>NC_041391.1:394738010-394759788 GCF_002162155.2 Triticum dicoccoides | reverse complement strand
GAGGCCTTGAACAGCGCCTTCCATGCGTCTTTGAGCATCATACCATAGAGCTTTTGAAGCGTCTGGTGTTCGGCCGGGACGAACTCCCACAGATTAAATACCCGTCTTTGGCACGGAAGAATCCGGCGGACAAGCATGACCTGGATCACGTTGACAAGCTTGATGTTCTTGTCCTCCATATTCTTGATGCAGTTCTGGAGTTCGGTCAGCTCTGCAAGTTCGCCCCAGGCTAGGCCCTTCCTTTCCCAGGAGGTGAGCCACATGGGGGTTCCGGATCGGAATTCGGGGGCCGCCGCCGTTGGCGTCGCATGGCTCGGTGATGTACAACCACCCCGATTGCCACCCTTTCACGATCTCTGCGAAGGAGCCGTCAAGCTAAGTGACGTTAGACATCTTGCCCACCATGGCCCCTCAGCACTCCGCTTGCTGGCCGCTCACGATCTTCGGCTTCACGCAGAAGATTTGTAGCCACAAACCAAAGTGAGGCTTGATGCGAAGGAAGGCGTCGCACACGACGATAAATGCAGAGATGTTGAGGACGAAATTTGGGGCTAGATCATGCAAATCTAGCCCGTAATAGAACATGAGCCCGAGGACGAAGGGATGAAGTGGAAAACCCAGTCCACGGACGAAGTGGGAGAGAAACACAACCCTCTCGTGGGGTTCCGGGGTTGGAATGACCTACCCATCATCCGGTAGCCGGTGCGAGATGTCTGCGGCCAAGTATCCGGCCGCCCGAAGATTCGCGATATGCTTCTCCTTCACGGTGGAGGCCACCCACTTGCCTCCTTCTCCGGACATGTTTAGCCATGCGGAGGAGGCTTGGACTAGGGCACTAGAGCTCGAGGAGGCAAGGACGAGCAAAGAAGGAAGAAGGAGTGGGTGAAAATGGGGAACCCTTATCCCTTTATAGAGGCAACAAAAGCGATGCGCCTCTCCACTTGCCCGTTGAGAATCGCTTACTCCCCAAGCGCCACGATTGATGGCATGGTGGGATTACCCATACCCGTATTGATGAGAATCCCGTGATAAGGGGACACGATCTCTGCTTTGACAAGACATGTCAAGGAAACCACCTAGCAATATGCGCTGTGGCTGGTTGTGGGAAAATGGTTCGAATAATAACCCTACTGTAATGACATGTCACGTTGTCTAAAAAAAAGTTGTCAGCAGATTACATTTGTGAAATATCATTCTCTCTACGGTGGTATGTGAAGATCATTTTGCAGATCCGGACACGGTTTAAGTGTTCAATAATTACTTTGGAGCATTCGGAGAAGGAACCCGCCTTGTAATACCGAAGACAAGACTGTGCGCCGGACTCATCGTCATTGAAGCCTGGTTCAGGGGCTATTGAGGGAGTTCTGGATTAGGGGGTATCCGGACAGCCGGACTATATGCTTCGTCCGGACAGTTGGAGCGTGAAGATACAAAACTCAAGACTCCGCCCCGTGTCCGGATGGGACTCTCATTTGCGTGGAAGACAAGCTTGGCGATCCGGATACTATATTTCCTTCCTTGTAACCGACTCCATGTAAACCCTAGCCCCCTCCGGTGTCTATATAAACCGGAGGGTTTGGTCGTTAGAGGGAGGATCACAATCATAATCATCATAGGCTAGCTTCTCGGGTTTAGCCTCTAAGATCTCATGGTAGATCAACTCTTGTACTACTCATATCATCAATATCAATCATGCAGGACGTAGGGTTTTACCTTCATCGAGAGGCCCGAACCGGGGTAAACATTGTGTCCCTTGCTTCCTGTTACCAATAGCCTAAGACGCACAGATCGGGACCCCCTACCCGAGATCCGCCAGTTTTGACACCGACAGTCGTTCAATCAGGAAAGGAGGGAGGGAAAGTAGTATAGACTGGCTATCCAGCCGCTTTGTTGGTTGAAAAGGGAAAACGGGGGTAACCCAGTAAACACATCTGTAAGGAACCGATCTCTTTGTTGAAAATGGAAAGAAACTGGAGGGCTGGGTAGTTTGTGCAGGACTAGATTTGCAGCCCTCACATAGGAAAAAAGGTTCAAAGAGAACAAATATAGGACCAACGCAGATATGCTGCTTGGCAACACACTCGGCATCACTCATTTATACGTGTGGACGTACATGGTGCTGGCATGTCCCATACAACTATTTTGCTGTTGTTAATCTAAAATGTCATTGGAAAATTGAAGCAATGCCACTATTAAAAGTAAATTACATTTTGAACGAATGTTGTTTTAAGAGAATGTCTCTGTTAATATGAATCAATGCAAACGTTTTAGATATGCTACTGTCCTACTTTTTTTTCCATCAAGATAAGGTAGATCCCTCTTTTTGTCGTTGTATGTTTCATCCTCCTCTATCGGCTAGTAACTGTTTCCTTTTTTGCCCCTATTAAAACAGGGATATCCATTCAACTTGTTGTTATAGCGAACTTAAATGTCACACCAACGACTTTGCTTGATTTAGTTGAACTACACAAAACGAGATTGGATTTGCTATTCGTGTTGGCAGATTCGTAGGTGATCTTGACTATGTCATTGAAGGTCAGTACCGGCCTTCATCCACATGATCATGCAGTGTGCTTTGAAATGTTGTGCTACTTGTATTGGTACTGTTTTAAATAAATGTTGAATTGAAGCTATTGAATTGTTATCTTTCCCATTAAGTGAACAAAAATGGGACCAACCCAGACATGTTGCTTGTTGCTTTGTTACAATAAACTCTGCAGCACTCCCTTTATAAGTATATGGAAGTACATGGTGTTGTTGCGCCCACTCTCCCTGGAAATGTTTATGCTTTTTTTAATCTAATGCCACTGGTAAAATTAAGCAATGCCCCTCCCGAAATTAACTACTGAATCTTAGTTCAAAACTGCAACACTTGTTAGGGATCGGCTGGAGTACGATTTCTATTGGGGATCATTCGGAGTAAGTGTTTAAGAAATGTATTGTTGAGATAATGTATGTGTTATTATATATCAGTTACAGTGTTTTACAAATGGTACTGTCATGCTTTGTAGTTCTTTCTACATGTTTAACTAAGGTATTGTTAAGATAATGTCTCTGTTAATATGAATCAATTGCATTGTTTCAGGAATGGTACTTTTCTGCTTTGTCGTTCTTTATACATGTTGAAACAAGGTATTGTTAAGATAATGTCTTAGTTAATATGAATGAATCATGTTGTTTGAGAATTGCTACTCTCTTTCTTTGTTTCCCATTAAGATAAGGTAGATGTTTTTTCTTCTGGGCGTATAAGTCATCAACCGTTATTTCTCAGTAATTGTTTCCTTTATACCTATTGTTGCATACAAGGAGATCATAACTTCTGCTTAGTTCTATTTCGAGTTTGATTTTAGTTGAACTGCACAAAAGGAGCCAATGTGTTTAAGGCAAACTATTGCATTATTGGGCCCAGTTGGTCTTTCCACTTTGCAGAAAGAAGTAGTCACTGTTTGCGCTACATTACACAAGGAATGATTGAGAAGATTTATAGAGTATTAGTAGATGCTGGTGACATGACTAGTCTACAGAGTGCATGGGAAACTCAACAACACGTGCAATGGAAAATTCACTCCGCAAGGAATGTTATGACCAAGTCAGTTGCCGACGTAGCTATAACAAGCGAGGTCAGTATCGACCTTCATCCACATGATTGTGCTTTGTTATGTTTTCCTACTTATATTGTTGCATTGTTTTGAATAAATGTTTAATTGAAGCTATTGTATTTCTATATTTTCCTGTTAACATAATGAAGATGATTATAGTTATAAGCGTATGTTTAATCAACTAGTACCTTTATTATATTCATCATGCTTTTTCTGTATTTATGCACACAGGGATGCTCAGCTTGATTTCATTGGAACTGCACAAAATGTTCAGATGGTTTGTGTCCTCCATAATACTTCATCATGAACAATACATTGAATGGTTCTCTAATCATTCATCATCACCTTGAGCCACTGGACTATCTACTTGAATGGAGCTACCAACGTGTTCAGTGCCTTGCAACATATAATCCACCATGCTATGCAAGACATTGTTTGATTGTAGTGGAACTGCAAAAAATATACGCTGGTTAATCCGACTCCATGTGCCATTTCAATGTGCAAACTGATGACAAACCCTGCCCATTCCACACTCATAGGCATTACATATTTTGAATGAGAAAAGCTTGTCAAAGTTTAATCATTGATGTTAGCAAGAAGACATTAGTTTAATATATTGGAATTGGAAAACCTTGTCAAATTTTGCTCATTGGTGTTAACAAGAAGACATGCACTTGATATTTTGTAGTGGGACACCCTTTGTTGTGCGCAGCGTCGATCATTTTTTTGTGTTCCTGTGTTTAGTTCAGAAGTAAATATTTACTCTCTTGAGATGCATAGTCACATGAATGTTAACTTATGTAAGGTATTTTAAGATTTTGTTCTGAATGTTGTCTATGAAATGCCAGGCCTTGTGAGTTTGATTGCAAAGTTGAGCTTGGAATGCTGTGGCATGCGGCATGACAAGCTGTTCACGCGCTTCTTGAGAATAGTGCATCATATTATTTTCCATGTTGATTTAATACCAGTGATTTGCATGTTAAGAGGATCATCATCTTCTGTTGTTTCTATGCTTAAGAATTTCATCGTCTTATATTTCATTCATAGCCTATACGACAACTAGGGTAGGTTAGAGGTGAAACCATATGGTCTTCCAACCAACTCATCATCTTAGGCCATGATTGGATCATTGTTTTCAAACCAAAACCTCTTGTAAAACTGACGCTTGTAAATAAAAGCAGATCGTCTTGGGCGAAGAGCTTGGTCGGTTGATTTGGATAGGTAAAATATACACGGGTCAGTCAAATTACACACGTAACTCACCAGTTTTTGTTACAGACCTTAGTCCGTCGGTTTGATTACGCCTGTATTTTACACGTTATTTTCGTTGATGAGTAAATTACACTTGTATCTTAATACAGATGCGAAGCAATCCAGAGCCCCCAAGCTCGGCCTTACCATTTCATGCCGGCTCACTCTCTTGAAGGTGCTGATAGGTGTTTGATGATCCTGGTTTCCTGAATGAGCAACGGGCATTCTATCAGACCATCCATAGGGCCCGCGAGGCCCTCTCCGTCATCCTTTGAGTTGTTGCGCTCGCCGTGGCGCCGAGCGTTGTCAACATGGTCAACGAACATGAGGAATCAGGAGATGACTTTACTTGGAGAGGATGATAGTAGGGACCCACCAGGGCCATAACCGTACGTACGCAAGTTCCTCCTTATTATATAACTATATATTTTTTGCTTCCTCCTGGTGTCGTGACATCACGGTCCCACACCATTGTCAACATATATATTCAATAAACGAGAGAATTGCACAAAGCGGCCGACAGCTGGGACCTAGCAGCTCGAGCAGTATTTGTTTTTCTTGAGTGATGTTTTTGTTGTTGTTCAGAGGAGCAGGGTATCAACTTGGCCGTCTGTGGCCTGTGTAGCCCAGGTAATTATTTTATGCCAACCAAATAGCCATCCCTGATTAATTTTTCAAGGTCAAAATGGCTAGCCTAGCTATACTTTTCTTGCGGAATACCCAACCCAGGTCGACTTGTTATTCTCCAGCCCGCTGGGCTGTAAATCTTTCCTAGGAGGGATGCATTAGGCCTAACAAGAAAATGGGCTTTAAGAAATAATAAAAGGGATGTAATTATAAAAACAGGGCTGTAAATATACAAAGAAGCACCAAATAGGTAATTATTATGCGCACAATATTTTGTTAGATTTTTACCTAATACGAATTCATTTTGAAATTATATTTAATCTGACTCGAAATTTTAGGGTAAAAATATTTCGGAGCCCATTAAAATGTGGGAGTATTGGTTGAATTCTATTTTAAGTGGTAGGTTGAAATTATTAATCATTGTCCTGGCTAGAAAATGGGCTGTAATTTTAACAGACTGTAAATGGGTTGTAGTAAATTCCAATAGAATTCAAAAATGGGTTGTACATTATTACAAATCACAAATGGGCTATATGTTCTCTACCACATATGTGATGCTTACTTGTGGGCCTACTTATTTTTTGAGAATTATAGTCAGTGACGCGTACGGAAGGCGTACAGAAGGCTTTGTCAACTTATAGTCAAGACACGATTCTAGCAGCAGTGGCTTTCTCTAAAAAAGGAGCAGTGGTCGTTAGATGTCCATCCAATGGTTGTAGTGCTTCTTCAATCTCGGATATTCTTACTTCACCCGCCCAAACCACCGCCAGCGGTATCGCCTGCTACCGCCTCCCATGGTCGGCTGTGCTTCCATGCAGGCTTCACAGGCCCACCCTACTCCCAAACACCGTCCAGGTCATTCCTCTACTCACCAACACCTCCTGTTCTTCTCCTACGACGGGAGCCTCACAACACAGCCTAACCAGCAAACCCTCGTACTCCCATCCGCGTGGGCATCCACTACTGTGTCTTTACTGGCTCCGGGTCATTCCCTTCCTAGGACTCGCCATTGTTCACTATGTTGGTTCTCTCGGCGTGGCGTGGTCAACTCTGTCACCAAATGACAGCCATCAAAAGAGGCATGTATGTGGAATGGCTGATAGTAGGGACCCACATGGACCATGGCCACATGCAGCAAGTTTGGCAGGTTTGACCCACTAGCTACATCTTCACACGCAAGGAAGTGCTTCATTTATTACGCAAAAATAAAAAGTTTCCTCTGCTTGACAGCTGGGACTCACCATCTTTATTATGATCCATTTTTTGAAAATATAGATTATACTGAACATGCTAAATTGTTTTTCCTTTTATTGTAACTCGAAAAAGAAGAAATTAAAAAAACTAGAAAACAACTTCGCACGCAAGGAAGTGCCACCTTATTACGTGGAAAAAAATTGATCCCCCCTGCTAGCTGGGACCCACCAGATTTGGAGGCTAACTTGTGGGCCTACTAAGTTAACACATACGCAGGGCTTTGTCAACTTAGTCAATAAACGATTCTAGCTGCACTAACCATTGGGTGTCAATCCAAAGGCCAAGCTGCGTCTTCAACCTTTGGTCTTCTTGCTCCAGCTGCCCAAACATGTGCCCGCCGTGTCACCTGCTTCAGCCTCCCGTGGCCGGCTGTGCTTCCCCGCAGGCCTCATCGCCCGACCAAACTACTACTGGCTAGGCCTTCCCTCTACTCACCCACACCTCCTGTTATTCTCCGGTTACGGCAGCCTTACACCGCAGCCAAACCAGTGAACCCTCATACTCCCCTTCGCATGGGCATCCACCTGCCTCGTATTCCATGGCTCAATGTCGTTGCCTTCCTAGGCCTCGCCGTCTTCCACCACTTGGGTGCTATCTACATGGCGTGGTCAACGTGGTCAACAAACGACAACCATCAGAAGAGTAGTGTATGCGGTGAGGCTGATATATGGACCCACTAGCTACATCTTCGCATGCAAGGAAGTGCCTCCATATTAGGCGCGAAAAAATGAATGCCCTCCTGATAGCTCGGACCCACCATCAATAAGTTCGCATGCAAGGAAGTGCGTCCTTATCCTCCCTAACAGCTGGGACCCACCTGGTCGAAGCATACACAACGTTGTAGCGAACATTTACGTACATACTGGTCAATCGGTCTCTCTACAACGATGAACTGTGGCCGATCAAGCAGCGACACATGTAGTAGTGGAGCCCCTGACGTAGCAGTTCAGGTAGTCCCTTCTAAACCGTGTACATGTATGTACAGCTACATGCCTAAAAATACGGCCATGTATGTACATACGGGCAAGGTCTCGAACGCGTACTCACGCATACGTACGGCCAGGGCTCATGTACATGGAAAGGCAACGGACGACAAAAATGGTGTCCTGTTCATCGGGCAGCCAACCGGCTGGGTCGGAACGGAGAATCAATGTCCTGGTCGTCGTGAGGCAACAGACTGGGCTGGAATGCGTCCTGTTCAAGGGGAGCCAACCATCTTGGACGGAACAACCAATACGGTATCTGGAGTACCATAGTACGGAGCAAACGACCTTCTGTTCCACTGGCTACAGTCGAAACGCGGGTCCTGTTCATCGGGAGGGGTGTGGCATACCGCAAAATGGAGGAAACAAACTTCTGTTGGAGCGTTACAGTCGAAACAGGGGTCCTGTTACTCAGGAGGGGTGTGGTGTACCGCAAAATGGAAGAAACGGACTTGTGTTGGAGCCCTAAGGTTGAAACAGGGGTTTGTTCATCGGATGTGTGTGGCATACCGCAAAACAGGACTCCACAGGCTACTGTTCACCCATCGTCGACTTCCTTCAGCCTCCAGCTGCACTGTTCATCCACCGCGTCTTCCGCCTGCCTCCCCCAGCTACTGTTCATCCATGGACTACTATTCATCCAGCCCTCCACCGGCTACTATTCAACCATCCCTCCACGGGGTCCTGTTCATCCATCCCCAACCAGGCCGGCTGTGGTGGCCTCCTCTCGGGGTCCTGTTCATCGATGGGCAATGACCTACTACTACTACTTCTACTACTACTACTACTACTACTACTACTACTACTACTACTACCACCACCACCATGGGGTCCTCTTCATCCAACCCCCACCGGGAACTTTCATCCAACCCCAACTACACACGTCTCGACTCATTCAACCAACCCCCATGTTCACTGTTCATCAAGAGGCAGCATGTTCGATCGGCTTCAGTAAGTAGCAGCAGTAGCAGCGATCGATCGCTCGGGTTCAGTTAGCAGCAGTAGCGAAGGAATCGCTCAATCGGTTTCAGTTAACAGCCAAGGGATCGTTCGCTCAGGTTCAGTAACGCGCATAGCTAGTGCAATCACTCAGGTTCAGTAAGCGAACGCCTCACTCGGGTTCAGTTAGATCCCAATGCCTCGCACGCAAGGGCGTACGTATACGAGAGAAAATGCGCAAACCTCCATACATTGCTCGACCCCGACCACCCACCATAACCAGGAACTCCCCGATATTTTCCTCACCCTCGCTTCTACCATGATTTTTTCCGTCATGGACAGCCCAAAGAATGTCATGCAGCTACGTCTCTGGCCCGCAAAGGACGAAAATCCCATTTTCTTTCATGATTTGTTTGTCATAGAAGTAGGAGCCCACCACACCTATGATGATACCGGGTTTTGTCACAATTATCATCATAGAAGTGTCATAAGCATGACAGAAAAAAATTCGTTCGAACCAAAATGCTATGGATGTGTCTTTTTTTGTAGTGTTCATAGACAAACAACTACCGGGTTTATATGAGGGACAACATCTTTTTAAATTATATATATGTGTGTGTGTTGGAATCATTTTGCTTACATCAAAGATATTTACAGATGTCTGTGTTGCTAGTAAACTATACTGACTTGTTACTTTAATAGGTTGCCAAGAACTTGTTTGTTTTACTAGTTTTATGTGTAATTAAATGGGATAATTAGATTTATGCGCCTAGTTGTGTCCCACTTGTCTGTTTTACCCCTAATTCCCAAACGTCACCGATTCTGTCCAAGTCACTTTGCTCCTCTTATGCTTTTGCCCTTTGACCGTTTGACCGCCAGTTTGAAAACTCCATAACTAATTCATACTAAATCAGAAAAATGCAAATACGATACCAAAATGTTCGGGAAAACATCACCTATATGTCAGTGTCACTTGCATTCATGAAAAAAAGTGTTGGAAAGTGCCCGTCCGAGTTTTAGCTCTTATGCTACCACCATGAATAGTAAAATCTAAAAAGTTCAAAAAATTGAAAAAAAATGCTGGCAAAGAATGGCAAATGTTTTAAGTGCCTGCCAAGTTTCATCAGGGAATAATATTCGTGGGTATTGCGGCAAAAAAAACAATCAACACTCCAAAATAGATTATTTTTTTGCCACGGCTTCCACCAATGTCACGCCCTGATGAAACTTGGCAAGCACTTAGAACATTTGCCGTTCTATGCCACCATATTTTTTTGAATTTTTTTAGAGTTTACTATTCATGGTGGTATCAAAAGAGCTAAAACTCGGATGTGCACTTTCCAACACTTTTTTCATGAATGCAAATGACATTGACATATAGGTGATGTTTTTCTGAACATTTTGGTAGCTTATTTGCATTTTTCTGACTTAATATGAATTAGTTATGAAGTTTTCAAACTGACAGTCAAACTGTTAAGGGGCAAAAGCATAAGAGGAGCAAAGTGACTTGGACAGAACCGGTGACTTTTGGGAATTAGGGGTAAAACAGACGAGTGGGACACAACTAGGGGCATAAATCTAATTATCCCTAATTAAATACATTGCCAAAACTGGTTAGTTTTACTATTTTGATGTTAGTTTCTTATGGCTCTTGCAATAGTTTATTTGTGATTGCTAACATTCAAGTTTGCAGGATCCAACTGAAACTCTGTTGGCGCAACAGGTATATTTTCAGAAACTTCCATCTTTACCTAGTTTGCTGATGTAACTTGCTGTTGTAATCATCTTATCGACTTCATGTTTTCAGGATCCAATTGGAAGTCCAATTGCATAGTGAAAGGATCGAGAAGAGGTGTCTAGAGGGGGGGGGGTGATTAGACCCTCAACAAGTAAAGATCGCAGTTTTTAAGTTTTTCAAGTTGAGGTTGGAAATTAGTACAATTTCAAATATTCACAATACAATTCAAGCAAGCATGCAAAGAGTATATGAGAACCAAGAAGTAAAGCATGCAACTTGCAAGAAAGTAAAGGGATGGGATTGGAGTGTGCAAATGCAATTGGTGACACGAAGATTCTTGACGTGGTTCCGATTGGGGGTGCTATCGTACATCCACGTTGGTGGAGACTTCAACCCACAAAGGGTAACAGTTGCGCGAGTCCATGGAGGGCTCCACCCACGAAGGGTCCACGAAGAAGCAACCCTGTCTATCCCACCATGGCCATCGCGCACGAAGGAATTGCCTCACTTGGTTAAATCGTCACAAAGTAGGTGATCTCCTTGCCCTTACAAACTCCTTGGTTCAACTCCACAATCTTGAGGGAGGCTCCCAAGTGACACCTGACCAATCTAGGAGACACCACTCTCCAAAAGGTAATAGATGTTGTGTATATGATGAACTCCTTGCTCTTGTGCTTCAAATGATAGTCTCCCCAACACTCAACTCTCCCTCACAGATTTGGCTATGGTGGAAAGATGATTTGAGTGGAAAGCAACTTGGGGAAGGCTAGAGATCAAGATTCTTGTGGTTGGAATGGAATGTCTTGGTCTCAACACATGAGTAGGTGGTTCTCTCTTAGAAAATGAATTTTGGAAGCTGTAGGCACGTTCTGATGGCTTTCTCCACTAATGAAGAGTGGTTGGAGGGGTATATATAGCCTCCACCCAAAATATAGTCGTTACACGCAGATTCCCAAACTCGGTGAGACCAAATTATCAAACTCGGTCAGACCATTTGGTTCAAAATGTGAACGTTAGAATTTTCTGTGGGACCGACAATGTTAACTTGGTGGGATCGATGTGCACGGTTTAGGGTAAAACCTAGCAATTACACAAACTCAGTGAGACCAATTTTGGTAATAAGCAAACAGAGAGTTGGTCAAGCAAACTCGGTGGGACAGATTGTATATCTCTATGGGACCAAAATAATCGCAATAGGCAACAGAGAGTTTGCAAGACCATCTCGGTGAGACCGAGATCCCATCGGTGAGATAGAACTGATTAGGGTTTGGCAGTGTCTATGTCAAATGAACTCGATGGCGCCGGATAGATCAAATCGGTGGGGCCGAATTTGACTTTTAGGTTTAGGACATATGTAGAAATGAGAAAGTGGTTGAGGGCTTCGGAGCATATCACTAAGCAGTTTGAGCAAGCAAGCCATTAAGCAACACCTCATCCCCTTTTAATAGTATTAGCTTTTGTATGGAATTAATGTGATCTTGGATCACTTAAATGAAAATGTAGAGTCTTGAGCTTTTGCCAATGTTTGTCCTTAGCATCTTGGAGGGGTTCCACATCCTCTTGTCCATGCCATGCCAATGTTGAACTTATCTTAAATATACTAGATGAAAATATTAGTCCAACAAGAGATATGTTGACATTAATTACCAAAACCACCTAGGGAGCACTTGTGCTTTCAATATCCCCCTTTTGGTAATTTAAGACAACATACATCATAGCTTTAGATAAAGATATGAAGAAGAAAAATAGCAAGTAAAGCTTTGGAAGGACATGCTACATGCATTAGCTCCCCCTACATGTATGCAATCATGTGAAGATAGGTCATAAAAGTATGAGAACGCATAAGCATGACAGAGGAAGCAATGAGTTACATGTGTCCTGGCTATATGCATTAGAGCAAATGGTGTAGATACTGGAAATATACATTCATGTTCATGAGTCTCTCTTGAAAACGATATATACCACAGCAAGAGATCTTCATCCATATGAGTGTGATGCATATACTTACCTTGTGGTCTTGAACTAGCTTTGGAAGAGATGAACCTGAGTAAACAAGGTTAGATAACACAAGAACATCTACTAGACAGAGCAAGAACGAGAGATCACAAGAATACCAAGATTGGGATGACATGTAGAGAGTGAGTACTAGGTACTCTAGTTGGTTGTAGACATGTCCCCAATAATAAAGATATGTAATGATTCAAAAGATTTTGTTCCCTTAGGTGTCTTTCTCCCCCTGAATCTGACATTGGATAATGGGAGAAGATAGGGTAATAGAAAATCATAGCAAACAAGAAAATCAGATCAAAATAATCACAACACATACTATCATGTCTTTCCCCTCTTGAAGACATCAGAGAACTTTCCTCTTAAGAATAAGAAGCATCAGGAGAAGCTTTAGGTGTGCATTCTCTCTTATGTGGTAAGCTTTGATGTGTTCTCTCTCCCCCTTTGACATCAATTTCCAAGAAGGGATCTTCTGGAGCATGAGTCAAGTAGGTTTGGTCCTTGAGTCACATTACAAAGAAACATGTAATGGGATGATGGTAGCAGACAAGTATCATAGAGTGGAGCTGGAAAAAATATGCAGGATGCAAATGACAAAGTATTTTTCTCAGCATTGAAATCGGTAAAACTGAGTTATTGTTTTTGGTGGCACCGCGATTGTTCTGTTTAGCCGAAGGAAGCAAACCGGTGAGGCCGAGTTCAACCCAGAGAAAAACAATTGTCACCTCAGCTCACTTAGGAAAATAAGATCTCACAAGGATTTTCAAGGAATTAACGGAAGGATATGCAATGAATTGGATGCAGGGAATGCAGAACATAACAGAGAAAGGGAAAAGAAATCAAGATGAAGTTTTTTTTCAAAAGGGGAAATACAAGAAAGAGACAAATGCAAGAACATAGAGAAACAACAGAGAACTTCATCTAGAATTGGTCGGCGACAAAGTCACCTATGTTAGAGTATATTGACTTAGGAGTCAAGTGAAGACACTTGGTCATAGGTTATACTCATCGTTTAAGCTCAAAATGGGGTTGGCATTTTTTGTTTAAGCATTTTTATGTATTCTCATCTTGTTTAGATGATTTTATCCATAAAGCCTCTCTAAGATGGAATGACATACCTTTGGTGATGGTGTTGATCTTTATCATGTAGTTGAACTTGTGTGGGATGCTCAAGACTGATGTAGCTCATCAAGAGTTGGGAGCACCACTTGCATTTGGAGTTCATTTACCTACATGGGTTAGTCTTGCAAGGAAGAGCACTTGTGTATCCAAAATGACAATCATGAAATTTGATATAAAAAATTGTCAAAGGATATATTGAAAGGATTCGTGCTTCCTTGACTTCAACCACCATATTGTAGAGACTTGGAGATGTAGAGATTGCTTAGAATGTGATTGTGTTGCAATCTCTTAGAGTTTGGCTTATCCAAATACCTACAAGGGTTAAATAGCATGCAAGAGTACAAGTATATCCAAGACATATGATCATAATCATAAGAGAAATATGAAGGATTAGTCAAAGAAAGTCTCATGCCTTGCATGCATCCAAATGGAGTTTCTACTCCAAGTTTGAGGCATCAATGATGTTCAATTCACCTCTCAAACGGCAAACCACTTTCTCATCAAGCGGTTCGGTGAATATATCGGCCAATTGCTTATCAATGCGAACATGCTTAAGTTTGATATCTCCCTTAGCAACATTATCTCGAATGAAATGATGACGAACTTCAATATGCTTAGTTCGAGAATGTTTCACGGGATTATGAACAATCTTAATAGAACTCTCATTGTCACAAAGCAATGGAACATGTTTCACATATTCCATAATCTTTAAGAGTTTGGGTCGTCCAAAGTAATTAAGCACAAACAAGATCCATCGGCAATGTATTCCGCTTCAGCGGTCGATAAGGATACCGAGTTTTGTTTCTTGGAGGATCAAGACACAAGAGACATACCAAGAAATTGATAAGTACCCAAAGTGGACTTTCTATCAACCTTGTCACCGGCATAGTCCGAATCTGAGTAGCCAATAAAATAAAAAGAAGACCTCTTAGGATACCAAATGCCAAAATTTGGTGTATGAATTAAGTATCTCACTATCCTTTTCACAGCCTTAAGATCATATTCTTTGGGGGACGCTTGATATCGTGCACACATGCACAAACTTATCATGATATCAGGATGGGAGGCACATAGATATAACAACGAACCAATCATAGAGCGGTAAACCTTTTGGTCAACCGGTTTGCCATCCTTTTCAAGTCAAGATGTCCACTAGTAGGCATGGGGGTACTCATACCTTTGCATTCTTGCATGTTGAACTTCTTGAATAAGTCCTTGGTGTACTTTGTTTGAGAGATAAAGGTTCCCTCCTTAGTTTTCTTTATTTGCAAAAGAAAGAACTTGAGTTCACTCATCATAGACATCTCAAACTTCTCCGCCATTAGCTTTCCAAACTTTTCACTAAAATGATGGTTAGTTGAACAAAATATGATATCAGCAACATAAATTTGGCACACAAATAATTCTCCATTAAACCTTTTAGTGAAGAGTGTAGAATCAATTTTACCAATTTCAAAGCCTTTTTCAATAAGAAACTTAGTCAAGCATTTATACCAAGCTCTAGGAGCTTGTTTAAGACCATAAAGAGCTTTGTGAAGTTTGTAAACATGGTCGGGTTTCTTGGGATTAACAAAGCCGGGAGGTTGTTTAACATAAACTTCCTCCTCAATTTCACCATTAAGAAAAGCACTTTTGATGTCCATTTGATATAAGGTAATGTCATGATAATTTGCATAAGCAAGTAAAATGCGAATGGACTCAAGTCTAGCAATGAGGGCATATGTCTCATCGTAGTCCATACCTTCAATTTGAGTGTAGCCTTGAGCAACGAGACGAGCCTTGTTGCGTACAACGTGTCCATCTTCACCTTGCTTATTTCGAAACACCCATTTGGTTCCAATGACATTGTGCTTCTCGTCGGGCTTTTCAACCAACGTCCACACTTGGTTCCTCTCAAAGTTGTGTAGCTGTTCGTGCATGGCATTTATCCAATCTAGATCTTCCGATGCGTCTTCAACCTTCATAGGTTCAATTCTAGAAATTAATGAGTAATGTTCACAAAATTTGGCCAAACGAGTTTTACAAAGAGTAATTCTCCCGATTTGAATGTCATCAAAGATTTGTTCGACGGGATGATCTATTGAGACTCTTGATCGAACTCATGAGAGCTTCTGTTTGGGTCAGGGTGGAACATCCTCTTCATTGTCTTGTTCTTCCTCTTGTATTTCTTTGTTGTTGGCGTTGTTGTTCTCCCGTGGAGGTGGAGAAGGAGGTCATCGAGGTTCATTTTGTTGTACTTCGTCCTTTTCACCGTCTTGATGTGGAAGCCTCCAAGTCAACTTGTGGTTCACCTTGGCGTGAAGTTGAGGCTTCCACTTGGATGGACGAGGTACTTTACTTCACCTCCGTTGGACGAATCTTGCCAATAGACAAGTCTTGGATTGCTTCTGAAGGATCGTTGTAACCTACATCAATTGGCAATTGCTCTACTTGCGAGCCGTTACATTCATCGAACTTCACATCTACCATCTCTTCAACCTTTCAGGTGAAATTGTTGTAGACACGGTAAGTGTGAGAGTTTGAGCCTAACATAGTAGGAAACCTTCATGAGATTTAGGAGCAAATTTCAAATGATGATGTTTATCAAGAATGTAGCACTTTGAGAAGAATACCCGAAAGTATCCAACTTGGGGTTTGTTACCAATGCAAAGCTCGTATGCCGTCTTGCCGAGTATCTTCTGAAGGTATAGATGATTCATTGCATGACAAGATGTCTCAACCATTTCTGCCCAAAAGTGCTTTGGCGTCTTGTACTCATCAAGCATCGTTCTTGCCATTTTGATGAGCGTCCAGTTCTTCCTCTCAACAACTACATTTTGTTGAGGTGTTGTCGGTGTACAAAAGTAGTTCCTCTACTTTTGACCCCTTTACTTGTGCACGGGCAGTCAGAGCCACCCGCCACGGCCATGCATAACAGGGAAGGAAAGAGAAGCCGGAGAGAAGCCGAAGGCACAAGGCAAACAAAGCAACAACAAGGACCAAGACCACAAAGATCGGATGGACGAAGCAGGTTTCCCCGGCAAGGACCCTTGCCGGGGAAGCTCGCCCACACCAGCTGAGCGAGCCACCTTTGAGCCCACAAACGCTAGACAAATGCATTGGGAAAAGGCTCGGGAGGCACCTCCGTGGTGGCATGCAGATCTTTGTGAAGACAAAGAACAGTCAAGATCAAATGAGGATAACAAGGCAACAATCCTCACCAAGATCCTCACCAAAGAAACCCACAAGACCCCCGGCAAGATCCTTGCTGGGGACGCCAGCACACCATGGCAAGACCCTTGTCGGGCCACCCAGCAAGGCCCTCGCCAAGCGCGCCAGCGGGGCCACTGCCAGGCCCGCGCCCGCCAAGTCTCCACCGCCGTTCGCATGCAGCTGCTGACCCAACATGCTGCGCAGGCACCTACGTGGCAACATGCAGCCCTTCGTGGAGGCTCCACCACTGCGCCACCTCAGCTGCTTGCCTGCCTACATGGCACCACATGCACCGCTGGCCAGGGCGCGTGTCGAAGCGAGGAGGAGCGGCGACGGATGGGACGGGCCTCGCTCCCGTCCCCGAAAAAGTGAAGGGACACCTAAGCCTCGCATTTAATGCACTTTGTCCTATAATACCAGCGATAAGATCATAGCGCTGTAGCAGTTTCCACCTCCTGTGTGCCACTATGGCAGCCCCTTTCGCCTATAAAAGGAGGCCCATGGCGCACTGGAGAAGGATTCGGCTCTTTCGAACCTAGCAGCACCTAGAGCTAGTTCAAGAGCTCAAGAACACTAAATATATCCACCAAAGCAGGATCATAGGGTTTTACGCATCTTTGCGGCCCGAACCTGGGTAAATCCCCTTTGTGTTGTCTGCTAGTCCTGCTCTTCTCACGATCCAGCGCCCCGCAACCGTAGTAGGGATTCCAGTGATCCCATAGGTGCGTTTCCCACCGACACCTTTGGCGCGCTAGGTAGGGAAGCGCCCAGATTGTGAGAATAGGGTCCAGTGGTAGGCCTAGCAGTTCATCATCGCCGCAGCTCCTGCGGGGAAGGCGGCCAAGAAGGCGGCACTGCCTGTTGGTGCGAAGAACACCGAGGCGGCGATGAGAGAGCTAAGTCATGTTGAATTTTAAGTTTTTCTCCTTAGATATAAGGTTATTATCCTCGACGGTTCGGCCTATGTATGGAGGGCCTGTATGCAGAAGGTCCCTCCTGCGATCGGCAATGCGCTTGTTCTCTTTCGAGTCTGCTCAACAGTTCGAGTGGCCGCGTCGAGAGTGGCAGGGTAGCCTTTCACCATCGGCAACGTTCTCGGTTCTGACTCGAGTCAAGCTCGACAGATCGAGCGGCCGCGCCAAGGGGGGTAAGGTGCTTTGCCCGGCAACAAGCACACCCGGCAGGCTAATGAGGGTCCATCCTCAAAGCGCCACCCTGGGTTTACGTGTCGGCAAGCTTACCCAGTCGACGTGGGGTGCACATACAAAGGAAAATCGAACAGGAAAATAACATGCATAGTTTTAGGGGCACTACAGAGTTATATTACACAAATTACCGCAGCGGTTCTAACTAAAAATAGCATTGTCTTGGTCATGAACCTGCAGCGGCGACAAAGAATGGGGTGTCTAGTCCCGGCGCTGGCCCTCCAACCTCTTGATTTTGTCGATGTGGCTAAGGATGGGCTGGATACGCTCATTGAGTGCCGCGACGTCGGCATCCTTCGGCAAGCTCTTCAGCATAGCTTCGAAGTCAAGGTCTGGGTGCTAGTGCACAATCTTGGTGAGCACCCTGGTCATGGTCCCCCGGTAGAATATCCGGGACTCCTCGACCAGGGAGGCCGCCCGATTGGAATGAAGTCGCCTCAGGGTGCCGACGACCTTCTCAAAGTATATGGTCAGGTTGGCATTGGGGCTTAGGTTCGCCTCTGGGGCATACCTCATCTCCGGCATCCCCATAATGGTCAGCTGATCGGCGGCCGAGTTTGCAACGACGGCAAGGTGTTCGAGCCAACGCTTCTCTCCCGCCACGTGGTCCTCGAGGTTGGCGGTCTCGTTTATCCACCGCTGCTTCTCTGTCGCCAGGTCCTTGGTCAGCATCCCCTCCCAGGTTTTGGCCTCCGACAGCATCTTCTCAAGATCTCCCAACTTCAGCTTGAGGTCTTTGATGGAGTTGTTAGCTTCGGAGTGCTCTCCTGCCTTGCTGATGACCCCGCCCTGCGCCTCCGTCAGAGCACCGTTGAGCGTATCCTTCTCCTGGGACAGCTTCAGAGCATGCCCCTCTAGCTCCTTCACCCTGCCGGCGTAGGCCTAAGCCTGGGCGTTGAGCGCTTCCTGATGCCTCCTCTCTAGCTCTTGGGTCCGCTGTAGGACGAGCTTGCCCACCTCTTCGTCCTTGCCGCAGAGCGTGGGGCAAGTTTCTCCTCGCGCGCGGCAAGGTCCTCTTTCTGGGTTTTCAGTGTGGCCTCGTGCTGGCTCCAAGCGGCTTCGGCATCGTCGGCCAATTTCTTTGCCATCTCCTGGGCCTTCTCGATGTTGGCCAACTTCAGGGTGAGCTCCACCTCACGGTTGGCCAGCTTGCCCTGGGCGGCCTTCAGCTCGTCCTGGGCCTGGCGGAACCAGTCTTGCGCCTCAGCGACGCGCCCTCCGAAGTCCTCCTCAGCCTTCTCCACCATGGCCGCCCTGGACTTGGCCTTGTCCAGGCGGGTGCGGTGGAGCGCCTGAAGCTTCCCGAAGGTAGCACCCATGGCCTGGAGCAGCCACTCCTCCTGGGAGCCGGTGCCACCAACGCCCGGCTCATCGACGACCTCGAGCTGGCCGACGGCAAGCGCCTCCTCGTCGAACACCTCTCCCTCAAAGGGATCCCTGGTGCTCGAAGCGCCAAGGAGATGGACGAAGAGGTCGTCGCTTACCCTCAGGTACCTGCCAGAGCGAGAGGTGGCGGAGGAGGAGGGCAGGTCGTCAAACGCCACCTCCTCGGCAGCAGCCTTACCGGCCTCCCCGGCAGGCCCCTTGCCAGGCTCTTCGGCGGGCCCCTTTGCGGTGTCCTCAGCGGCACCCCCGACGCTCTCCTCGACAGTAATCTTCTTCGCCTCCGTCGCGGCATCCGTGGCGATGTCCTTGATGGTGGTGTCGACATCCTCTGAGCCTACCGAGGAGGGGTCTGGATGCCAAGAAGGAGACAGGGCGGAGCCAAGATCAAAAGTCAGTAAGGGAAAAAGGAAAGGAAGAACACAAGCAGAAGTGGAGAGCGAGTGGCTTGCCCGTGCCGGGCCGAGAGGCGGAAGCCCCTTCTCCGCCAAGGTCAAGCGTCGAGGCAAAGCCACCGGCGCCTGCTTTCTCCTCCCCGTCCTCCATGTGCACGGCCTTTGTGCTTGGTGCCCTTGCCGGGGACGCCCCTTGGGGCGGTGTAGTTGACGGAGGCGGCACAATCGGAGAAGCCCTGTGTGGCTCCCTTTGGTGTTGCTCCACTCCTGCATCCACGGCATGGTTAACACTGAAGCATCGCGCATGACGCATGTTGATAGAGGGTGGGTGATGGACTCACGCTGGGGGCTGGGCTAGGGGCTGCTATCCGGGCTGCTCGACACCACTAGTGGCGTACTGGAGGTGCCTGCCGGGGGCTGGCCACTCGCTCAAATCATGGCCCTCTTTATCCTCTGGGCCAGCATCTCCACATCCCTGCAAGATGAAGACAAGTGAGCAACGCCATCAGGGGAAGTGTAAGGAATGAGGGAGGAAAGCAGAAGCTCACTCTTCATTCTCCTCCTCCTTCTCCTCTGCTGCTTTCCTTTTTCTCTCCGGGCTGAGAAGCCCGAGGTCTCTCTCCGGACTGAGGGGCCCGAAGTCAAACGCGATCCCCGTGCTAATGTTTGCTGGCGAAGGGGGAGGCGATGGCGTCCGGGCGTGCTTGGACGATGAAGAAGCGGATGTCTTCTTCTTTGATGCCACGGCCTTCGCCGTTTTCTTCATCGTCACAGCTCTTGTCTGGCGCGTAGACGCCTCCTGGGCTTGCCGCGGCTGCGCGGCCCGATTGAGGCGGACCGGCTCGCCGGAGATGGCCTGCTGCAGGACCCACCCTTGTCACGGTCTTTGCCCCTTCACCCTCCTCCTCCGACGACCCGTCGGCGACATCTTCAACGAGGGGAGCCCCGGTGTCGGCGCCGTTGGCCACCCGAGCGGCTGCTGCCCACCGGGCAAGCTCCCCCTCCTCTGCCTCCGCCGCAGCCTTGTCCACCTCGCCACCGGCGCTGCCAGCCTCCTTGATGAGCTTTGCCTCCTCCTCAGCAAGCCTAGCCTCCTCCACCCTAGCGGCGATATAGTCTAGCTCCACTGGAGAGGTGTCCTGGATAATAGGCGGCTCGGTGGTGATGTACACCTCATGCAAGGTGTCCAAGAACTCCTGCACCACGAGCCCGTCCGGCTCAACCCAGTTCGGGTCAAGGCCATGCGTGTTGAAGAGCGGCATCATGGCAATGATCTCGTTCCGGTGAGAGTTGTAGCTCAGCGGGACCACTCCTGCCGGCAGCTTGAAAACGGGCTCATTGTCGACCTTGCCGGCCTTCACGGTGGCCCTGGCAAGCTTGCCGGACTGCTGGACCTCGCCCTCATCGTCAACCTTGAGCTAGAAGATCCATTAGCAAAGGTGGGCGCGCCTCAGCACCATCATGTTGTTGTCAATGCCGAGGCGGAGCCTCATAACGTCGGCGGCGTTCACGAAGAGCCAGGCCGGCCTCCCCTTGTCGTGCAGAGGGGCAATCCGGTGGTGGATGAAGTCTTCCCTGATCATTTCGAGGGTGAGCCCGGCCTGGGGAGCCGAATAATCCTGGTGGTGGCGACTGTAAGCTTCGCGTCATCGGTGTTGACGTTGCCCCAATCGCCCCCACGGACCGGCGGCTTCTGGCAAACCTCGCAGAATGCTGGCGGGTCCTCCTCCTCAATCCAGCACCACCGGTCCCGCCATTCTTTCCACCTCTCCTTCGCGGCGCCATCCGGGTAAGCCCCCTTGTCCCTCGAGATCCAGGCGACGCAACCAGCGATGACGCGCCCTTTTTGAATCTGACGGGAGAAGTAATCGCGGCAGAGCGCCATGCTGGGGTGCACCCTGACGAAGCCCTCGCAGAGATGTGCAAAGAGAGACATGCACGCCATGGCATTCGGGGTGAAATCCAAGAGACAGAAGCCGTAGGTGTGCATGATGTCCTTGAAGATATCAGAAAAGGGGGGACAGAGCCCGTAGAAGAAATAGTCGATGAAGAAAGGGTACCGATTTGGGGAGGGCCCGGCGCT
>NC_041391.1:394683738-394737836 GCF_002162155.2 Triticum dicoccoides | reverse complement strand
TCGGGCACGCCGACCGTCGAGGGGAAGTAAGCGGACTGCGCCCGTCGCGCCACTAGCTCACTCTCCGGCTGCTCCATCACAGCGGTGTCCTTCGCTGCTCCCTTGCTTTTTCTGGACTTTCGCACCATGGCGACTGCGGGAAGCGAAAGAGCAGGGGATGGCAGAGGCACGGCGGCGATGGACAAAGGCAGAGAGGCTCAAGAATAAGGAAGAAAGGGGGCGGCGGTTCTAAGATTGGAGAAAGGTGCAGGGGGGGGGTAAAGTGAGCAGCGCGCCCGCGGTTATTCCTTTTTACGGGGAAGGCGCGGGCTGCCTTCTTTCCCATTAACTACGATACGACGCATGCATGCGAACACTGTCCCACGCATGCCGCCCATGTCATGCGCGCGCACACGACCCCCACGTCGTGCGTTCAACGCGGGTCGTGGAGAAGCGCAGTGGACGGAGCAGTTACCGCAGTAAAATCTGCCCCAACTGCCCATGCACCGTTCTGTGCCTGGCCCAACAACGTGCTGCGCTTATGTATGGCCCAGGCCTGGGGGCTCCTGTCAGTGTACAAAAGTAGGGGCTCTGCTTTTGACCCCTTTACTTGTGCACGGGCAGTCAGAGCCACCCGCCACGGACACGCATAATAGGGCAGGAAAGGGAAGCCGGAGAGAAGCTGAAGGCACAAGGCAAACAAAGCAATGACAAGGACCAAGACCATGAAGATTGGATGGACGAAGCAGGTTTGCCTGGCAAGGACCCTTGCCATGGCAGCCTCAGTGGCCCCGGCAAGACACTTGCTGGGGCAGCTCGCCAACACCAGTTGAGCGAGCCACCTTTGACCCCACCAACGCTAGACAAACGCATTGGGACAAGGCTCGGGAGGCACCTCCATGGTGGCATGCAGATCTTTGTGAAGACAAAGAACAGTCAAGATCAAATGAGGATAAGAAGGCAACAATCCTCACCAAGATCCTCACCGAAGAAACCCACAAGACCCCCCGCAAGATCCTTGCCGGGGACGCCAGCGCGCCATGGCAAGACCCTTGCCGGGCCACCCAGCAAGACCCTTGCCAGGCCACCTTGCAAGGCCCTCGCCAAGCGCGCCAATGGGGCCACTGCCAGGCCCGCGCCAGCCAAGTCTCCGCCACCGATCGCATGGAGCTGCCGACCCAACCAACTGGGCAGGCACCTGCGTGGCAACATGCAACCCAGCATGGAGGCTCCACCACCGCGCCACCTCAGCTGCTTGCCTGCCAAGATGGCACCACATGCACCACTGGCCAGGGCACGTGTCGAAGCGAGGAGGAGCGGCGACGGATGGGACGGGCCTCGCTCCCGTCCCCGATAAAGTGAAGGGACACCTAAGCCTCGCATTAAATGCACTTTGTCCTGTAATACCAGCGATAACCTCATAGCGCTGTTGCACTTTCCACCTCCTGTGTGCCATTGTGGCAGCCCCTTTCGCCTATAAAAGGAGGCCCATGGTGCACTGGAGACGGATTCGGCTCTTTCAAACCTAGCAGCACCAAGATCTAGTTCAAGAGCTCAAGAACACTAAATACGTCCACCAAAGTAGGGTTTTACACATCTTTGCGGCCCAAACCTGGGTAAATCCCCTTTTGTGCTGTTTGCTAGTCCTGCTCTTCTCATGATCCAGCGCCCCGCAACCGTAGTAGGGATTCCAGTGATCCCATAGGTGTCGTTTCCCACTGATAGGTGTGTACGTAGCCGAGAACTCATGTGAAATCCCTTGTTCGTCAACAAAGGTGTCCACATTGGCCTTCTTGAACTTTGTTCCGTTGTCGCTGCGAACCTTCATGATCTTTACTTCAAATTGGTTTCGGGCCTTCCTAGCGAAGTTTTTGAAGATCTTTTGGGCCTGCGATTTATCATCAAGAAAGAACACCCACGTAAATCTTAAAAAATCATCAACAATGACTAGTCCAAATGAGTTACCACCGAGACTCTTGTAGGCATTGGGACCGAAAAGATCCATATGAAGTAGCTCGAGCTGTCTCCTCGTGGTCATGATGTTCTTCACAGGGTGTCTTCCTCGAACCTGTTTTCCTGCTTGGCAAGCACTACAAAGTCTATCCTTGTCAAATATGACATCTTTCACTCCAAGGATATTATCACCTTTAATAAGCTTCTCAAGATTTCGCATGCCCACATGACCTAACCATCTATGCCACAACCAGCCTTTAGAGGATTTAACAATTAAGCAAGTTTTAGGTTGAGCCTTTTTAGTGAAATCATCAATGTATAGATCACCTCTACGTATGTCGGTAGAGACCATTTTATGATTATATCTTCAAAACACTTGGCAATCTACTTTAGTAAATAGGACATTTAATCCAAAGTCAGCTAGTATAGATACAGAAAGTAAATTGTAGCCAAGAGATTCAACGAGCATAACATTTTTTATGGAGCTGTCATGTGAAATGGCCACCTTACAAAGGCCAACCACCTTACCCTTTGAGTTCTCACCAACGGTGACATACTTTCGAGGTCCGTCCTTTTCAGCAAGCTCACAAAAAATATCTTTGTCTCTGGTCATGTGATCGGTGTATCCACTATCAAGGACCCATTCCTTTCCTCCAGCCATGTAGCCGCGAAGGTTAGCCATAAGACCAAAGTGTCTCATAGACTCTTCAAGATCAAAGTCATTATCATCCTTATCATAGTATCCATGTTCAACATCGTGTTGCAATTGATCATTTCCTAGAGAGAGTGATTCATTAGATATATGATTTTGGCAATGTTCATCTCTATGAATTCTAATGACTTCAGAAATGATATTGCTAATGATTCCAACATCTCCTTTGGCACGCATAAGGTCACGAAGCTCAAATAAACGATCACCAAACTTAGGATCACTGGGATTCATCTTATTCAAAGCAATAGACTTGTGAAGAATCTCATCTAAGTTTTTCAAAGAATAATCTGGAAATCGTTCCTCAAGAAATATCCATATAGTATAAGCACAATCAAGAGTTGGCAAGTGACTAATCGAATTTGTAGGAAAACCTCTAGTGATAAGATTGATAGTCCTAAGATTGGGAATCATGTCAAGAGACTCATCAGGGGTAGGATGCAAGGGGTCACCAAGGGGTTCACAAGGAGTAGTAATGTACGTGTTCATGTGATATTCATGAAAAATTCCAAGCATCTCATTTTTACACTCACTATAGAATTTTCCATCAAGCATATGAACTCTACTTCTTATACTCCCAATCGTAGACTCATCCATCTTCCTCCAATGGTGATTAAAATAAAGCAATGTAGACCAATGCTTTAATACCAATTGAAAGGATCGATAAGAGGTGTATAGAGGGGGGTGATTAGACCATCAACATGTAAAGATAGCAGTTTTTAAGTTGTTCAAGTTGAGGTTGGAAATTAGCACAATTTCAGACATTCACAATACAATTCAAGAAAGCATGCCAAGAGTATATGAGCAGCGGAAAGTAAAGCATGTAACTTGCAAGAAAGTAAAGGGATGGGATTGGAGTGTGCAAACGCAATTGGTGACACAGAGATTTTTGGCGTTGTTCCGATAGGTGGTGTTATAGTACATCCACGTTGGTGGAGACTTCAACCCATGAAGGGTAATGGTTGAGCGAGTCCATGGAGGGCTCCACCCATGAAGGGTCCATGAAGAATCAACCTTGTCTATCCCAGCATGGCCATCGCCCACGAAGGACTTGGCTCACTTGAGTAGATCTTCACGAAGTAGACGATCTCCTTGCCCTTACAAACCCCTTGGTTCAACTCCACAATCTTGACAGAGTCTCCCAAGTGACACCTAACCAATCTAGGAGACACCACTCTCCGATAGGTAGTAGATGGTGTGTTGATGATGAACTCCTTGCTCTTGTGCTTCAAATGATAGTCTCCCCTACAATCAACTCTTTCTCACAGATTTGGCTATGGTGGAAAGATGATTTGAGTGGAAAGTAACTTGGGGAAGGCTAGAGATCAAGATTTTTGTAGTTGGAATGGAATGTCTTGGTCTCAACACATGAGTAGGTGGTTCTCGCTCAGAAAATGAATGCTGGAAGTGTATGCATGTTCTGATGGCTTTCTCCACAAATGAAGAGTGGGTGGAGGGGTATATATAGCCTCCACGCAAAATCTATCCCAAACTCGGTGAGACCGAATGATCAAACCCGGTCAGACCGATTTGGTTCAAAATGTGAACGTTAGAATTTTCGGTGGGATCGACAAGGTTAAATCGGTGGGACCGATGTGCAAGGGTTAGGGTAAAACCTCAACTCAGTTTGAGCGATTACACAAACTCGGTGATACCGATTTTGGTAATAAGCAAACAGAGAATTGGTCAAGCAAACTCGGTAGGACCGATTGTATATCTCGCTGGGACCCAAATAATTGCAACAGGCAATAGAGAGTTTGCAAGCCCATCTCGGTGAGATCGAGATCCCATCGGAGGACCGAACTGAATACGGTTTTATAGTGGCTATGTCAAATGAACTTGGTTGCGCCTGATAGATCAAATCGGTGGGGCCGAGATTGACTTTTAGGTTTAGGACATATGTGGAAATGAATAAGTGGTTGAGGGCTTTGGAGCATATCACTAAGCACTTTGAGCAAGCAAGCCATTAAGCAACACCACATCCCCGTTTAATAGTATTGGCTTTGCTATGGACTCAATGTGATCTTGGATAACTTAAATGAAAATGTAGAGTCTTGAGCTTTTGCCAATGTTTGTCCTTAGCATCTTGAAGGGGTTCCACATCCTCTTGTTCATGCCACTCCAATGTTGAACTTATCTGAAATACACTAGATGAAAATATTAGTCGAACAAGAGATATGTTGACATTATTTACCAAAACCACCCAGGGAGCACTAGTGCTTTCACACAGTAGGTACATTTTCGAAAATATATTTGTGTAACAGGTTTACTGCTATAACATGTTACTCTAATCAAGTTACTGATTACTCCAATGCTACAATAGGTTCCTTTTGCAAACTTGTTTGTTTAATGGCTTTGCTGCTGCAACTGGTTGCTCTAATCTTGTTACTGGCTACTCAACTTTTTAGGATCCAAGAGAAACTCCAATGCCACAACAGGTACCTTTTGCAAAACTTGTTTATTTAGCTACTTTGCTGCTGCAAACGGGTTACAATGATGTCAATAACTAGTTTTCAGCATCCAATTGAAACTCTTTAATTCCTTGTTTTTAACTGGTTGTTGTTCTAACTCCCAGTTGAGCTGTTTTGCTAACTTCGACTTTTTGGAATCCAACCGGAACTTTAATGGCAAAACAGGTTAGCCCCATGGATGTTGCATCATCCCACAACAGTGGCACCGGTCCAATCGTGCATCATGAATTGCCAACTGCTGATGCTCTAGAGGCTAAAATATTGGTAGAAAGAGATTATGCTTATGAACTTAGAGCTGAAGTTGACATGTTGAGGAAGGAAACAGCATAATCACAAGCAGTACTCAAGACAACCATTAAATATTTGGTGGATTTCAAAACAAAGCAAGCCGAGACTGACCGCATTGTTAAGGTCCTGAAGGAAAAAAGGAAATTAAATTCCCACTTGGTAAATCATAGGTGAAATGTTTTTCCATCGTTGAATAACCTTTGTGTTGTTTGTTCATCTAATCGATAAAACCATTTGTTCTAGATATCATTTAATAATTCTTTTTTTGTTTTTGGTTTGTAATTTTTTTAGCACGAGTCTGTGTTAACTGATAAGACTCTAAGACATTTCATTTTGATTGCTATGCCAAACCTACAAATATGCCAATCGTGTTGTATGTGTATTCAGCAATAATAGTAGTATACATGGTCCTTAAGTGCCACACATCTGAAAGGGCCAAGATATTGTACTAGCTTTGGAAAAAAATATTGCTCTTCTAGTAAAAAAAGTACAGCGGCCTGGCTTATATATGTTAGTTGATATTATTGATCCATATACTCTATAAGTTTTTATATGTCTGTTAGTTTTAACACTACTGGTTGATTGACTCAGTATTTTGAATCTTGAGACATCGCTTGTGTACATATCTTAATGGGATTAGAATGTATGATGCGTGTTTCATACATGTTACACTTGAGTTGGACATAAAGTGGTTTCAAATATTCGAATTCACCTTAAACTGGATTCTACCTTCTGAATTCGAGTATCGATATTTGTAAATCATATACATATATGATAGTGGAATATATCTTTGTTGTGCTATTGAAGATATATAAAAAACATAGAATGATTTATAAAGATTCGTATAAGAATACAAAATGGATTTTAGTTTAGGTGCCAGGGTAAACGTGAATGCTTATTGTCCCAAAATATCCACTCCCACGTCGGCTGCCCAAAGCTAGTTTTTGCGAGCTGGAAATTACTGTCTACCCATTACACAGACAATCCATCGGCCCGATTTCCACTCCTCTCAATAGGGGTAGGTTAGTTTCAATTAGACGTGACACAACCGCCTCTGAGCCCATTCAGACACGGTGGGCGCCAAACGTGGGCGGGAAAATACATTTGATTCAAGCTCGTCCGAAAGACCTCTATCTCTCCCTCCATTTCCCCATTCATACACGGTGGGCGGCAAAACAAACTCGACTCGGCCGAAATCGATATAGGCAAATATTTTTAATAGGGGCAGGTTTGTAACTTCAATCAGACCTGACACAACCGCCCTGCCTGTTAGCCCTGTTCATACACCGTGGGTGCCAAAACAACCTCTCCTCACCTAAAATTGCTATGGGAAAATATTAGGGAGGTGCGAGATTACCGTCCTATCCCCAACTGATGAGACGTCCAAATTTTAAATGGGGGCTAAGTTCGTAACTTTCCCATATTTCAGGCAAGCGCGTCCCAAAACCATGGTTCCCCGTAACTCTCGCTCCATTTACCCATTCAAACAACATTCACGCTAGAACACCATCCCCACACCAGCATCCTCCGCCGCCACCCCATCCATCTTCGCCGTCCTCCACCCCATCCATCGTCGCCGTCCTCCACCATGCCGGAGCGCCTACCAAGACCGCGTCGTCCACTGCTAGAGACGGACGTTTCTCATCCACAATGACGGATCAGGAGCCTTGCATTGTGTCCTCTCGCTTCATCAGCGCCATCGTCCTCCTTGTCGGGGCCTCTCCCACGATCTTCTTGTCCACTGCAGCGGAACTTATCCCCCGATGCACCCGTCTACCATCACAGATCTTCTTCAACGCCACCGACAGGAATCGAACCCTTGATGCCTACAAGCCGCCGCAAGAGAGGTGGTACTACTTCATATCTGCTCAACTTTTTTATCTCAACCAGAAATATATCGTAACTTGGTTACTATACTTTCTTTTCAACTCTTAAAATTTAGTTCTTAGTTCGAAGCAAACAATGGTTGCTAAATAGCATTTCTGCGGTTTGCAGCTTCAAGTCTGTCATGGCACAGTCATAATAGGGTTTAATTGATCATGCTTAGTGTTTCCTCCTTTTATGATCACTATACGATCGGCCTACGTGCTTCATGTCATAATAGCACTGCTCGACCCATCAAGCTAAACAAGCTTAGTTGTTCAAATACAAATATGATATTATTAAAATATAGTCTTTAATTGGTCAGCTAAATGTTCCTAATTTAGTTTTGAAAATGCATGTACGCCGGTGGGGCGTGGATCTACAGGGTGCCCATGGTGGGTTGTTGCCCACCCTGGATTTTGGGTCGGCCCAGACCCCGATTCCCCTCTGTTCTACTGCGCTTCCAATCTCTAGTGGGCCCTAGCCACCTGCCTTGCCGACGACTTGCCGTCGCCGGACGGCATGACTCTAGGAGGAGACGTCGGATTAACAGGAGGCCAGGAGCCGCTCTCCCAACAGCGTCACTGCTGCCAGACGCGCCGCCATGCCTACCTTCCCAGTCCGTTCAGGGCTCAGGCGTGCAGCACCCACTAAGAAAACCCGATTTATCCTGAGATACGTCCTCAACACTCAGCAGCCACTCCTCATCACCTATTTTCTAATTGGTTCATTACTCAGTAGGCAGGACTGTCATTACTGTTTGTTGTGTACTGAGTGCTACCTACACTTAATGGTTCAGATATTTCAGTAATCTTTAGTACCTGTAAAGTTCACATGGTTTCAAAATTCCAGCCTAGGAACAGACACTAGTCATGTTGGATTGTTGGTCATAGTGACATTAACCTAGATTACTACTACAGGCCAGGTTTGTTGATAATTTTACTTGTCTTTATTACTCATTCGAAATGATATCCAATTATTCACGTCAATTAGTTGCAAACAATAAGTGCTAGACCAACTTCTTGATTCAGATTTTGGACGGTCTCTTACTGCAGTTACAATTTTGCATACTTGTCCTAGTAAGCTCACAAGTAATGATTGATTCACTACCTCTATGCTTGCCATATCATATTGTTGTCAATATTCTTTTAGGATGGACCACCCTGTTTCAAAATACTGGAACCACATACATGAGTGCATAGTATTTATCTACGCGATCTCTTTCATCATGTGTGTGCAACGAACACTACATTGTATAGAAAGAAAGTGTCGTATCCACCATTTACATAGACTATGATCTTATTCATGGAATACAATCTGCCTTCTTGCTTTGTGTTGCACTAACAACACTCCACCCTTGAAGCTAAACATTATGCCACTCAGAATTCCTTAATTTATTTGCTCAAATACGAATTTTATATGATTTTAATATTCCTACTTCAGTTTTGAAATGTGTGTCCGCCTGTTAAAGAGACATAAGAGGTTTCTATTTTTGTGTGTGGTATGGTCAACACGGTTGGGGATGAACTTTGTATAAGCAGGAGTTTGTAGGAGACACTCTCCAAGTTGAATCCGCAATGCATTCCATAGATAATTTGACTAGTTTTTAAGTTTTCATGAATCTCAGATACTGAACAACATCATAATGATTATAAGCTTCTGCGCATGAAAAGAATAAAGTAGAACCATGCCATGGTTGTCAAACTTGGCATTACGGGACTGAAATCAATTTTCGATGCAGTGCAATGCAAACGCTGTCCACCTACAGATTCATGCTCAGAATATGATCCTAACAATGATTATGAGCTAGAGGGAGACCTAAGTCAATGTAGCTCCCTAATGGAGGAGTCAGAGGCAGATGCCCTATCTTATTCACCCATCAAGGTACTTGCTCTAATGTTCCAAGGTTATATTGGTCGCACATATCTTGCAACTGATGCTTTGCATTGCTTCACTTTGTTGCATTGCCATTAGCTTAGTTTACACATCATGTATGTGAATACGCCCTGCCTATCTATTTTTAGTACATATTCCATCTGTCATTGTACCATAGTTATCAATTCAAATGTTGTTCTTGTGTATCACGAATAAAGTATTTGGAAAAGGAAGAGGGCGAATGCTGATCGCGGAGGAGCACGAATAAAGTATTTGTAGAAGGTAGTGACACCTGATAAATCAAATAGCCCATTAGGTGTAGTTGCAGTATCACCAGACCCACAAAACACCGTACCAACTCTAGCAGACTCTAGCCCTACTACACTGGTCATCTGATGCCCCAACTCAGCAGACCCCAACTGCAGCAAATAGTATGATGATGCCAGTTGACATAACATCAGCTCTACGACGCAAAACCACCATTCCATCAAAGAGTACACCAAATCTAGTTTCCAAATCCCTTTTCGAACGAGAGAGAGCCCCAATTGTAGCAAATAGGACCCCTATTCCACTTCTTCCTAGTTTGGAAGACGAAGCTTATATTGTTGTCAGGAACTTTGTGTGCATCTTTCCTTCATGGAAAGATTATACCACAGACATAGAACAATTTCCAATATTCCTCCGCAACTTACTTGTAAGTAATGTACTAATGTTACTCATGGTAATTAGTGAATATGGTTATGCTCACAGAAGACACAAGATTTCATTCTTTTAAATATGTGAGGTCCAAACTAGATAGTCAAGACGAGCAAGGCTTGGCTGCGCTTTTCAAGCACTTGTTGATGAGTATCGTTCCTACTGAGGCAAGTGCACTTCGATGGCAAGCCTCTAAATGAAATTTATGTAAAGTCTCCGGTGCTACATTTATCAGAATGTGACTGTAATGATCTAGTTACACATTGATCTCGTCTGCAGCGTAAGGTACTGTCTATGATAGCACATCAGAATTTGAACTACATTTCTGCATGTGCCATACCGTCTCACTTGTATGAAAACTATTTACAGAAGAACATTCATTCTCAAGGGACCACACAATCTCGCAACTATACTGCGTAGTGCATTGCTCTTGTGAGTACCTCTTGCCCTATATGACCGTACTTACTTCTATAGCTGGTTGCTTATGTACCATCACTGCACATGTTAGGCTCGTTATCCTCCATTTTGTGGACATCATAAGATCCGTATTGACTCCTTACATAAATTTAGAATCAACCCAATGCTTTTGAACGTTTAGCTCTGCAGTCCTCTTGTAAGGACTGAACATCGTCTATCACTTTACTTAGATTAACAACTACTCCCTCCATCCCATAATATAATAGCATTTTGTACAGTACACCAGTGTACAAAACACTCTTATATTATGGGAAAGAGGGACTGATTCATTGTGTAACATTTTTCATCTTATCTCCCTCGCCCACCATTTACTAAAAAATACCAGATCTATATTTAATCGTACCAAAAATTTGAATACACAGACAATGCCAGTGCAGAAGTGTAGCCCATTGCTGTTGTTAGTACATTTTGGACTGTAACGCTTGTACTTACAGGGATTGGTAGTTGATTATGTAGCACCAATCTGCATCTTATCTTCATTATCCTCTATCCCTTCTAGTATCATCATACTCCTATCTATAATTACTCTCTACAAAATGCAGAGTACAGGAACTGTTGATGTAGAAGTTCCTGTGCTGAAATTCTTGAGTTATCCTTCCCTTGACATGGAGAAGGTCATTATAGAGCCGGTGTTAACTATTAATATAAGTCCGTCCTTCTAAAGCCTTTATCCTCAACTGATGTTTAATTTGCTCATACTCCCTATCATCAACTGCTGTTTCGTTTGTTGTTTCTATCAAAATGCATGTTCGCAACAACTATAATTTCCAAGTTTTAATTCTAAAACCAAATTCCTTATTCATACCACGCACATTACTCAATACTCCCTATATTTATGCTTGTTTTTGTGGATCTATAATCCAGTGTGTGGTGAAGCCTCCCACATTTGCACCTTGTTATCTCCTATTTTATCTTACTGACGTGGCTGATGATATGAACAACATGCCATGCACATTAACCAAAACAGATACAATGATTGTCCTTGCCCTTCATCTATGCTTGTTTTGTTGACATGGTAATCCAGTAGTGTGGTGAAGCTGCCTGCATTATGAACAATGCCAAATTATGCTATTGATATTTTGAACCGACTCTTTATTTTCTAATTTGAAATTGGATGGTATTGACAACACAGTTACCATCTTTGTTTATACATGTGCAAAACTTGTCATCTCTCTGCTTTTTTTAGGGTGATATGCCTGATGGCATGCACAAGTCTGCTGATGGCTATGAGAAAAACCCAACATATATTGCAGCAAAGAAGGCAAAACATCTTCAAGATAGCGAGTCAACCCCAAAGTCATGTTTTGATGCAGTGTTCAAGTTACTTGAGACTAGTAGTCAGACAAGCTCACATAATTCACTTTCTGAATCAGTTCAACTTCTTCAGTCCCAAGTTCAAGTAGAAAGGCATTTTGTAACTCAACTTCAACTTGAAGTCCTATCTCTAAGGAAGATGATAGAGAACACCAATGAGAACATCGTTGCTAAATAGCTACAACTAGAAGCTATGACCGACATGCTAGGCCAGTCTCACAGCCTTGCTCAGCACCTTGCATAGCAGCTCCCATGCAAGGCTAAGCTTTCTTGAACTATCCTCGAAGTGGTATTTGTTCAGTATTATTTTGTTACCTTGCAATGGTGCCCAATTTTTGTAATCTGCTTCTTCATTGCGCTTTATGACCACTGGTGGCGAACTTCGATGCCCAATGGATGTAATATACCATAAATCCTTTATTGTATAGTGTAGGTTTATTGTAAGTTACTATGCCGTAATTTCTATATTGTATAGAGTAGGTTTGTTCTTGACTCCGAAGAAGCTGATGAATCCAATGAGGATTCTGACTTTGGCATGGATGGCATAGCATATTATTCATCCCCTGCGACAAACTTCTTTGGGAATCCATCAAGCGACGATGAATCTTCTGTCTACTGCTTCATGGAAAAGGCCTCCAAGGAAAAGGTATTCTCTAAACATCACAAGGTTCACTCCAGTGCTAAATATTCTTCTGATGAGGATGACCGTGCTAAGTTGATTAAAATTATTAATATTCAACAAAATTCCATTGAGAAATTTGAGAACACCCTTAGGAAATCTGAAGGGTTGTTGGTTGAGGAGATGGAGAAAAATCAGTCGTTGACCGAAGAGTATTCCACTTTGCAGTCATGAATGGAAGAACTATCAAATCATCACGATTTTCTCACGGCCGACCATGAAAAATTGACCTATGATTACCTGAAAAGGAAATAGGAACCTGAGGTGCTGAGAGAGGCTCATGAGGACTTGATTAGGGAAAATTCTCTTCTTACCAAACAACTTAAAGAGAAACTGGAAGTGTTTGTTCCACCTTGCTTAAAATGCCGAATCATGTGTGAATGTTAATCCCTCTATCAAGGAAAATGGTTCTATTTCTGATGAAAATGCTAGGTTCAAGGATCTTCTTAAGAAAGGAATGTTCAAATCTCTCAAAGGGCATCAAACCCTTTGTGATGTTCTGAAGAAATCTATTCTTCACAAAAATCCCAGGAAAGAAGGCGTCGGTTTTGAAAGGAAACTGAATGAAAATGGCTCCTACTGGGAACCCCATCAATATCCTTGCACTGTGTGGGTGCCTGCCAAGAGCAAAACGCTTGATCCAGCTTTGCTTTTGGGATATAACTCTCCCATCTCTAAATATCCTAATGATATTTCTGTGGACAACTATAAACTACAAAAAAATACACTTCCGTGATGATACGTGTTTGTCATAGTAGGTCACGTTTTTTGTCATGCATGTACATCCATGACAAATTTATGACAGAATCAAGATAGTCATACCTGTGCTGTCGTAGAAGTGTTCCATGACATTGCCAAAATTATCATCACGGAAGTGTCCACTTCCATGACGATAAATCGCGCGTCACAGAAGTGCTTTCGTCAACGGTGACCGACACGTGGCATCCATCATAACGGAACGCTGTTAAGCTATCGGGTCCGGTTTTGGATCCGATAACCCGTTAGCAGCCCCGACCAATGGGGATTTTCCACGTGTAAAATCATCATTGGCTGGAGGAAACACGTGTCGGCTCATTGTTGGGATAGATGTCATCCACTCATTGGACAGAAGGCGCCTATGATACGTCGACACGTGGCACGGCCCAACAGAGGCCCATTCCTGTGAAAAGGCCGGTCGGTTTGACTTGGTCAAAAGGTGACGGGTCGGCCCATGGAAAGCCTATTAACGACCTGTTTGCATATAGCCCATTTACAGCCCGCTAACCCAAGGCCCGTTACGCCCTATCCGAATTAGGCCCGGTAGAGTCATCTGGGCCATCCAATATGATTCCAGCCCATTTTCACTTCTCGCCCATGTATGGCCCATGACGTCTTTCGGCCCATATGAGACCCTATGTAACTCTTAGCCTATTAATGGCCCGTGGTGAAACTGGCCCGCAATGAACAGTGTATTAGTTTAGACCCATTAACGGCCCGTGGTGAAACTGGCCCGTAATGAACAGTGTATCACTTTATACCCATTAAGGGCCCGTTATTCAGTTGGGCCCTTTCCAGCCCATGTTATCTTTCGGCCTTCTCAGAGCCCATTTATTCTTGGGCTCATTTGCAGCATTTGCTTACTTACGGCCCGTTATTGTCATTTTCTGCTTGTGGGCCAAATTTAGCCCATCGTTATAGTCGGCCCGTTTGTGGTCCGTTAGTCTATTGGGCCATTTTCATAGCATCAACAAATATGGCCTATTAACGGCCCGTTATGGTCAGCCAATAAAACGTATGATTTCCATTATAGGCCCGTCTACGGCCCATTAACGGCCAGTACAAGACCCATAAATGAGTCGGCGGCCCATGGATCCTACGTGACATAGAAGGCCCATGGATAATGCGACATGTAGAAGGCCCATGGACACTGCGAGACGTAGAAGGCCCATGGACACTACGAGACATAGAAGGCCCATGGATCCTACGGGACGTAGAAGGCCCATGGATCCTACAAGACATAGAAGGCCCATGGATCCTAAGAGACATAGAAGGCCCATGGTCGGGCGAGTTGGCCCCCGTTTGAACGATATAGCATATTCAAAGAATTATCCTACTCAATACTATCACCTCTAAAAAGCATACACTATATAACAAAGAGATCAAGGCATAGAAAGGTAGAATAATCCTACACTATACAATAAAGAAATTACAGCCGATTATACCCACTAGGCATTATGGTATGGCACAGGTGATAATAAAGCATACACAAACAGCAAATTACATACACTGGGCAAATATGGCTCATACATCATGGACGCACATCAACTTAACTCCATTTGAACTATAATCTCTTCAGAAAATAGGATTGGCCGGATTCAGATAGCACAAATTTTAGTCTGCAAAATCTCCAATTCCTTCATGGTTACCTCGGTGTCTTGTTTCATTTTTTTGACTCCTGCATCTAATACTTGCATGTCCAGTCTCAACTTGTTGATTATATGTTGACAATCATGTACACGTTGTCTTGCCACCTCTAGTTGATGCTCGAGAACATCAGCACATTCCAATTCCAATCCATAATCATTCGGTAACGGCCATGCCGCACTGCACGCAAGTTTTTGTGTTGATGTCACTTCATCCTGAAATGTTTCTGTAAGTACACATGACTAGGGCAAAAATATAGTTACAACAATGAAGCGAACAAGACACTATTTTGTACTACATGGCAAAACAGGACTAACAATAATGTTACATGTCACTTTCACAAAAAAATGTTACACATCATGAAGCATAAGAAGGTGATATTTTAAAAATTATAAAAAAGATAGTTTGTGCAGCCTGCATACAGAAATCCCTCTTAGCTCACTAGAGGAGCATGATGTTGGGGCCCAATCGAAAACACAGACAAGTTACAAATTTAGACAGCACGTTGCGTACAAGTAAGCAAGCAGTTGGCCATTCTGTACCTCAATTAAAGTCTTAGGGAGCATAATGAACAGCAGAGTGTTTCATACAAACATACTACAGCAGGCAAAACTATGCAATCATTAGTGTAGTATAAACTAGATTGTGAGCCTCATGCAATAATAGTTGGTTAATAGACTTCAAAGCTTCAGGCACACTTCGGCAGAGCAATTAAATGGTAAGGCCTTTAATTATGTCAACTAATAGTGATACAAGTACCAAACATCAGGCATAATTATTTGGGCATCTCATTAAGTGAGGACAAATAAAGCAATTGAAAAGAGAAAATTAACTATGCCTGAAACACACAAGGAATTAACTGTTGAGTTGCGTACAGTGACTTACCTTAGTAGGTTGAAGAGGCTTAGTGCAGCTCCTACTTCTCTTGCAAGGCTCCTTCCTAACATCTTGTACTTGGAAATCCTCAATATTATCTTCATTGCACCCCCTCTGCAAGGTGACACAGACTAGTTACTCGTCTCCTTGGAAGATAAATATGCATACTTTCCAGTCTGCGAACACAAAAGGATGAGATTATAACAAAACAACACCACATAATGAAACATGCCGCATCTCTTGCACTTGCACACAATGAAATGAGCATTTACTATGTCTGCACTATGTAAAAAATAGACATACCTTCGAACTGGATCTGTAGGTACTCTTGGAGAGCCTACTGTAGTGTACAGCCAAACCTTTATTCACCTATGAGTTAGACAAGGCCCCACTACAGCAACCCTTAGTGTTTAAATCATTGACAAGCTCTATTAGAGTGTTAGGTAAAGAACAACAAGTAATCAAAGCAAACAGTCCTAGTATGGCTGGCTGATGCAAACAAGCGATTGAATAGATGTGTCAGCAAATCTTACATATCAAGAAAAGAAGCAAAGAAGGAGGCTTAAAGACCATCACTTGACTGACCAGATTTAAGGGGCATTTAAACATCATGTGCAACATATGAACTAACATAAACATTGCATATTCCAGATTCTACAATGGAATGCACATGTATTAGGTTATGCCATGTATGATGATGCCTAAATGTACAGATAGCAGGCAGGAGTGATTCATCATTGCACGCACAATTGAATTGCAGGTTAAGGGCCAGTTCGATTTCGCCTTTTCAGGGTATATTGTCAAAATAAGCCATAAAAAATGTAAAGAAGTCATTTTTGAGTTATGGGCTTAGGCTTAACTAATTTCACTTTGGAGGGGGGTGTTTCGGGTAGAACCTCACAAAAAATTGAAGGGAAGGGGACTAGTGAAATGACTTTGTTGTCTGCCTATATTACTCTCAAAATGCAACTGCTGACGCCTGTGTCACACCTAACCCTAAAGTAAAAAAGAAACACGCAAGCATTCATTGCCCTGCCCGCTTGCATCTCCTCTCCCCTTTCCCTCTACATCGATCCCCTGCCTCAGCACTAGGGTTCCTCCAGCGAGCCATCGCCACTGGTCCCATCTGGCCTGGCCCTCAATGATGCTATGTCCAGCTAGGCTACATGGACGGTGGGTAGGGGCAAATCTCCCTGGCTGCTCCTCCCTCTGGCGCCGCCCCTCATTCTCATGGTCTCCAGCAGCTGCTCCACTGTGGTTCGTCCAACACACTACTCCGGCGGGCGCTGCACAAGTACGACTGATGCCACACTATGGCAGAAGGCACCTTGTTCCCCCTCCCCTCCTCCCAGGCCATGGCCTTGAGGTGTTGTTGAAGGATGAGCTCATCCAACAAGGTGAGGATCTCCTCTGATTTTTTGCCAAATTTTCATTCTGATCCACTATACAATGACTTGCTATGAGCTGCTTCTGGTGCTGCTATATGATGCATTGCTTTGAGCTGCTCCCGCTGCTGCTATATGATGAATTGCTATGAGCTGCTGCTGCTCTATGATGAGTTGCTATGAGCTACTGCTGCTACTATATGATGAATTGCTATGAGCTGCTACTGCTGCTATATGATGAATTGCTACAAGCTGCTCCTGCTGCTGATATATGATGAATTGCTATGAGCTGCTGCTGGTATATGATGAATTGCAGACTGCTGCTGCTGTATGATGAGTTGCTATGAGCTGCTGCTGCTATATGATGCTTTCAGGTGGTGCTGCTACATGATAATAACTAGCCACTTGGACCATCGAATTTCAACAAATAATTGTTCTTCATTTAATTGTGGGTCATGCGTTCTTCGATCAAATTAGGCAATGGGATCTCTATGGAAAACATTGACCAAAGTAGATTGTGCCAAGTAGATGGTATCTTTGTATTTGCATTTTGAGCAAATAGTGATGGTCTATTTTCCTATCATATTAATTACTGCACTGGGTTCAATTTGTGATGTTTGCAAGTCAAATTAATTTCCATATGGGCAGCACAATGATAAATATATATAATGCAATCTAGACTTTCCACTGATCATACCAAAGATAAGCTGAAAACACAATGAAAAGAACTGGTTGGCGTATTACATGGAGCTTATATTCACAGGTGCTTATTTTCTTAGGATAACTCGTAATAACTGTCCCTAAGAAAATTGGCTAATAGAACTGGCATACAAATAACATGTCACGATGATTGCAATGGAGGAGTGACGTACCATAGCACACTGTATAGGCTCACCGCTGTCTCTCCTTTTTTTATTATGTTCCATGAAATTGCCACATACATCTTGTACTTTTTCATTGTGTAACCCTATCTGCAATTTGACACGGCTAATTTCAGACATCTATACATGATACTACATTGCATATCCCTTGCGCATATTTAAACCACCAATTAACGATTGTGTGCGTACCATAAACTAGCCATGGCTCTGTATGCTGGACTGGCAGGCACTCTAAGGGAGCCTAATGTAGTGCACTGGAATTTCTACATGCCACCTACGATTTTGTGTAATGTACTGCCCCTGTTCCTAAATATATGTCTTTGTAGAGATTCCAGTATGGACCACATACAAATGTATATAGATGCATTTTCGAGTGTAGATTCACTCATTTTGCTCCGTATGTAGCCTATAGTGGAATCTCTAGAAAGACTTATATTTAGGAACAGAGGTACAAGGTATTATCATGTATGACATCTACATATCTAATTTAGCAGCCAGTAGTAGAAATCATTGTCTGCACAAAGGGATTACTGGTCGAAAATCCTAGCAAAGCACGCTGGCAGGCACAGAACAATACAAGAGAGAGAGACGCGCTTACAAGATCATAGCAATGCCTTAGTCCAGGATCTTGGTTGGCCAAGCTGTTAGATCCAGAAGAAACATCGTCATTGTAGTTTTTGCCAGCTGCATAACAGGTAACAGCGACCGGTTAGTATATTTGAAGTACATCGGGCAGGTGATGCTAGACGGGTTTAAAGGTGACAAGTACCTAGGCCGTGGCAGGTGCTTGGCATCTCTCCAGACAGTGGGAATCAGGTTAGAAACGTCGAGGGTGATGACACTACGCTGGTTGTCGGGGTCCGGTAAGGAGATCTAGAACCGTCGAGTAGGGTGTTTGTGGAGCGGCTCCGGTAGGGTGGACTACGGTGTGGGCGAAGCGGATCTGTGGCCGTGGGCGAGGGCGTAGGTGAAGCTGCTTTGGTGGTTTGGTTAAGGATTGTGTCGACGACGCGGATCTGCGGCCGTGGACAGGGCGTCAGAAGCTGCTCCGGTGGTTGGGTTAACGATGGTGTCGACGATGTGGATCTGCGGCCATGGATGGGGCGTCAGAAGCTGCTCCAATGGTTGGGTTACGGGTGGTGTCGATGATGCGGATCTGCGGCCGTGGACGGGGCGACAAAAGCTGCTCCGATAGGTTGGATGAGGGTGCGAGGAAGCGGATCTGAGGCCGTGGACTTGTGAGTTGGCAAAGCGGCCCCGGTAGGGTTGAGAATGGTATAGGCGAAGCTACTCCGGTAGGGTTGACGCTTGTGTCAGCGAAGCGGCTCCTGTAGGGTTGAGGAAGGTGTCGGCGAAGCGGCTCCAGTAGGGTTGAGGAAGGTGTCGGCGAAGAAGATCAGAGGCCGTCGACGGGGGCATCAGTGGGGCTGCTCCGGGGGGTGTGGACGAAGCGTCTTCGGTGGGGAGTACGAATGAGCCGCTGCAGATGCGCGGCGGTTGATGAGAGTACCGGCAAAGCAGATCCGATGTCGTGGACAAGGCCAACACTAAATGGGCTGTGGTACAGTGGTGGATGAGAAGTCTACTTGTTTCTAGGGGAGGTGGGATGTGGACGCCGCTGGCAGTGAATGGGCTATGGTACGCCGGTGGATGAGCAATCTAGGGTTTCAAGAGGGGAGGGGAAAAAGGGCGATGAAGTACGGACGGCGTGATGTAAGATGCTCTGGTGTTGTGGAGTTAGTCGTTTTTGCAGGAGGGGGAGAGGAAATGGGGGTGTCGTGTAGTGGGGGGAACCGGAAGTTACCAAAGCAGCCCTGACCTATCATGTAGATGAGAGCGGTATTGTAACTGTTGGTCTCCGTGCACCAAGGACAAAATGGGGATTTTGCATGCTAAAGGTGGCGGAAATTTTAGAAGGAGGCGGGAGATTTTGCCGCCCACGGGATCGTTCGTATCCAGTTTCAACTAATTTTGGACCGTGCTAGCGGGAAGGTCATGGTAGACTATGTACACGGGGCACGCGTCAGCAGTTAAGTCCACCACAGAAAAAAGACAATAACTCGGGATGATGGGCCGATAACTTGGACGTTCACAGGGGCGCGGCCAATCGTACGGGTGTAGTGGCGCGTTCACAAAAAAAGGGATCAAACGCTTAGCCTATGTATTTCTCGTGTAAATAGATAATTTAGTGCCATTGGGCAAAAATATGGCTCCTCACCCACCCACCCACCCCTCCCACCTCCGGCCTAGGTTTTTCGGTGATCTCCTTTTCTAGCCAGTGACTTATGTTCCCCTTCCGCCCATCCTCTCCGGCGGCTCCTGATCTACACGGCTATACCCATTTCATATGGGCTCTTCTGGTGGAACAACGTTGCACTTGGGTTTCTCGGTGGGTGCCATCTTGGCGGATAAGGTTTTCAATCATCGTGGGAGATCTATTCATCCCATAGATGACTCGGGCCATTTCATTATGGTTCTGTATTTTAGCAGACACATATTTCGTCTTGATGAAGACTCTGTGGCGGCTGCTTTGGAATCAGCGATTGGGGGTTCAGCAATTGAATTTTCGGTGCAAATCATCCGAGACAAGGTATTCTCCTTTTTTGTCTCCGACAAGCAAGTTGTCCTCTGCATTCTCCAGTTGAGATCGTTTACGTGTCCGCAATTCAAATGTTTTTTTCATCTCTGGGGAAATGGTGGTCCTAATTGGATCCGTGAATTTAAGATCTGGAAAAAAGAGTGTGACGCTGAGTGGATACTTGTGAGTCCCTCTAAGAAGCGTGCCACTTTGGGGTTGCTTGCCATGCATAAATCTCCGGCTAAATCTTCTTTTAGATCGAGTTCTTCATTGAGGAAGAGGATTTCTTTTGCCATGTTTCAGCATTACCCTGTTTGTAAGGGTTATAGATATCCGGCTACTCAATCATGTGTTGATACGGTTTCTGAAGCCGGCTATGTCTTTCATCCATGCGAAACAGTGATTTTGCCCCCGCCGCCGGTGACCGAACTTCAGTGGACGGTGGCGACACCGTCCATCTCTTTCGGGGCGATCAACATACCTGCCAAAAACATCGCCGCTAGTTCCAGATCTTCACCCACCAATTTGCTGTGAATTGAGCCAGTTTCGGTGGCACGTGATTGCGTTGCACCTGTTTCTCCAGCCCAACATGGATGCATGGCCCAGTTTGGGCCCCCAGCCCAACATGACGTGTTTGCTCCCAATGGGTGCCAGCTTTGGGTGGATCTGCTTTGGCCCAGCCTGTTTTGGCTCAACCGTCTCAGGATCTTTTGGATTTATCCGTTGGCAAAGTTGGAACTCCAGCTTCGGTTGTTATGGAGGACCAACCTCCGGATATTCATGATGACGCTGCTCAATTTAATGATCTTATTGAAGATATTACGTTCAATGTTTGGAAATGTCAGAATTGTTCTTCAATGTTGCATTACACCAATACGTGCACCAATCAAATACGATGCCGTAGATGCTTTCGCCTGGGCCACCGAGCCAAAGGATGCTGCGACGCTGTGCATTCTCCAATTTTCAAGTGGGTCCCGCGGGTCAATCCTACTTCCCCGGGCCGGTCAGGTGAGATTTTGTCACCCGTCGCCTCGGTTTCCCTCACAGCTAGCCAAGTTGGGTCTTTTCCAAGTTCCATCACGCCTGCACCAACATCATCGCCCCCGCCATTCCCTGCCGAGCCACCACCCATCACACCGCCACCACCTACCTCGACACCATCGCCCCTTGCCCTAATGCTGCCATCCTCTGCTCCACCGCATTCAGCAATGGCGACCTTCGCCCTCGACCCCACACCTTTCGTCCCGCCGGGTTTTGAGATCATCAATGGTGGGTCGAGTAGATTACCGCACACCTTCTACTCTCCTGCTGTGGCTCTAGATCGTCAGCATGAGGAATACGCAATCGCCATCGTCGAGCCTGCTCCATTGCCCGAGGAAGTTGCTATCTTCAGAAATATGGTCAGTGATTTTGTGGTTAACACTCTTGGCCGTGTCGTTCTTGATGCTCAGCCTTGGATCCAAGGTGTTGGACTTTTCCGTTTCCGTAGTCCAATTGCTAGGTAGGCACTGGTAGATCATCCTCCGTTTGAGCTGGACATTGACAGATTGGTAAGATTTGTGCCTCACGATGAAGGAATTAATTTCAGAGCTGTTCAGGGTTTCCGTAGGGGTTGGGTTATGATTGTGGGAATACCCCTGGATTATAGGCGTACTCAATATATTGCTGATGTGATCAGTACATTTGGTCGTTTTCATCATTGGCATCAGGATGACCCACTTCTGGTTCGTACTTTCGCATACGTTTCGTTTCCGGCAACTACTTTAGTGCCGCATGATGTGGTATATAGGGAGTTTGCGGATTTTGGAGGATCTCGCATTTCTTGGTCTGTGCCCATATACATCTTCTCTGCTGATTTAGCTGATATTTTACCTCCGGACGAGGATCCAATGCCCTTCTATGGAAACCCCCATGCCTTACCTGGCCGTCTGCAGTTTAACAACCACAATTGGGTTGTGCATGTATTCCCAGAGATTTGGTGGGATGAGTTGCCACCACCTGCTCAGGAGAATGTTCCTCATCACCAGGATGCCCACAATGATGATCTGAATGTGCGGCAGGAGTTTGTGGAGGAAAATCAGATTGAGGTCAATCAGTCCCAAGAATCTAGCATCCTTCAAGTTTCTGACGATTCTGTTAATGCTCAGCCAGTTCAGGAATTAGCAATTCTGCAGCAACCTGCTGTCCAGTTGCACCCCTCTCTCCATATTGGTCGAGTTTTAACTGTTTTTGGCCCTGTTCTACCACCTGTGATGCAATGGCAGCATTCGTTCTGCAAGTTTATGCCAGCTATCTTCTCTGCTGATATTCCAAAGTGTTTGTTCAGAACTGATCTTGGTGCTCTGCTACTGTCTAATAGCTCCTGGGATTTCCGTTGTAATGGGAAGGAAGTTAGCCTCTCTCTTCTGCCTACACCAGAGCCTTCAATCCGTCCTTCGCGTCATGTTGCTCCATTTAAAAGGCCAGTTGCTCGTGCACTCTGCTTTGATGACCTTTCTGAACCTGTCAGTGAATCATTTGAGTTCTCTGCACTTCCAAAAGTTAATCCCAAGCGCATCAGGAAGTTCAAATCTTCTAGGATTGTTGTTGACACTGAGGTACGTTGCAGTGCACGTCTAAGTGCCCTACGGGATGGTTATCGTGCATCACCAAGCTCGGGCCCCAAGCAGGTCAAAATCCAGGGTTCTTTCAAGCGGTGTCGTACTAGCTCAGCTCAGCAGGACGACGGCCCGTCAGCGCCTCCACCAACGCCAATTGCTGACCTGCAGCGTATTAGGGCACATTTGCGCATTGCACCTGAGAAGATCTCCAAGGAACAGCTTGAGGCTGACCCTTCTACCTCCACCTGCAGCAAGGGTTCTGATGAATAGTTGCACCAGACGTTTTCTTGGTTTATGGCGTACCGTTATAAATGCCATTTATCTGTTCTTTTATTTCCTATTTGGACTTTACCTTCTATGTGTAGTTGGTCAGTGTAGGTCATTGCATGATCTACTTTTGCTGCTCTTTATTTTGGTTTGTAATGAATCAGTCAGGGTTTAGAGATTGGAAAGTGTTATGTTGGAATGTGCGTGGACTTAATTCCGAAGCACGGCAAGTAGTGGTTAAGCAGAAGATTGATGAAAGTGGTTGCTCGGTTGTTTGTCTGCAAGAAACGAAGTGCATGCATATGGATCATAGATTCATTAGGAAATTCTGTCCTCGGCGTTTTGATAATTTTTGCTATGTACCTTCGGAGGGTGCATCGGCCGGTATGATTGTCATTTGGAATTCTTCTTTCTTTGAAGGAAAATTAATAGAGGCAAGACGTTTTGGTATTATTATGGAATTCCGCTCAAAGCATACTTCTGAAGTTTGGACGCTCGTGTCAGTTTATGGTCCATGCCAGGGTCCATCCAGAGATGATTTTGTGCAATGGTTATATTATCTTGATATAAACCCTGATGATAATTGGTTGTTGTTAGGTGACTTTAATTTCATGCGATCGTCGGAAAATTGTAACCTTCCTGGGGGTAATGTCAGTGATATCTTTCTTTTCAATGAAGTGATTGGCCATCTGGGTCTCGTTGAGTTACCAATTAAGGGACGGCAGTTTACTTGGTCGAATATGCAAACTGATCCTTTACTTGAACAGATAGACTGGTTTTTTACCTCAGTTGCATGGACCACGGATCATCCTAACACGCTTGTTCCGCCCCTTGCACGCACGGCCTCAGATCATGTCTCGTGTGTGGTCTCAATTGCTACTGCTATTCCTAAGGCTAAAATATTTCGCTTTGAAAATTACAGGATAGACTTGCCTGGGTTTTATGATTGTGTTGCTCAAGTTTGGAACAAGCCTGTGGCCAGACCCTCGGCTGCTCTGAATATTTCCACTAAATTTAAAGCTCTACGATCTGCTCTCAAGAAATGGCACATGAATTTATCCACAATTAAGGCGTTAATTTCTGATTGTAACAAGGTGATTCTCTTCTTTGATGAGTTGGAGGAGATCAGGCCTTTGTCAAGACCGGAGTTTAACTTCAGGTGGGTTGTTAAATTGCATCTGGAGGATATTTTGCACTGGCAATATATTTATTGGAAACAACATTGTACTATTCGCAGCATTAAAGTTGGCGAGGAAAATTCAAAGTTTTTCCATGATATGGCCATGGAAAGGTATAGGAGAAATACAATTTCCTCAATCAAGAATGCTAATGGGGATGTGGTCTCCGATCATCAACAACTTGCGACCATGTTCTGGGCTGATTTTAATCAGAGAATGGGTAATGCCAAAGGAATTACTATGGGTTTTTACTTGGACACATTAATTGCGAGAATTGATGGTCTTGCGGAACTTTCCCAGCCTTTCACTGATTCCGAGGTTGATCTTGTCATTAAGGGCATGCCTCCCGACCGTGCCCCTGGCCCAGATGGTTTTTCGGGGCTGTTTCTTAAGAGGTGCCGGCCAATTCTTAAGGAGGATTTCATGCAACTTTTGAAGGAGTTTTATGAGGGTAATTGCAACCTGGAATGTCTGAATACCTCTTTAATTACCTTGATACCTAAGAAGCTTAGCCCTGAAGTGGTCAGAGATTTTCGGCCTATCTCATTGACCAACACGTGCTTAAAATTTCGGACTAAGTTGCTTGCGAATCAACTTCAGAAAGTGATCCTACAATGCATCCATCGTAATCAATATGGTTTTCTCCGGTGTCGGTCTATTCAAGATTGCCTCGCTTGGTGTTTCGAGTACATTCATCAATGCAAGGCCTCCAAGCATCCAATTGTCCTCCTAAAGCTGGATTTTATGAAGGCTTTTGACACGATTAAGCATGACCTAATCCTCAAAATTTTGCAATGCAAGGGCTTTGATTCCCGGTGGACTGGTTGGATCAAAAATATTTTGTTGTCGGGTTCTTCTTCGGTCCTTCTAAACGGTGTACCAGGAAAGCATTTTGTCTGCAAAACGGGAGTGCGGCAGGGGGATCCTCTATCACCGTTGCTTTTCGTGATTGCAGTTGATTTACTGCAATCTGTCGTCAATGAGATGTGCTCCAGGAATATTCAATCTCTGCCAATCCCAACCAACTCCAATGATTACCCAATTGTGCAATATGCCGACGACACATTAATTGTTCTACCTGCGATTGATGAGCAGCTCGTGGCCTTCAAGGAAATGCTCGTCACTTTTGCTGAGTCTACTGGTTAGCGTGTTAATTTTAGTAAGTCCTCTCTCATTCCTATAAATATGTCTGATGAGGAGTGCGCCAGAGTAGCATCTCTGCTGGGATGTGATGTTGGCACAATGCCTTTCACATACCTTGGATTGCCAATGGGTACTTCTAGACCGACCATATATGATCTGTTACCTCTGGTTGATCGTATCGAGCGCCGTTTATCTGCCTGTTCTTGCTTGCTAAACCAAGGAAGCCATCTGCAGCTTCTTCAGTCAGTGTTGTGCTCCATGCCTATATATTTTCTGTGCACTTTACACCTTCCTAAAGGAATTATTCAGCAGTTAGAGCGGATCATGACACAATGTCGGTGGCGAGGCAACACGGATAATCCACGTCAGTCTCTTGCTACATGGGATTTAGTATGTCGCCCTAAGGATTCTGGTGGTTTGGGTGTTCTTAATTTGACCATCCAAAATGAGGAGTTACTTCCTAAGAATCTCTTCAAGTTTTTCAACAAAGTGGATGTGCCTTGGGTATCTTTAATCTGGGACTTCTATTATGCTTTGTCTCCACCTCAAAGCACACAGATTTGTGGTTCTTTTTGGTGGCGTGATGTCATGCGTTTATACCCCAATTTCTGCAAACTAGCTATCCCACAAGTTCATGCTGGGGACACGGTGCTCTTCTGGCTTGACCGATGGCAACTAGGAAATCGTGCGGTCTTGTTGCAGGAATGTTTCCCGAGGCTTCGCTCTTTTGCTGTTGATGAGGCAATCACAGTTAAGGACTTTATTGAGCAGCCGGATATCTTGGATCACTTTCATCTGCCTCTATCGCAAGAGGCCTACTCAGAATTTACTCAACTACAAACCCTCCTGCCTTTGATCAATCTGGATGCTGAGAGCAAGGACATTTGGAAGTGGCCTTCGAAGTCTGGTGACTTTAGGGCCAAGTTATACTATGACTCTTGCTTCACGCACATTGTGGTTGACCCCATTTTCAAGTGGATTTGGAAGTGTGCATGCACACTAAAGCTTAAAGTTTTTGGTTGGCTTCTGTTAATGGATCTTTTGAACACCAGGGATATGATGCAACGTCGACAGTGGATCATCCAGGATGATACTTGTGTTCTTTGCAACCTTGCACAACATGGGGATCGGGCCCATCTTTTCTTTGCTTGCAACTTCAGCCAAAGGGTTTGGAACTATATTGGGATTTCTTGGACTGTTCAACCTAACCAAACCACTTATGATATGGCCCAAGCAGTTAGAAAGGATTTTGGTCTCCCTTTCTTCTCTGGGTTGGTTTTTGTGGCTACTTGGAATATTTGGATTCAAAGGAATGGGAAGATCTTCAGAAATGAACGGCCCTCATTTAGAGCTTGGAGGAGAAACTTTATTCATGACATCTCTCTCCTCTCCCACAAGATTCAATGCAAATATAAGGACAGTCTTATGTTTTGGATAGCTAACCTTGTTGGCAATATGCCCTAGAGGCAATAATAAAAGGATTATTATTATATTTCCTTGTTCATGATAATTGTCTTTATTCATGCTATAACTGTATTATCCGGAAATCATAATACACGTGTGAATACATAGACCATAATATGTCCCTAGTAAGCCTCTATTTGACTACCTCGTTGATCAACATATAGTCATGGTTTCCTGACTACGGACATTAGATGTCGTTGATAACGGGATCACATCATTAGGAGAATGATGTGATGGACAAGACCCAATCCTAAGCATAGCACAAGATCGTGTAGTTCGTTTGCTAGAACTTTTCCAATGTCAAGTATCTTTTCCTTAGACCATGAGGTCGTGTAACTCCCGGATACCGTAGGAGTGCTTTGGGTGTACCAAATGTCACAACGTAACTAGGTGACTATAAAGGTCCACTACAGGTATCTCCGAAAGTGTCTGGTGGGTTGACACGGATCGAGACTGGGATTTGTCACTCCGTATGACGGAGAGGTATCTCTGGGCCCACTCGGTAATGCATCATCATAATGAGCTCAAAGTGACCATGTGTTTGGTCACGAGATCATGCATTGCGGTACGAGTAAAGTGACTTGCCGGTAACGAGACTGAACGAGGTATTGGGATACCGACGATCGAGTCTCGGGCAAGTAACGTACCGATTGACAAAGGGAATTGTATACATGGTTGATTGAATCCTCGACATCGTGGTTCATCCGATGACATCATCGAGGAGCATGTGGGAGCCAACATGGGTATCCAGATCCCGCTGTTGGTTATTGACCGAGAGCCGTCTCAGTCATGTCTGTGTGTTTCCCGAACCCGTAGGGTCTACACACTTATGGTTCGGTGACGCTAGGGTTATTAGGAAGACTTGTATGTGATTACCGAATGTTGTTCGGAGTCCTGGATGAGATCTCGGACGTCACGAGGAGTTCCAGAATAGTCCGGAGGTGAAGATTTATATATGGGAAGTTGTCATACGGTCACCTGAAAGTTTCGGGGGCATATCGGTATTGTACCGGGGCCACCGGAGGGATTCCGGGGGTCCACCAGGAGGGGCCACCTCTCTCGGAGGGCCTCATGGGCCGTAGGGGGTAGGGAACCAGCCCCTGGAGGGCTGGGCGCCCCCCCTTGGGCCCATGCGCCTAGGGTTGGGGGGGAACCCTAGTGGGGGCGCCCCCCTTGCTTGGGGGCAAGCCCCCTCCCTTGGCCGCCCCCCTCTAGATCTCATCTACAGGGTGCCGGCCCCCTTCCCCCTTCCCCTATAAATAGAGGGGCGAGGGGAGGGCTGCATACCACATCCAAGGCGCAGCCCCTCCCCTCCCCAACACCCCTCCTCCTCCGTTAAAGAGCTTGGCGAAGCCCTGTCGGAGTACTGCCTCTCCACCACCACCACGCCATCGTGCTGCTGCTGGAGCCTTCTTCCTCAACTTCTCCTTCCCCATTGCTGGATCAAGAAGGAGGAGACGTCATCCGCTCCGTACGTGTGTTGAACGCGGAGGTGCTGTCCGTTCAGCACTTGGTCATCGGTGATTTGGATCACGGCGAGTACGACTCCATCATCCCCGTTCTCTTGAATGCTTCTGCTCACGATCTACAAGGGTATGTAGATGCACTCCTATCACTTATTGCTTAGATGAACTCATAGATGGATCTTGGTGAAACCGTAGGAAAAATTTTAATTTTCTGCAATGTTCCCCAACAAACCTTACCTAGTTTCTTCTTTTGTAAGTATTTTACTCTTCCCTGTACAGTTCTAAAGTTGTAACTTGGACTCTTTTTATTTTTTAATAAAAGACTGTGAGGCTATTGCCTTGCAGTACATAGTCAAAAAAAATTAGTGCCATTGGTTATTTATTTAAACATAATGCATTGACGTGTTAGTGTAGAGGCGCACAAAAAGAAATGGATATTTTAGTTAGCTACTTAAAAGTGTTACCTCATATGATTTCATAGCCTCCATTTCATAAATTGCGTACCCATTGAATTCATATATGAATATTACATATATTACTTCAAAATAGAAACTTAAATCATCCAAGACTAATGAATTTGAATGCAAGAGTAACAATGGTGCATGTGCATGATAGCTACATTGGTTGTTTGAAGAAACATCACTGTTACTTTGGCATGCACAACTGAAAAGGTTTATTTAAATAGAAAAATGTGATATGTGAGTGTCCAATCTTTATAGCGTTGAATCAATATTGTACCTTTGGCCACGATACGAAGTAGATATTGACTTATGTTCAAGCGATGCACGTCCATGATCGCTAGATAGTGATACATGAATGAATTGTGCAATCTCTCTCACACTCATACATATCTCATTTCCCTATGGGCATTGGAATCACACACGCGCACTTCGTGTATTTCTCTCCCTCCGTCAGGGTTAAATTTGTCTTTCTACCCCGTCCTACAAGTCTCTCACACAGAAACGCACACGCTCTCTATGTCTAACAAGCCCACCCCTTTAATTCCGCCCACCCACAGCCACTAACGTCTCAAAGTATAATAATGTCTCTCACACACATGCTATCTACCTATCCCTTAATATCGCTAGATATGTGTCACACAAACTCCTTCTCCCTACTAGCAAGACGCCCATGTGCGTTGCACGGAACATCAAGATGCATTTGTATGAGAAGTTTATCTCGTGGGAGAAAAGGATGAACGAGGGAATGCCTTATTTGCAAATGCGGAGAGGCGTGTGGGTATCTTTTTGCAAAATTGCCATATTTTCCTTCCTGTCCGTCAGATATAAATTGGATGGCCTATATTGCAGGATGGCAGGAACACCATCATCACCAACTCTGTTTTTTTATAAGAGTAGAGATATGTGAGTATCACTGCCCCCTCCCCCACACACACACCCACACTTCCCAACACCGAAGGAGTAGGGTGACACCTCGATCTTGATACTAATCTATCGACTGGCTTCTCTCTCAAACATACACACACACACACACTACCCGACACCGAAGGAGTAGGGTGGCACATCGATCTTGATAATAATCTATCAACTCCTCTTTCAAACACACACACACACACACTCGCTAGTTGTGCCTCTGTGCCTACCGCGCACACTCTCGATACGTCTTTCTCCCCCCCCCCAACAATGACAACAGAAGAGTGACAACTCGATCTGATCATAATCTGTCAATTGGTTTCTCTCTCAAACATTGTGTCTCGGTGCCTCGCTCGGTAGCCCCCTCGATATGTAGACTTCTCGCGCGCGCACAATTGTAGTGATGATGACGCTGAACCCAATGTGCCTTCTTTTTACCAGCCTCATGTGATAGTTTTCACCCTGTTTTCTGTTAATTAACAAGGCAACCTTTTCTTTATTACTACTAGTGAATCTAATATCATTTGGGGCAGATATAAAATATATCACTTCAACCCAATTACTGCAGCAACTATTTAGAAAGAAATTAGCTAGCTGCCCATGCGTTGTACGGAACATCAAGATGCATTTGTATGAGTAGTTTATCTTGTGAGAGAAAAGGTTGAACGAGGGAAGGCCTTATTTGCGAACATGGAGAGACGTGTGGGTATATTTTTGCAAAATTTCCATAGTTTCTTTCCTATCCGTTAGATATAAATCCGACGGCCTATATTGCAGGATGGCACGCACACCATCATCACCAACTCTGTTTTCTACTCCCTCCGTCCGAAAATACTTATCATCAAAATGGATAAAAATAGATGTATCTAAAACTAAAATACATCCAAATACATTTCCTTTTATCCATTTTGATGACAAGTATTTCTGGACGGAGGGAGTATTTGTCTTTTTAGAGATTTCAACAAGTGACTATGAACGGACCTTACCAACATACTCAAAAAAGTAGTCCATAATTTTGATGTTACGCTCTTTTCTTGGCGGTGCAGTGCCATCTGGATACCTCATAAATAAATCAAGGACAAATCTGACCCCTTCCCGAAAAGACATACGTAGCAAAATGAGTGAATCTACACTCTAAAATATGTCTACATACACATCCATATGTGGTAGTCCATTTGAAATGTGAAAAAGACAAATATTTAGGAACGAATTGAGTATATATACGAGTAGACATGGAGATATATATCCAGCATGGTCTACAACAAAAATGTGCTGGGCTGGCTAGCGCCGGATGCTCGCAACGCAATGACATGAGTTTGAATTCTGTGTTTTAACTTTAGATTTGTATATTATATATTACTCTACTTATTTAATATATACTTCTTTCGCTACTGTACTGACAGTGGAACCCACAGAGTACTTAGAATATTAAGGATGGACTTGTTTCTTTTTAACTTTCTGTACGAAGCTGTAGCCACCCTGCAAGTCACGTGTACAATGTAGATGCAATTAACTTTTTATAGAGGGACAATCATCCAGGCAATTAACTCAAATGGATTGGATGTCACTCTATTATTTCCAGCATAAAGAGCATCTCCAACGGCAGCCGGAAAATTTCCTTCCACTTCCTTCCGCGGAGGACGACATCAAACGCCAGCGGCATACATTTTTACAACTCTAACCAACCAGATGAAATTCATGCAAACACGGACTGATTTCATATAAGCATGAAGGATTTCGTATAAAAAAGCCGGATCTTCATATAAACATGATGGATTTCATTACATTTACATGAACTAAGAGGTGCCAATCCGGCTCTCTTGTATAATTAATACTCCCTCCATCCAGAAATACTTGTCCTAGAAACGGATATATCTAGACTTATTTTAGTTATAAATAGCCGCCCGCGGATCCCTTTGTCTTCCTCATGTCTGCCAGACACTTGTGGGGTCGACGAAGGTCCTCGGAAGAGAGGAAGCAGCAAAGAAACCACCTGAATCCGCGGTCGTCGCCTCGGCGGTGGCCTTCATGGATCCCAAGTGGCGGCGGCCTCCCGTGTTCTACTTCTCCTCGATGATGGCGGCGGACAGGGAGAAGCTGGCCACCGACTCGTCGCTCTCCACTCAACCAGCTTCTGTCTCTGCCTGCATGGCACTGCCGCAGGCACGGGAGGCGCGCCCACAGACACGGGAGGCGCGGCCACCGCATGCACTGGTGGCGCGGTACGACGCGGCAACGACGGCGCCTGTACCAACGTGCTCGCCGCCGTTCCGGCGTGGAGCAACTCGCCACTCCTCATCGAGTTGCTGAACCACGCGCCTGCTTGGGGCGACAACTGGCTCCATCGGGCCAAGCAAGGTTGGTGAAGCAACGAGCGGCCTCACCCGTATCCGGAGGGCTCGGCGGGCCATCCAGCTGGCTAATATGCCGGAGAACGGCTCATCGGAAGCCATCGGCAGGGTGGAGAAAATGGTGAAGGAGGAGATGGGGGAGCGGTGGAGGGGTGCGATTCTTGCCCGCTGTCTGTCTGGCCTCGTGTAAATAGCGGGCGGACGGTAGGAGCTTGCCCGGCGTCTAGCCTCGTTTAAACTGAGGGCGGACGGGAGGAGCTCGGCCGGTGTTGCGTTTAATTCTGGCCGCTCATGAACGAACGTGTGGCCGGAGTAGGATTGTCGGTTTGCATGCGGGTTTAACGGAGGGGGTTTAATGGAGGCGCCGAGCGTGCAGCGGGTGATGCAGTACTATTCGATTTGACAGCATCAAAGAGCCGTCAAATCACAAAGGCCCTCGCCTCTCGTGAAACCGACCGAGCTAGACTGCCCCGCCCTCTAGCCTTTTAAAAAATGTATATACTCCACTTTTGTACAGTAGTAGTATCGATGGATTGGGCCATGGAGCAAAACTTGAAATTAAAAAAAAGGTGGTACATATAGACAGAGCTCGTGAACTATGTGTCATACATGGCAATAAATAAAGTACTACATGATACTTATATGATACATGGCACAGGAGTACTAAGTATTATTAATACAGTTTTGCTAGAACTCATCTAGATGAGATATAATTTGGTCTCATTCATCTTTTATAGCCATTGCATGTGATGCTATAAGATGCGTATGTGTTGACGTGGGTTGTATTTGTTCTTGTGCAACAAACTGACCACTGCATGTCATGTTTGATAGTCTCAAGTCATTAAAAGCATACAAGCCCCACATCTCTTCTTGGTTGATTCCTCTATTTATGTCAAAAAATAAGAAACAACATGAGAGTTAATCCACCACGCCTGTGTGTTTAGACTAGCCACAATGCTGAGTAACATACACTAGTAACATACACATATCCCTAGACTATGTTACTACCTTCATAGTGGGTACTACCTCCGTCCTGGTTTATAGGTCCCTTTTATAGTTTGTGCCAAATTTTGACTAAAGATTTAACAAACAAAATGTTAATGCATGTCAAGAAAAATTATCTCATTGGATTCGTATTTGAACATAGTTTTGAAAAATATAATGTTTGGTGACATGCGTGAACATTTTCTTAGTTTAATCTATGGTCAAAATTTGGCACGAAATACAATGGGGACCAACAAACCCGGACAGAGGTAGTAGTAACATAAGTGTGGTAACATGCAAAGCTTCATTTATTAGGTTATAGACTCATATTGCATTGGGACATGTGATGTTACAGTAACTAGCTAAGTTACTATAACTACCTCTCTCCTCATGAACTCACTGCCACATAAGCAAATTTGCTGAGTTGGACTCGATGTTACTGCTGAAGTTGCTCCCACTGTGTCTAGTCTTACTAGTATTTAGTTTTCGTAAGATGACTTATAATACTCACCTAGACGGAGGGAGTATTCAATTTTACAGTGGGTGGCGCAGTTCCGATACGCCTTTAATGCAGACGAGGGAGGGAGTAGCAGTTCCCGATATGTTGAACGGCCAATGCATCCTCCTTCAATTAATGCATGAGGGAAGTAGTGGGACGAGGTCCGGGAAAAGAGGCTGCACGATGTGAATGCAACGCAGTTTGCCCTCATTGCCCTCATATAAAGGCGCCCCTCCTCCATTCCAATGCATCTACCACATCGTACGCACCTAAGCACTTGCCAAAGCACCTACACTAAGCGCAAAAGAGCTCGCTCCAGACCCATGGCGGCGATACGTGTGAGCGTCCAGCGGGTGCGCCAGATGGTCCACGACGCCGGCCTGCGACATGGCACTGAGGATTGCCTCCAGACGGTGTTGGAGACCGGCTGGTGGATGGCCACCATCGACGCCAACTACGACTCACAGTTGGGCCAGATGATCGTTGCCACCAGCAACAAGTTCACCATCCTCAAGAAGCTCGCGGACGACATTGCCATACTCCTCCAGCCCGCACGCCCGGGCTCCTCATTGCCTGCCACCCTAATCGGCCTCCATGGCCGGAACCTCTTTCAAGCACTGGTGGCCCTGCGACTGCCCGCCGACACCACGAAAAATGTCCACCTGGAGGCCGCGCTCGCCGCGAGGCGCCTCGCCCTGCAAGAATTCATCGACCTACACATCCACGCGTACGAGCAAATAGTGTACATAGGTATCTACAAGGCCAGTGAGGACGCTACGACGTTGGCCTTCCTCAACCGGCTGGAAGCCTTGGATGCCTTTGTTGAGAAGCACCTCGACCTCGCCACAAAAGCCACCGCTCCTTAGCCGCCGGTCGGTGGCCTGGCGCACTAAGTTGAGGAGGAGGAGGTCGTACATTCGTGGATCCATCTTTTTTCTTTCCGTCTGTAACCACCACTACGATCGCATCATCGTGGCCTTAATTCTTATTGTGCTGTTGCATTCTTGTTCCAGTCAATACCGACATGTGTGATCCCTTTGCTTAATTATATGCATCACTGTAACTAGTAATCCATTCGTCAATTTATAAGTTGTGCTTACCTTTTCCATCAACTTCGTGCAACGCGCAGGCATCTTGCTGGAAACACTAGAATATGTCTATATAATCCGTACGTTACAGTCCATTTGAAATCTCAAAAAAGACAAATATTTAGGTACGGAGGGAGTAATATATTAGGAGTATATCAAAACAATAGTGATTTCTTTCAAGCTTGTGAACAAATACTACTATTCTACTACTTTGGATCCGTCGCAACGCACGGGCACATTGCTAGTAAAAGGAAAAGGCCTGCCACGTTCGCGTCGCATCCCCACACATCTGGGAATCGGGAGTACAACACGGCCCGTCCGGCACGACACATAGCTTAGGGAAGGCGTGTTGCCTAGCAATGGCGGAGCGTGAAGCAAAACGTCGGGCGTGCCAGTCTAGCCAGGCTATAGGAATTACCCTTGCTTTGACATTCCATGCCTCAAAACTGGATGTACAACTATGAAAATCCTGCTAGGTTGCGCGGGCCAGGGCACGTGTTGGCCCTCATGTAGCTCCGCCCCTGTGCCTAGCATTTTCACTTTCATGTGGGACCACCCGTTGAGCAAACCGACACCCCGCCCGCCGCCGGGTTGGAAAACAGAAACAAGGGGAATATCTAGCTGTAGCATGGAAGCCAAGAAATTTTGTGTCAGACGGGGCTCGTTGATAGAGTAGGAGCATTCCGTACTAGTACTACTCCTACTAGTACTTACCAAGTTTGTACTCCTAATACTATATTACTAGTACTACCACTATACAACTAGTAGATACGTGCACGACACAACATCGTAGGAACAAAAAACGGGAAGATCTTGTTTTGGGTGATTTATCTTTTTTTCAATCAACGTAGTATGAATAATATGATGTGGGGGGCACCCATGAAGCTTATGTGGCTTGGTTGCATGGCTACGGAAGGTTAGAGAAAAATAAATAGATAATGTGTTTAGAGTGCACTCCAGTAAATAGATATACTTTGGATCCATTGCAATGGACCAGCACATCTATATCTATACCCCCTATATAGTGTGTGAAAAACTTTGAAAGTTGGTCGTTGGATGAAGCCAATCCGACGGTACAAAGATGGCAAATCCGAGCACTACTGGCCATTGGATATCATCCACCAGATTCTGCCACATGTATAATCTAGAAGACTCCCTGGTTGAACTTAATTCATGACTAACTTTGCCACAACTAAGCTCAGGCAAAGTTATTAATAAGTTCTTCAAAATGAGCACAACAAGTTGGCAAGCCTAAGGGAATCTTGCCACATTTTTTGTGTGTATGTCATGTGGGGCCAGTGTGGCTTGCCTAAGGTGTGGCTTGAACCAAACACTCACCTAAGTTAATCAAACTTGCCTAACCTTACATTCCACCAGATTTTAGCACATGTTAGAATCCAGAAAACTCCGCATGTAGAAGCATAATGCACAAACAATCAGAATCTCATGCGTGCAATGCACGTGTACCTTACTACTAGTACTAGTTGGTAGTAGTAAGAAACAAATTCCAAGTTTGGCACGAGCTCGTACTGCGGGAGCACCACAAGGCCTGCCGCAAGAGTTACATTTCCCTCTCGGGGCCCACGGGACCGAACTTCAGTGGCTTAGTGCCCGGCCTATGAGTCAATGACATGTGGTCCTTAAATGCGGCTAGCCCATATGTCATTCTCATGGTGGTGGCATGGTTCGCGACTCACTCGTTCGAGATGAACCGGCCGGTGGTGGCGTGGCTGTGGCGAGGGTACCACAGCTAGGCGTCGGCGCGTTACGAGGCGTAGATGGCCACACCGGCGGGTACTACCTGTAGTACATAAGTACTCCAGCTAAGGATTGATGCCCAGGACGAAATGTGTCACAGCCGCTGGATGAAAATTTGATGGTGCGGGAGTACGGATCGGAGCACAGCAGCGGAGCAGGAAAACCGGGTCCAATCGGGTGTGTCTATGGTAGAAAGTTCATGGTCGCCGTAGTTCAGCTGGCCCGCATGTCATGCACACAAAGGCAGAGGGGCGGTGGGGCTGAGAGGGATGAGGGGCACGAACAATCCTACCATTCTGTCACTGACATGTGGGACCCATAAGCATGGGTCCCACCTGTCAGCGAAGGAAAGGCAGGGCAAGGCAGTGATAGCCACGTCAGAGGATCCCTGTCCACGTCGGGGGACGTCGTGCCTTGGGTTGGAGCGGCGTCATGGGAATCGCGTGTGGGTGTGGCAGTGGTAGAAACAAGAAACGTGATGGTCGCCGTGGTTCAACTTCCATGGACAAGCTGTCGTGTCTGCTAACAGATGTATATCAAAACTAGAGTGTTTATATTTCAAGCACGTGAACAAGTATTATTCTACTAGTTTGGATCCATTGCAACGCACGGGTGAGCACATTGGTAGTAGTAGTGTCCATCTCTATCTCTAGAGGCCTTCTCTCGTTCATCCTTTTCTCTCACAAGATAAACTACTCATACAAATGCATCTTGATATTCCGTGGAACGCACGAGGATGTTTCCTTGGGGGTCTCTCCAGCGTGGAGTGGCCGTAGTTGCAAGTTGACGCCCCTTGAGATGCCGATGTTGAGGGGCACTCGGATTTCCTCCGATGAGCAGGTAAGATGAGTTTGATCACGTAATAAATGCATTCTAAAGACTACTTATGTGTCCATTTCCTAATTCTCCCCCTGCCCACTGTTTCACAGGCTAGGCTCGGTGTGAGTGGAGATTGGCTTGCATATGTACGGGAGGGTACCAAAATCAATTTGCAGAACATTTACAACGGTGACACCGTTCCCGTAGAACCTTTGTCCAACATTGGGATCAGCCGTGCAATGGGCCACCGCATGAATTGGTACGATGGAACCACGGTGAGATTGAATAAAAGATAGCACGAACCTTGCTCATGGCGGTCAAAGGCGGACCATGCTGTCTGCGACCGATTTGTTGCCGTACGAGTAGGAAGACGATGTGCTCCTTTCTAACCACATCTTCGCGGTGACAAACCAGGGGACTTATTTTGTATGGGACACATCCTACGATATACTCCCTCTCTACCAGTTATTTGTTTAGAATCTATTGGTTTATAAGTTTCAAATTAAAATTTAGAGCTCCCCATCACATGTTGAGATTACAGTGTCCATTAAATCGTTGCGTGCATGTATAGTAAAGAAACAAATCTCGAGTTTGGCACGAGTTCGTGCTGCGGGAGCACCACAAGCCTTGGCGCAGGAGTTACATTTCCCTCTCAGGGCCGTCGGGACTGAGCTTCAGCGCCTTACTACACCTACCTTTGAGTCAATAACATGTGGACCCGATAGGTGACTGGCCCACATGTAATGCTCCCGAAGGCAGAGGGGCAGTGGGACCAAGAGGGGTGAGCCGCAGGTTGGGGGACGTGTTGTTTCATGCGTTTGAGCGGCGTCGTGGGAATCGTGGGTGGCTATTGTAGAAACTTGATGCTCGCCGCATGTTAGGTGGCCCACATGTCATGCACACAAAGGCAGAGGGGCGGAGCGGCCGATGGGGGTGAGGTGCACGTCGGAGGGCGTGGTGCCGTGGGTTGGAGAGGCGTCGTGGGAATCGCTAGATGAAACGTGATGGTCGCCGTAGTTGAACTTCCATGGACAAGCTGTCATGTCTACGGACACATGCACTGCATACCGATCACTAGAAGGAGTAGCAGAGAAAGCTATATATGCGGATAAATAGTTCCTTATAGTCAAGCGGACCCACGCTACTACTTTGTTCCAAAGACATGCACACCATCGAAATAGTCCATCTATATCAATATACACCGAGATGGAATAATTTGTTTTACAAGAGAGGAAATAGTTCATCCATCCATAATGCCCTCCTGCTAGTGCAGCATTTTCTTCTTCTACTACTACTTCTTCTTCTTCTTGTTCTCATTCTCTGTGGGAGACGACTTCACAACAAGCTCTTTGGACCTTGCAGCTATCTCGAAACTCACACGTGCATCGAGGGCAGCATATTTTATCCGCTCGTACGTCAAGCGATAATTCTCCCATCCAGACGACCTTAATGCCACCGTCTCATCACCCTTCTGAAGATTTGTACCGAACACAAAATTTGCTACGTTGAATAGGGATGGTGTTTTTTTAGCACAATCTTCTATAGGAATTTTGATTCTGGTTTGTAGGTCAGCGATGCTTTTCAAATCAAGGTTGTACGGCTCCAGCTTCTGTTTGTCCCCTTCGATGGCTGCCCCACAGAAGTATACGTCCTCCCGAGACAAGAAATCGTGAAGCTCACCTGGTATGGAGGGCGAGTGTATGATGTGGTACACCAAAACATCATCTTCGAGGCATAGCTGAAGGACGGCGGCGCGCTGGATCTTCCCAGGGGCATGCTCCGTGTACTCTGCGTCGAGACCGATGACCCTCGTCTCTACCTTTTTGAGGGAGTTGGATACATTGTTGATCCACTGCCGAACAACCCTTGGGTGGACGGTGACGGTGGCAACTATGCGCATCGAGCCTTCGACGAGGACATGTTGGACGCTAAAAACCTGCATCTCGATCTCTTTCGCCATTTGGAACCGCTTGAACGGAGGGCTATGGTTTGGAGAATTAGGATTAGATGGCTAGTCTAACTGAAGTAGTAGATGATTATTTAAAGAGGTTAAAACAATGTGAACTCAGCGCGGTTTGGATGCAAATGAAGACGAAGGGGAGGTGAAGAAGCCGAGGCGAATCGGTTCCCGATGGAAAAGTAAATGGGAGAAGTGGCGTGCAGGCAGTTGATTAGACGGCTAGGTAGACTAAACGAAAAGGCTATGCGTGTAGGCTGAGGAGTCGTACCTGTTCGTGTACGTGCCCATCCTTCCTGATAGGTGGGACCTATGCAAACAGATAAAAAAATGTGTCGTAGATTTTTTTTAGCGCGTGAGTTGGGGACACAACATTCTCTGGTTAAGGAATACTTCCTCCGTTTAGGTGAGTATAAGTCACCTTATGAAAATCAGGTTTTCCCAAAACCTTTAGGCATGGAGCATTAACTTCCTGCTCGATCCCCTCCCAGCCTCGTTAGCTAGTGTTCTCTTCCTCTGCTGCCGCGTTCTACCTTTCCATTTTTCCTCTTCTCAAGTGTGGAACGATCTACATGCCGTCCTTGATGCACCAGAATGACCACTGCATGCATCGCGGCAGGGCGTTGATTGCGCATGCACGAGAAATTGGTTCTGCTCGCAATATGGATGATACCTGAACGATGAAGTGAACAGGTATGCTAGCACGAGAGACCTATTTCCGCTATACAATACTAGAGTACTCGTGTTCCTAGTACTACTACTAGTAGTAGTAGTAGTAGTAGTAGTACAACTGTGGTACACTTGAAGGTCAAAATACTATTATCTGGTCCTCATAGTGAAGTGACAACACCCTGCGCCTGACACTAGTCCAGGCGAGGCGTGTTCGGGTTACCAAAGTCAGCCTCACCCTATGCACTGTGCAGTCTGTCACCGCTGCTGTACAGCACATTGGCGCCTCGCCTCGTCTCCCTCTGTGCTCCCATAGGACCACTCCATCTCCATCTCCTTCTCTGTCTCCGTTTCCGTCTCCGTCTCCATCTCACTGTGCCCCCGTGTACCGTCGCCTCACTCGCCTCCACCAGTACCCCTATTCCCTCGCTAGCCGCTCCAGCACCGACATCCTTCTCCCCCGTAAATCAAGCCCCCTTCCAAATTCCACCATGGCCGAACGCGAACCGCACATCATCCATATGAGCCGCTATTGGAGCAATCTCCCCAGTGACATCCTCGACCTCTGTTGTTCGTGTATGGATATGTTGACCGCCCTGCGGCTGGCTGCATGCTTGAGGGACATGCACATGGCCATCGTCGAAGCGAGGCCTAAGCTTTTCAAGACACCCTGCTTGCTGCTATCTGGTCTTGCGAGATTGGCTGACCATGATACGGAGGCATGCATGATGCCCCTCGACTTCACTCCGATCTCCATTAGCCGAAACTTCTTTGCAGGTATGTAGTGTGTCGCCGTACATCATTTCCCTCGACATCGATCCGATCACCATCGCCCGAAACTTCTTGGCAGGTATGTACTGGGTCGACATGAACTCCCACTAGATGGCTGCCCTCAGAGAAGACGGTAAAAAGTTGGTGCTCATGAACTTCCAGACCTCCCATGAGATTATCCTTCCTCCGTTGGATTATATAGAGTATTACCATTGCGGTTCAAGTCATCTAGATTACTACGTCAGTTGGACGGACCTTGTTTTGCAGAAGATTGTAATCTGCCAAGTACCCACACGACATGCCAATTACGCAGACTTCAAGCTAATTGCCTTGTTCGACTGCGGACTCGCCTATCTTTACGCCGGTGCCTTTTTTAGCTGGAGACAACTCAGCTCGCAGTGGATCATCGTCAAAGCTGATACACACTTCTGTGATGCTATCGAACACAATGGCATCATCTACGCGATCGACAAAGCAGATGGCACCACGTATTGCTGGGATGACGCGTGTAAGTTGTTTCCGTCTCATGTTAATGATTACGCCATGACACTGTTTGAACTTTTTGTGATGATTGGCAGATCCCTGTTTGAGCAGAATTTGAGTAGAACTATGGCAATATATTAGAGACGCCGAAATCAGGTATATTTGGAATGAGTTAATTCATGCGATTGTGACAATGTCATTACAACCAATTTGTACCCTGAATAATCAAACGGTTAGGAATATATGGATATTATCCTTATTTTACAGTAATCTATATACTACTATTAAATATGAATGTGTATCAATGGCCATGTTAGTTTCCTCATTTTCATGATGTAGAAACATGCACCACACTGTTGGTTTCATCTAACCATACATTAGGGAAGTAAATGTGCATATGGAGAACTCTATATTTGGAAGTAGTGAAATCCTGCAATGCTTACCATGTGTACATACCTATATTCGCCCTTCATCAATCAATGGCTAGAATAATATCCTCACAAAAATTTTGCCCACAGAACACGAGTATATAACAATGCATGGCCTATTAGTTACCTTGAAGAATTTGTTTGTGAGGATAGAACATCATTACATAACATGCATGACATGGTAGTTTCCTGTGAAGAATCGATTGCGAGATAACATGACTATAACCATGCATGGCACTTCTATATTTTCGAACCCAGTATACATTTCCCTGTATTTCCCTCCCAGTTCCAACAGGGACATATCAATGTTGTTTCTTGCATTATCCTACTCATACTCAGAACAATGCTGATCTTACATTAACAATGCCTGTACTTTTTGATATGATGCAGTGTCCCTACAGTTACTGCCCTTTGTAATTACACCACCTTTGCCAAAAACAGGGAAGCACAACTGGTTCCTCGCTCGATCAGAAGACAGCAAAAGACTAATGATCATTCAGACACATGAGCCAGAAAAGTTATATTGCAAAAACCCCACTGTATACAAGCACCGTGTAATACGTGAGTATCCGGACAGTGGCTGTTACGTCTATGAGCAGGATACAAGCTTGTTGGGGCCTTTAGGATTTTTTAGTTGGAGGCGGGTAAACAGCCTTGGTTCACACTCTCTGTTTCTTGGACTCAATTATCCGATTAACCAGGAGATCACCGTTGGCAAGGACCTTGATGGCAGAGAGGCTCTGTTTGCTATGGAAAACTGTGTCTACACGGTGAGCCCTAGGAGTTCGGGAGCATACTCCCCTGATTGTCAATGATACAGCCTGCAACCAAAAGAAGGTGAGAATGACAAAGGCATCCGGATTAACTTTGATCCTTGGATGTCTCAATTACGACAGGTAGTGATGTGGTTCAAGCCTTCAGGTTGATAGGTAATTGGGCTGTTGCATCGAAAGGGTGGAGTACTGGTGTCTCCGGATCACTGGTCGCTGAAGCGGGGCTGCAAATTATGGTGGTGTTGGATCATCTCTTTGAATGACTTTGTTGTATTTGCTGCTGGTTCTGGATTTGTAGTTCTTTCTTTTGTTATGCATATTCCTTGTCATTTGGTCATCCTCGTCTATGTCACTCTTTCTATGTAATAGTTGCTTCTGTTTAGAATGTCATTCTCGTCTAGATCAGAGAGTCCGAGTGCTGCAGATGGGTATGTTTTGGTGGTGTAGCAAGACTTCTTATGAACTATCATGTCTTGCTGTTTATGTCAGTAGTAGTCACTAGTCAGTGTTTGAATGTTGTATATATCATTGTTTCGAACTGTTTATTATCTCGAACTACTGGTGGGCTAAATGAGGGCATCACCATTCTCCAGTGTTCAGAGTATATCTCCTTTTTCAAGTTATATAATTCGAGCTCACTGTCTTTTCGATGATGTACACTTGTTTGGGCCAGTGAGGTGTCGTTGAATATGGGCCGAGTAGTAACGCAATGCCAAACAGGTCAATTATGACTCTCGGGCCGGGCTCTCAAAAGACCCTGAAAAAAAGGCCGGGCTCTCCAAAATAGAAAGAATAAGGACTCTTAGGCCGACATGTGGGCGCCACCGGTGTTTTCGTGTGCTTGCGCGCCGAGAGCATATTGGCGCGTGCTCGAAATTCATGCTAGCTTTTCATCCCCAGTCTCCCACCCCTCCCCCACCTCTGGAACCTCAATTCCTACTCCAGTTCCCCCAAATCCCCCTCCTGTACTCCCTGTACTCAAGCGCACTATCATGTCACCGGTAAACGCGGATCTCCGAGCCAGAGATCCTGAGGTCCGTCCTGCCTTTGGTCGCTGCATGCTGACGGTAACCATCAACAGCGACCGGCCTCCCGTCTCGCCGGACGACCTTGTCAAAGCTCTTGGCATTGTGCACGGCATCCAAATAAGTGACTTGCTCATCGAAGTCTGTCCGCTTCCGGCTGATTTCTTCGTCAGGTTCCGAACAACTTTCGACTGCAGTCGTGTGTTCGAATCTTCCCGGCCTTTGTTCTGCGATGGCGCGCTGGTGAGCTTTGATCGGTGGCACCCAGGATGGGGCTTGGTGCCCTCTGAGCTTGAGTTTTTAACAAAGCTTACCTTCCACGGCATGCCTTGACATCCTTGGAACAACGAGTCCATGAACGAGCTTATCAACGACCTTGGAGGTGAGCTCGTAAGTATGTTTGTTCCTCGAGACAGCTGGGCTCTGATGGTTATGGCATGGATGAAGAAGTCGTCCACCATACCGAAGGTGATTGGTGTTAAGATACCGGTGCAGGAACCGGCGTTGTACTATTCGTCGCCACCAAGGCCGTCGCGGACCATGTTAGGGATGTACCTGTATCGAGTGTTCATGCATATCGAAGAAATGGTCAATCCATCAACCGAATCCTGCCGCCGCCGCTGGTGCCAGGGTCCGTCCACGACGTCTATTACAGGAGTCACCGTCAGACTTTCCCCGTGTTGCTCGGAACGATGGATGGCACAGGGCCTACTCCATCACGCGGCGGAGGCCACTGCTTCTTTGGGAGAAGAGCCAGGGCTGGCTGCCTGGATGTGCTCTAATTTGAGGTAACAACTGAATCTTGTCAGATAGTACTAGTTAAATCCGAGCTATGGGTCTGAAGCACTGATATGCCAGTACATTTGATTGTGACCTATTCTAATTTTGTACCTGAACTTTTTTTAGAAAGGGTTGTACATCAACTTAATGTGCTAGCAGAACTTATTGTGTTGTCTGTCTATTTTCTTTGCACAACAATCAATATATTTCCCCGTCATTTATAAAGACGATGAACCGTTATGTACGACTTCGTTGGTTTCAACATAGCCCTTCCCGTAGCGATCCACTACTTCCATCCTGATTGTGTCGCCTGCGTGAAATTTTTATATGCAAGTTCAGTGTGCTATGATGTTCTATATGATTGTGTCAACTATATAAGTTTTTACTGAGCATCAGCAATGCATATGGCTGAAAGATGTATTTACGAGCATCGACCAATGGGTCTCTCTCTCTCTCTCTCTCTCACACACACACACACACACACACACACACACACGCACATGCACAAGTGGGACCCGTTGAATTATTTATTTGCTCGTGACATCTTTTAATTAGGTTCCACTGTAATCTAACTTTTTTCTTAAGTTATTAATTGAGCTCAGTGACTTCAAAATGTTGTACAGAAGCCTTGTTTGGGCCTTTCCGGTGTCCCTGAATGTGGGTTGAGTAACCATGTTAGGTTGTACTGTACTACACAGGCTTTTTTTTTCAACATCAGCAATGCAACTGGGCCGACAGTTGTACACAATATCCGGGTCAACTTGTTATCCGCCCCGCCGGGCTGCAAAGTTTCCTAGGAGGTATGCATTAGGCTTAACAAGAAAATGGACTTTAAGAAATAATAAATGGGATGTAATTATAATAACTGGGCAATTACTATGCACAAAACACGTAATTAGTTTGAAAAATATATTATTTTTGGAATTTGGAAATTTTAATTTCATTACTTGTTGCGCGCGCAATATTTCGTTGGATTTTAACGTGATACAACTTTATTTTGAAATATTTAACCTGACTAGAAATTTCGGATAAAAATATTTAGGATCCCATCAAAATGTGGGATTTTTTTTTGAATTCTGTTTTGAGCGGTTGTTTGAAATTATTAATCGTTGTCCAAGCTAGAAGTTGGGCTATACTTTTAACAAACCCGTAAATGGGCTGTAGTAAATTCCATTAGAATTGAAAAATGGTGTCACATCCCTAGCTTCAGGCATTGCTCTAGCTTAGCTTCAGGTGTGCATCATGTTTAAATTCTGAAAATTTGAACTGAGGAATTCAGAAGCCTCAAAACTTAAATAAAAGAGGGGCAAGAAACCCTAAAATTGCAATCAGTAAATCCAAAATGCCCTAGAAATAGCTCTGACAATTTTGGCAAGAGTTATAAATCAAACCAAAATTTTGGGACATTTCTAAGGAATTATTGGGCTCTGATTTTAAATCAATATTTTATTTGAATTTGGAGTTATATTCATAATATATAATGAATATATTTTCAAATGACCTGAGATATTTTTATTATGTGTGGAGAAGTCCATTAGGTGACTTAAAAATATCCAGGGAAGTTTAGGCACTGTTTTCAAATTCTGTTTGAATTAAAATTCAGTGCCAATTAAATAAAACAGAACAAAAATAGAAAACAGTAAATAAAAAGAGAGAGAGAGAGAGAAGCCCAGCTTACCTGGCGCCACGAACCGGCCCAGCTTTGCCCCCCCCCATCGCTGGCCCAGCTGGTGGCCCAGCCCACCACCGCAAACCCCCTCGCCGCTCGTCGTCTTCCTCTGCCAGTAGGCAGAGGCGAGGCGTGGCGCGCGCCCGAGAGCCCTGACGCCACCTCCTGCTTCGCGGCCCTCCTAGCGACCCCACGACGCCGCCCCACGCTCCCTCTCGCTTTCCCCTCCTCTCCCTGGATCTCACTCTCTCCCCGAGCTCGTCTCTCTCCCTCTCTCTCCCGAACCCGAGCACTATCGCCGCCGCCGACGAACACCACCCCGGCCATCGCCTCCCCCTCGTCCCCTCGAGCAGTCCACGAGCTCCGCCGTGCCGCCCTCGCCCTCCCCGCCGTCACACGCGACCGGAGAAGCCCCAAAGCGCCGCCCCGACGTTCTTCCCCTCCTCGGACCCACCGATCGCTGTCGCCGAATTCGCCGCCGACAGGACGCCCCCGAGCCCGCTGACCACCTCTCCCTCTCCACGGTGAACTCCTCTTCCTCTCCCCCTAGCCCCGTGTTTGTTCGGTCTCCGTAGCCGCCGTTTCCACCTCACCGGAAACTCCCCGCCGCCGGCCATGGCGCCGCCGTGGCCAGGGCCACCCCAGCTGGCGCCCGAGCATGCTACCAAGTTCGCCGCCCTCCCAGGAGCCTGCAGCGCCCTTCCGTTTCCCCTCTAGTGCACCGCAGCGTCGAGCCCGAGCTCGCCCGAGCTCCGGCGGCCGCCTAGGTCGCCGCCGGCACCGATTCCGGCCGCCCCGAGCGCAACTGACTCCACCAAGAGCTTCGGCTCGTCCCCAGCTCCTCCTAGATGCCCTCCGCGGCCCATTTGGTCGCCGGAGGGGCCAAAACCACTCTCGCCGCCGCGTCGGGCTCGCCGGCGGCTAAACGCCGGCAGCCGACTTTGACTTTGACCACGGGTGGGCCCCGGTTGACTCTCCTGAGTCAATGACAGGTGGGGCCCAGCCCTGTTAACTATTAGGATTAGTTTTAATTAATTTTAGTTAAGCTAATCACACTGACACGCGGGACCCACTGTCAGGTTTGACCCGGACCATGTCCCGTTGACCACTGACGTCACACTGACGTCAGGCTGACGCAGTAATTGATTTTCTGGATTTATTATAATTCAGGAAATTCCAGAAAATGCCTAAAACTTCAATAAATCATAGAAAATTAACCGTAACTCCAAATTAAATAATTTATATATGAAAAATTATCAGAAAAATTCAAGGAATCCATCTGTACCATTTTCATGCATGTTAGAACAACTTATAGCTGCTGTTTAGCACAAATCAATTAAAGGGCATTTATTTAATCACATATGGAGTTTGAATTTGAATTTTATATTCAAACCAACTTCATTTAATCTGTTGCTAGTTGCATTAGCCCAAAACACATTCATTTTGCCATGTTATGATCATGCATCATATTGTGCATTGCATCGATTGTGTTCCTTTCTGTGTTGCCGGTATTTGTCCCCTCTCGATAGACGTGATACCGATGACGTGATTGTTGACACTGATGAAGACTCAATGTTATCTTCAGAAGTGCCAGGCAAGCAAAACCCCCTTGTTCATTCCGATAAAATCCCACTCTCTCGCTCCTTCTCTCTTTTACTGCATTAGGACAACAACGACATATTTGTTACTTGCTGCGGTAGCTGAACCCCTTTATCCTTTGCATGACCTGTCATTGCCACAGTAAATAGATGAAACCCACTAGCATGAGTAGGAGTTGTTTGAGCCCTGTTGTGCCTACTCATTCATGCTTGCTTGTCATGCCTGCTACTGCTTAGAGTTGAGTCAGGTCTGATTCATCGGGGATGAATCAGAGGCGTGTGAACATGTCCTACTGTGTGTGAGCTAAGTGTGTGAACACGATTTGGTAAAGGTAGCGGTGAGAGGCCATGTAGGAGTACATGGTGGGTTGTCTCATTGCAGCCGTCCTCAGGAACTGAGTTCTGTGTTTGTGATCCATGATTCAGTTACTACCATACATTGGGCCCTGAAATATGACCCCGCTCTACTTCTTATTCACCCTTGTCCTCTGTCCAGGAGTTGCAAGTAGTTTCTGGTGTTTGTAGCTTACTGGAGGCCGTGGACAGCGCTGACCGTAGGGGTGGGCTGTGATGCGGTAGGTACGTGGCACGGTGTACCGGATGCCCGTTTGGTATCTCGGGAACCCTGTTCACATCGTTTGGGGCTGTGAGCGAAACTCCGGCCGGATCTCCTCATGGATGGAACCCGAATAGGCGATAAACCTGGACTAGAGACTTGAGTGTTTAGGTAGGTCGTGGTCTACACCCACGTCGGCTTTCGCTTGAAGTCTGCCGAGCACATGTCGTGTGCAGACGCTAAGTGGTGGAAACATGTACGAAGAAGTACACCCCTGCAGGGTTAAAATCATCTATTCGAATAGCCGTGTCCGCGGAAAAGGACTTCTGGGTTGCTTATATCAGTTCATAGACAAGTGAAAGTGGATACTCTAAAATACGCAAGATAAGCGTGAGTGCTATGGATGGCGTTCTCGTAGTGAGACGGGAGCGGATCCATAGTGGCGTATTGATATGGTGAATATGTGGACTCGTGTGCGCCACCTCAAAAGAGTCGCTTGCAGTCGTAGTTTAGGATAGCCACCGAGTCAAAGCTGGCTTGCTGCAGTCAAACCCCTCCACCCCCTTGTTGATAATGATGCATATGTAGATAGATCTGATGTAAGTCTTGCTGGGTACATTTGTACTCACGTTTGCCTATTTTATGTTTTGCAGAGAGACTTCGGTCTCACTAGTAGTTTCGCGTGGACTTCGACGTTTAGCTTGTTACCTCAGCTACGATCTTGTGCCCTCGGCAGGATCTGATATATAGTCAGGCTTCTCAGCCTTTTCCATTTATAGATGTCTGTACTCAGACATGATAGCTTCCGCTTGTGCTTTGACTTGTATGCTCTGATTGTTGGGTCGTGAGACCCATGTTTGTAATATCTCGCTCCTCGGAGCCTAATGAATAAATTACTTGAGTCGTAGAGTCATGTTGTGATGCCATGTTGTATTTGCACATATCGAGCATATTGTGTGGATGTTATCGAAATGCTTGGTATGTGTGGGATCTGACCATCTAGTTGTTTATCTTTAGTAGCCTCTCTTACCGGGAAATGTCTCCTAGTGTTTTCCAATGGTAGCTTGCTACTGCTCCGGAACACTTAGGCTGGCCGGCATGTGTCCTTCTTCGTTCCTGTGTCTGTCCCTTCGGGGAAATGTCACGCTTTGAGTACCGGAGTCCTGTTAGCCCGCTACAGCCCGGTTTACCGGAGTCCTGCTAGCCCAGTGCTACAGCCCGGACCCACTTGCTGATGACCGACACGTTCGAAGCTGGGTCATGGATGCCTATCCCTGTAAGTCTGTGCCACTTTGGGTTTACGACTAATCATGTCAGCCCGGGCTCTTTATCATATGGATGCTAGCGACACTATCATATACGTGAGCCAAAAGGCGCAAACGGTCCCGGGCAAAGGTAAGGCGACACCCGTGGGGATACCGTGCGTGAGGCCGCAAAGTGATATGAGGTGTTACCGGCTAGATCGATGTGACATCGAGTCGGGGTCCTGACAGCGTTGGTATCAGAGCTTGACTACCTGTAGGATTACCGAGCCAAACTGGTCGAAGTTGAGTCTAGAAATTCTTTAGTTATATAAGGGAATTGATTGTGGGATGGAACGTAAGGCTCTTTTTACTCCTTTTACCTCATGGCTTTCTGATCTGAGTCATCATCTTCTTTCCTACGGGGTTAAGGAACTAGGTCTTCTCATCTTTCTATCAGGATCACGTGTTACTAATCAGTGGACTTATAAGATTGTTCGATTTAAGCTTGAGTCCAGCTCCTATTACTTCCGTATGTTAATTGTTGATCTCGAAACCTTGATATTGTGCTTCTGAGTGGTTATGCCACCATTTTTGTGAATTCTCAAATCTTTTCTGAGCATTTACAGCCGTTATGCTGTCCGAGTCATCCCAGGTTTCTAAGTAGTCTGATGCAATTGCAAATCCTTTCTTCCCGTTCCAATGTTCCCATGGGCCAGATTAACCACACTAATCAGTGAGTTGAGGTACTTTGTTACCTTGACATATATGTTGGAGATATTATTATGACCCTAGGTGTCTTAGGGGATCACCTAGTAATTTAGCCATGATTGGTGTCCCAGTGTGATGATTCTGGCCTTTATCCTCGAAAGCATTCCGTGATGCTACTTAGTGGTAGGTATTCTACTCCTGGGTTCTGAACCCGAGATTCACCCTACCTACTTCATGTTGATAGTAATTGCTAGTGCCTTTGGGATATTAGTAACCTTTGCGATAGTCCTTGAAGTCCGTGCTATATCCTTCTTCCAAATACCATGAACCACTTATGGCAAAAGTTTGTTGGATCAAAAGATCACAACAGGAGTGCTCTCTATGGGTTCTCCATTCATAATTGTGACTCTGCCAGTTCTACCCTTCTGCATGGGTTATCCGGAAGAAATATGTTGACCTTGGTTCGATATACTAATCTATGCATCCACAACTCAGAAAATTATATGTTCCTTTGAGTTGTTCTCTTTAGTTGCATTCTGACCCTCGTCTATAATTGATAGTCAGGAGTAATTGTGCATTCGTGTTGTCAATGCTTATTACTCTTGTGGTACGTCAAGCCATTCTGTCCTGAATGACTTGGAGAAACAAACTCCAGTACCTCATCCATATTTAGGATTGGGTCAAAGTAGTTGTATTCCGCAGATCAAATGCCAATCCAGCTTTTGGTTCTGTTCTACCTTGGAGTATTACCCCCTTGATGTCAGAATTGTCATGAGAACTGCACCAACTCTCATGAATTTTGACGTAGTGATACTTCTCACCATCATTAGTCATTCCTCGGCCCTCGTGTTGATGCAACCGGAATACCGACAAATGAATTGTGATGTGTGAAATCCATACTCCCAGCAACCTCGTTGTTTGGTAGTTAAAGGACAATAATTTCATTCTTAGCCTGTTGGTTCTTGAATCATCATTCTAAGACTGATCGTGCTACCTAGTCCTTATTTCCTGATGCACTCTTTGATTAATGAGTTAGGATTTTGTCAACTCCTCGCTCATTTGATCATATCATCTTGCCCTGAAAAGCAAGATTGTTCTCGAGCTTAGTAACATATCGGTGGTTCGTGATTTTCCGTATATCTTCTCGGAAATATTACCAGGTTGTCACCTGACCGCTATGTTGAGTTCGTGATCAAGTTGGTTTATTCCTGTAAACCACCCCTTCTCCAAGGATCTGTGTAGGATACCCCTGAGCTAGTTGGTCAAGCTAAACAACAACTTGGAGAGTTGGAAGATAAAAGCTTGCCTGACTTAGTTCGTTCCAAAGGGATATTCTTGTGTAGTGTGTGTTGAAGAAAGATGATATCTTCATCGATTGGTCCCTGTGATCAGTTGCTGGACCTATCGTCTTATCAATCCTTTGATTTGAGTCTGGGCTATCATCAAATCAAGTCAGAACCAACGATGCTCGTAATGTTGTCTTCCTCGTGGTTGATCCCTCGAGCATACACCATTATATCTTTTGGGTCTGACCAATGCTATCACCGTGTTCACACGATGGTGGAAGTCCAGTGATATGGAAATTCCGATGAGTTGTTGTTGAGTCCATTGACAACATCCTTATCTCCTCCATGATGTTGTTGAACATTAAGTTAGTGTTGGAAACTTTTGAAAGCATTTTCTTCATGCTAGCTCATGAAGTACTTGTTTGATGAAAGGAGTGACTTCCTTTGATTCACGTGCATTTTGATGTAAGCTGCCGCCGTGAATTCGAGAAAGTTTGTTTTTGCTCCTTTGGAATCATCCCAAGTCGGTCATGCACGTGCGAAGAATTCTGTGGTCTGTTAGACTGATCATCTTCATTCCATATGTGTCCCGAGCACACCAAGCCACTGATTGATTTGTTCAAGGAGAAGAAGTTCCTTTATAAGAGCTAATCATATGACTTATGCAAGGACTTCGTTATCCACGGCGATGGTTCCCAACCAGAACTCGGTAGTGTTTTATTGTAAGACTACCATGTGATCATGTTTGTCTGAGACAACATGTTCACACGTACGTAGCAGAACCAGCTCATGTTTTGGAGCTTGCTATCGTAGTTCATTTCCCAAGAATCTCGCAACGTCATCTCGCCGATTTCTGTTGCAAACTTTCATTTTCTTCCTAGACTCGATGAGTCTGGAATATCCTGGCACCAACCAGATCTGAATCTCAGGCAGATATGATGGTTGGAACATTTCCCAAGAACTATAATATTGGTCCCTCGATAACCGGTAAAGTGGATGTCGTGGCCAACACACCCAACCGGAAGACCTATTATTATAATATCTTGATTGAGGAAGTTGGCCACCTCCCCATAAGGATTTCGTAGGATTTACCTCCGTAACCGTTCCTTATGGATTCTATTGCTTCCGAAGTCCCACCTTTACTTGATGTTCTAGTTATGAAACCATATCTATGAATGGGTTACACTAGCACGTCAAGGAGAACATTGGAAGCGGAGTGCTAAATGTCTCTCGGTCGATCATCCAGATTTTGTTTCCTTGGCCTCGCTAGGGAGAAATATGAGTTGATGTTATCTTCCTATGCATCTGCATCGTCCATCGTTGTTCATCATGGTGGTATGTTGTGTTGCCAGGATCCTTGACACGGATGTTGGTAAAACCTTGATGAATATGGAAATGCTCAAGTTCTTGAGAGCACGCTCAAGCGCTAGGTGTTATCTTCGGCACTAACTGGGGATCCTCTCCGTTTCCTCGACATGCTATGACCTACTCAAACAGTGAATTCACTCTCTATTGTTGGGTTCTTCCCCAGTAACCAGAATCATTCCCAGCATTTGCATTTTGTTCCCAGCTTGCACCGTCAATGTGCCATTCTACCATGGGTCTCTTCCATTTCCGGTGGTAAGCAAGTTCATCCATTACGTTGTCTTCAACAAGGTAATCCACATCATCCAAGTCCAAGTATGCCATTCTACCGACCCCGCCAATCGATTGCTGTGATTTGCCTTAGGCTGATATAGAGAGTCTCAATGATCTCTATATCAAAGGTAATTCTTTTTGCCACTTAAGATAATAATCTACGAATCACCCTTCTCCAGGATGTTTCGTTATGGTATCATGGCAATTCAACTCCTCGCTACGTTGACAACCGATCACCACATTCTTAAGTCTGGAGTTGTTGTCTACCTAGTGAACCTTTGCCATCTGCTTCACCCCATTCCTATGGATGTGTGCTTCGTCTCTCAGCTCGAGAGAGGTTGCTATGTCTCATTCTGTGAGTTAATCTTGAGTTGTTCGATCTTCGAGAAGATCGACCCTTCTAGAGTCTCCTTCTTCTCTCCATGTCATGTTGGCAGGATTTCTCAGAGCAAGACTTCGAGACAACGATGGTGAACGAATCAACATTCAATTGAAGTGCAACCTGGATCGTGAAGATTGTGCTAGTTTGCATTTTCCCCTTCATCCTACCCTACGCTTGAATCTCGAGACGAGATTCTTGTTTAGTGGGGGTGAGTTGTCACATCCCTAGCTTCAGGCATTGCTCTAGGTTAGCTTCAGGTGTGCATCATGTTTAAATTCTGAAAATTTGAACTGAGGAATTCAGAAGCCTCAAAACTTAAATAAAAGAGGGGCAAGAAACCCTAAAATTGCAATCAGTAAATCCAAAATGCCCTAGAAATAGCTCTGACAATTTTGGCAAGAGTTATAAATCAAACCAAAATTTTGGGACATTTCTAAGGAATTATTGGGCTCTGATTTTAAATCAATATTTTATTTGAATTTGGAGTTATATTCATAATATATAATGAATATATTTTCAAATAACCTGAGATATTTTTATTATGTGTGGAGAAGTCCATTAGGTGACTTAAAAATATCCAGGGAAGTTTAGGCACTGTTTTCAAATTCTGTTTGAATTAAAATTCAGTGCCAATTAAATAAAACAGAACAAAAATAGAAAACAGTAAATAAAAAGAGAGAGAGAGAGAGAGAAGCCCAGCTTACCTGGCGCCAC
>NC_041391.1:394676691-394683373 GCF_002162155.2 Triticum dicoccoides | reverse complement strand
CTTTCCCCTCCTCTCCCTGGATCTCACTCTCTCCCCGAGCTCGTCTCTCTCCCTCTCTCTCCCGAACCCGAGCACTATCGCCGCCGCCGACGAACACCACCCCGGCCATCGCCTCCCCCTCGTCCCCTCGAGCAGTCCACGAGCTCCGCCGTGCCGCCCTCGCCCTCCCCGCCGTCACACGCGACCGGAGAAGCCCCGAAGCGCCGCCCCGACGTTCTTCCCCTCCTCGGACCCGCCGATCGCTGTCGCCGAATTCGCCGCCGACAGGACGCCCCCGAGCCCGCTGACCACCTCTCCCTCTCCACGGTGAACTCCTCTTCCTCTCCCCCTAGCCCCGTGTTTGTTCGGTCTCCGTAGCCGCCGTTTCCACCTCACCGGAAACTCCCCGCCGCCGGCCATGGCGCCGCCGTGGCCAGGGCCACCCCAGCTGGCGCCCGAGCATGCTACCAAGTTCGCCGCCCTCCCAGGAGCCTGCAGCGCCCTTCCGTTTCCCCTCTAGTGCACCACAGCGTCGAGCCCGAGCTCGCCCGAGCTCCGGCGGCCGCCTAGGTCGCCGCCGGCACCGATTCCGGCCGCCCCGAGCGCAACTGACTCCACCAAGAGCTTCGACTCGTCCCCAGCTCCTCCTAGATGCCCTCCGCGGCCCATTTGGTCGCCGGAGTGGCCAAAACCACTCTCACCGCCGTGTCGGGCTCGTCGGCGGCTAAACAACGGCAGCCGACTTTGACTTTGACCACGGGTGGGCCCCGGTTGACTCTCCTGAGTCAATGACAGGTGGGGCCCAGCCCTGTTAACTATTAGGATTAGTTTTAATTAATTTTAGTTAAGCTAATCACACTGACACACGGGACCCACTGTCAGGTTTGACCCGGACCATGTCCCGTTGACCACTGACGTCACACTGACGTCAGGCTGACGCAGTAATTGATTTTCAGGATTTATTATAATTCAGGAAATTCCAGAAAATGCCTAAAACTTCAATAAATCATAGAAAATTAACCGTAACTCCAAATTAAATAATTTATATATGAAAAATTATCAGAAAAATTCAAGGAATCCATCTGTACCATTTTCATGCATGTTAGAACAACTTATAGCTGCTGTTTAGCACAAATCAATTAAAGGGCATTTATTTAATCACATATGGAGTTTGAATTTGAATTTTATATTCAAACCAACTTCATTTAATCTGTTGCTAGTTGCATTAGCCCAAAACACATTCATTTTGCCATGTCATGATCATGCATCATATTGTGCATTGCATTGATTGTGTTCCTTTCTGTGTTGCCGGTATTTGTCCCCTCTCGATAGACGTGATACCGATGACGTGATCGTTGACACTGATGAAGACTCAATGTTATCTTCAGAAGTGCCAGGCAAGCAAAAACCCCTTGTTCATTCCGATAAAATCCCACTCTCTCGCTCCTGCTCTCTTTTATTGCATTAGGACAACAACGACATATTTGTTACTTGCTGCGGTAGCTAAACCCCTTTATCCTTTGCATGACCTATCATTGCCACAGTAAATAGATGAAACCCACTAGCATGAGTAGGAGTTGTTTGAGCCCTGTTGTGCCTGCTCATTTATGCTTGCTTGTCATGCCTGCTACTGCTTAGAGTTGAGTCAGGTCTGATTCATCGGGGATGAATCAGAGGCGTGTGAACATGTCCTACTGTGTGTGAGCTAAGTGTGTGAACATGATTTGGTAAAGGTAGCGGTGAGAGGCCATGTAGGAGTACATGGTGGGTTGTCTCATTGCAGCCGTCCTCAGGAACTGAGTTCTGTGTTTGTGATCCATGATTCAGTTACTACCATACATTGGGCCCTGAAATATGACCCCGCTCGACTTCTTATTCACCCTAGTCCTCTGTCCAGGAGTTGCAAGTAGTTTCTGGTGTTTGTAGCTTACTGGAGGCCGTGGACAGCGCTGACCGTAGGGGTGGGCTGTGATGCGGTAGGTACGTGGCACGGTGTACCGGATGCCCGTTTGGTATCTCGGGAACCCTGTTCACATCGTTTGGGGCTGTGAGCGAAACTCCGGCCGGATCTCCTCATGGATGGAACCCGAATAGGCGATAAACCTGGACTAGAGACTTGAGTGTTTAGGTAGGTCGTGGTCTACACCCACGTCGGCTTTCGCTTGAAGTCTGCCGAGCACATGTCGTGTGCAGACGCTAAGTGGTGGAAACATGTATGAAGAAGTACACCCCTGCAGGGTTAAAATCATCTATTCGAATAGCCGTGTCCGCGGAAAAGGACTTCTGGGTTGCTTATATCAGTTCATAGACAAGTGAAAGTGGATACTCTAAAATACGCAAGATAAGCGTGAGTGCTATGGATGGCGTTCTCGTAGCGAGACGGGAGCGGATCCATAGTGGTGTATTGATATGGTGGATATGTGGACTCGTGTGCGCCACCTCAAAAGAGTCACTTGCAGTCGTAGTTTAGGATAGCCACCGAGTCAAAGCTGGCTTGCTGCAGTCAAACCCCTCCACCCCCTTGTTGATAATGATGCATATGTAGATAGATCTGATGTAAGTCTTGCTGGGTACATTTGTACTCACGTTTGCCTATTTTATGTTTTGCAGAGAGACTTCGGTCTCACTAGTAGTTTCGCGTGGACTTCGACGTTTAGCTTGTTACCTCAGCTACGATCTTGTGCCCTCGGCAGGATCTGATATATAGTCAGGCTTCTCAGCCTTTTCCATTTATAGATGTCTGTACTCAGACATGATAGCTTCCGCTTGTGCTTTGACTTGTATGCTCTGATTGTTGGGTCGTGAGACCCATGTTTGTAATATCTCGCTCCTCGGAGCCTAATGAATAAATTACTTGAGTCGTAGAGTCATGTTGTGATTCCATGTTGTATTTGCACATATCGAGCATATTGTGTGTATGTTATTGAAATGCTTGGTATGTGTGGGATCTGACCATCTAGTTGTTTATCTTTAGTAGCCTCTCTTACCGGGAAATGTCTCCTAGTGTTTTCCAATGGTAGCTTGCTACTGCTCCGGAACACTTAGGCTGGCCGGCATGTGTCCTTCTTCGTTCCTGTGTCTGTCCCTTCGGGGAAATGTCACGCTTTGAGTACCAGAGTCCTGTTAGCCCGCTACAGCCCGGTTTACCGGAGTCCTGCTAGCCCAGTGCTACAGCCCGGACCCACTTGCTGATGACCGACACGTTCGAAGCTAGGTCATGGATGCCTGTCCCTGTAAGTCTGTGCCACTTTGGGTTTACGACTAGTCATGTCAGCCCGGGCTCTTTATCATATGGATGCTAGCTACACTATCATATACGTGAGCCAAAAGGCGCAAACGGTCCCGGGCAAAGGTAAGGCGACACCCGTGGGGATACCGTGCGTGAGGCCGCAAAGTGATATGAGGTGTTACCGGCTAGATCGATGTGACATCGAGTCGGGGTCCTGACAAATGGGTTGTACATTCTTACAAATCGCAAATGGGCTATATGTTCTCTGCCAAATCCGAGCTATGGGCCTACTAAGTTGACGCGTACCAAGGACTTTGTCAACTTAGTCAATATAAACGATTCTAGCTGCAGTGATCGTACGATGTCCATCCAACGGCCGTAGTGCTTCTTTAACCTCTGGTTTTCATGCTCCAGTCGCCCAAAGCAGCGCCGGTCGTGTCGCGGGCTCCTGGCTCCTGTGGCCGACTGTGATGCCGCGGAGGCCTCACCGCCCCGTACTACTCCCACCGCTGGCCAGGACATCCCTCTACTCACCCACACCCCCTATTATTCTGCGGCAATGGTAGCCTCACACCGCAACCAAACCAGTGAACCCTCGTACTCCTCTCCGCGCAGGCTACCACTGCTGCGTCTTCCCCGGCTCCGCCTCGTCCCCTTCCTAGGCCTCGCCATCATCCAGACCACCGCCCTGTTGCTCTCGGCGCGGCGTGGTCAACGTGGTCAACGACCGACTTCCATCGGAAGAGTACTGTACGTGGAGAGGCTGACAGCTGGGTCCAGGTGACCGCAAGGAGGTGCCTCCTTATTACGCGCAAAATAATTATTCCTCCACCTGACAGCAGGGACCCATCGGATGGGCCACCTTATTTCGCGAAAAAACGTTTCCCCCCTGACTGCTGGGACCCACCGGACGGGCCGGTGTATTTCATGAAAAAAACGTTCCCTGCGCTGTCAGCTCGGACCCACCTGAAGTGCCTCCTTATTACGCACAAACAAATGAATACCACCCTACTAGCTGGGACCCACCATGGTGGGAGGCTGACTTGTGGGCCTACTAAGTTGACTGGGACGGGGGCCTTTGTCAACTTTAGTCAATATGAACGGTTCTAGCTCTAGTGACCGTACGATGGCCATCCAACGGCCTAGTGCTTCTTCAACCTCTGGTATTCTTGCTCCAGCCGCCCAAAGCAGCGCCGATCGTGCCGCATGCTCCTGCCTCCCGTGGCCGGCTGTGCTGCCGTGGAGGCCTCACTGCCCCCTACTATTCCCACCGCTGGCCAGGCCCTGCAGTGACGGCAGCCTCACACCGCAGCCGAACCAGTGAACCCTCGTACTCCTCTCCGCGCGGGCTTCCACTGCTGCGTCTTCCTCGGCTCCCCGTCGTCCCCTTCCTAGGCCTCGCCGTCGTCCACCGCCGTGGTGCTCTCGGTGCGGCATGGTCAATGTGGTCAATGACCGACTTCCATCGGAAGAGTACTGTACGTGGAGAGGCTGACAGCTGGGTCCACGGCAGCCGCAAGGAAGTGCCTCCTTATTACGCGGAAAATAATTATTCCTCCACCTGACAGCAGGGACACACCGGACGGGCCATCAGTATTTCACAAAAAAAATGTTTCCCCCTGACTGCTGGGACCCACAGGATGGGCCACTGTATTTCACGAAAAAAACTTTCCCCCGCTATCAGCTCGGACCCACCGGAAGTGCCTCTTTATTACGCACAATAAAATGAATACCCCCTGCTAGCTGGGACCAAACTTGGTGGGAGGCTGACTTGTGGGCCAACTAAGTTGACTGGGACGGAGGCCTTTGTCAACTTTAGTCAATATATGAACGATTATAGCTCTATGACCGTACAATGTCCATCCAACGGCCGTAGTGCTTCTTCAACCTCTGGTCTTCTTGCTGCAGCCGCCCAAAGCAGCGCCGGTCGTGCCTCCTGCTTCTACCGCCTGTGGCCGGCTGTGACGCTGCAGAGGCCTCACTGCCCCCTACTACTCCCACCGCTGGCTAGGCCATCCCTCTATGCAACCACACCCCTTGTTATTCTGTGGTGACGGCAGCCTCACACCGCAGCCGAACGACTGAACCCTCATACTCCTCTACGCGTGGGTATCCACTGCCACGTCTTCCCCAGCTCCGCGTCGTCCCCTTCCTAGGCCTCGCCGTCGTCCACCTCCCTGGTGCTCTCGGCACGGCGTGGTCAACGTGGTCAAGGAATGGCTTCCATCGGACGTGGACTGTACGTGGAGAGGCTGACAGCTGGGTCCATGGCCGCAGCAAGGAAGTGCCTCCTTATTACACGCGCAAAATAATTATTCCTCCACTTGACAACGGGGACCTATTGGACGGGCCACCGTATTTAGCGAAAAAACGTTTCCCCCTGTCTACTGGGACCCACCAATTACATCTTTGCAAGCAAGGAAGTGCGTCTGAAAAAAACCGATTCGCCCCCCTGACTGCTGGGTCCCACCAGCTACATCTTCGCACGCAAGGAAGTGCCTGATAGTCGGGACCCACCTGGTCGAAGCGTACGTAGCGTTGTCATTCTGGTCGAGAACGTGTACGTACATATATACTGGTGGATGTAGAGGCGCGCACATGTCGTAGTAGAGGCGCGCACGTAGCATGTACACGTACATATAGCGGCGAGGGTGCAAGAAAGAAAATATGGCCGCGTACGTACATACGGGCAGGGTCTCTAACGCCTATCGTGCATACGTACATGGCTGGGTCGGAACGGAGTAACAGCGTCGTCGTCGTGTTCATGGGGAGCCAACCGGCTGGGTCGGAATGGAATGCGTGGTCGTGTTCATCGGGAGGGCTTGGACAGAACAGGCGATGGAAACGAGGCCCGGCGTACCACACAACGGAGGAAACGGCCTTGTGTTTGACCGGCCACGTTCGAAACAGGGTCCTGTTGATCGGGAGGGGCCTGGCGTACCGCAAAACGGAGGAAACAGACCTCCTACGTCAAAACGGGGGTCCTGTTGATCGGGAGGGGTGTGGTGTACCGCAAAACGGAGGAAATGGACCTCCTACGGTCGAAACGGGGGTCTGTTGATCGGGAGGGGTGTGGCATACCGCAAAACGGACGAAACGGACTTGTGTTGCAGCGCTATACGGTCGAAACGGCAATCCTGTTCATTGGGAGGGGTGTGGCGTACCACAAAACGGGACTCCACGAGATACTATTCATCTCCACCGTCGACCTCCTCCAGCCTCCACGGGCTACCGTCGACCTCCTCCAGCCTCCACGGGCTCCTGTTCATCCAGCCTCCACTGCGCGCTACTCCACCGGCTACTCTTCAACCACCTCTCCACCGTCTACTGATCATCCAGCCCTCCACCGTCTACTGTTCATCCAGCCCTCCACACCACGGGGTCCTGTTCAACCACCCCTCCACGGCCACCCCTCCACCATCTACTGTTCATCCATCCCTCCACACCACGGGGTCCTATTCATCCAGAGGCAAC
>NC_041391.1:394675123-394676436 GCF_002162155.2 Triticum dicoccoides | reverse complement strand
GCAATGCTCACTGTTCATCCAATCGACCGGCTTCAGTTAGCAGCAGTAGCGAAGGAATCGCTCCATCGGGTTCAGTTACCAGCCATCGATCGATCGCTCGGGTTCAGTTAGAGCCCAATGCCTCGCTCGGGTTCAGTTAGAGCCAATGCCTCGCACACATGCGCGTGCCTGTACGAGAGAAACGCGCATCACTCGCCCCCGACCTCCCACCGTAACCGGCAACTCCCCAAAATTTTCGTCCCCCTCGCTTCTACCATGGTTTTTTCCGTCATGGACGGCCCAAAGAATGTCATGCAGCTGCGTCTCCGGCCCGCCCAGGACGAAAAGCCCATTTTCTATCATGATTCTTTGTCATAGAAGTAGGAGCTCACCACATCTATGATGATACTGGGTTTTGTCACAATTATCGTCATAGAAGTGTCATATGTATGACAGAAAAAATTTCGTTCGGCCCAAAATGTCACGGATGTGTCTTTTTTTTGTAGTGATAAGATGTTCAAAAACCAATATGGTGAGTGTGTTGCTCGCTAGGTTGGACCAAACAGTAGGAATGCCCGGTCCCCCAAAGAAAGATATACTGGTGCCTAAGAAAATTATCGATGCATTATCTGTTACCAAGTTACTGACCATGCAGGCTCAAAATGCTCGATACTTCCTTGAAAAAGTTCAACAGAATGAGTATATGCATACCTCTTACAATCGCTATGCCCATTCATCTGGAAGGAATTTCAATGCTTACTCTTTCGATTATGATCATACTTCCTCGAGCAACAATTATGTTTACCGAAAGAAATCACATCCTCACTACTAGGGAAGATCTTATACACAGAATCTTAGCAGTAGCGCAGGGTAAAATGAGGCGCTGCTACTACTTAGTAGTAGTGCGTGTCAGCAAGATGGTCTACTGCTATCCTTTTAGCAGTAGTGTGTTTTAGCGAAACGCGTTGCTGGTAAGTTTGTACTGGGGCACAATGGCTAGCCCCACTTAGTAGCAGCCTGTATCCAGATACCTCACTACTGCTATGTTCCGTAGTAGTAGCACTTTTCTTCAACACGCGCTACTACTAACCCTACCTTATCGTCCCCGCGCGACCGACCCCCTCACTCTCCCTCTCACTCACTCTCTCCTCCGCGCCCCTATCGTCATCCGCTGCCGCCGTTATCCGACGACCGTCATCGCCCGCAGCTATCGTTCCTTCTCCACTTAGGTAGTCCCTCCTCCCTCCTCCCCTCCTCCCTCCTTCTCCGCCCGCCCCCTCCTCCCTCCTCCATTGGGCGCCCCTCCTCCCTCCTCCACCGGCCAGCCCCTCCGC
>NC_041391.1:394630341-394674697 GCF_002162155.2 Triticum dicoccoides | reverse complement strand
GGCCGCCCATTCCTCCCCTCCTCCACCGGTCGCCCCTCCTCCCTCCTCCACCAGCCGCACCCTCCTCCCTCCTCCTCCGGCCGCCCACTGTTCTTGTATAATGTAATTTTTACTATTTTTATTAAGTGTTTAATAGAATTAGTAAGAAAATTAATAGAACTAGTTGAACAAGTTTAGTTTTAGTAAGAATTAGCTTACTTTTATTTATAGTAAGTGCTTAGCTGAACTAGTTTCGGTAACGGAGTGTCCACCATATATGAGAGAAGAAGAATGCCGACTATTGTCGTGGGGGTTGCTTCTCCTTCTTTTCTTTGTGCTAGATATTTGTAACACACTAGGTAAAGGACGAATAGAGACCATCACCAACGGTCTCAATATCAGAGAGGGAGTGCCCACCATATACGTGATATGAGAGTTTAGGAAGGAAGACTCGACAAACCTAAAGTCAACCCGTTGCATATTGAGTAATAGTGATCTGTGTGTTGAGTTTCTTGGTAGTTGCCTTCGGTCGATTTTTAATTAATGTTTCAACTATGAAAATCGAAAATGTGTGACGATGAAAAGAATTTGATATGTGTGGATACTGCGAAGATGAGTGCGGCCTGTGCGACAGGCCTCACCTAATTGGTGGTAGGCGCTTCAGCATCAAGCTGGATGACACCTTCGAAGTGCATACAGTAAGTCACAACGACAAGTCTTTTTTTGTAATTAAGCATGAATTCTTCTTCTTTTGCTTCAACTTATAATTTAATTTTTTTAATATTCTACTAGCGTATCCCCTGCCAATGCAAGAATATATGTCTTGGATAAGGCTGGTTTCAGTACTATGGAAACTATGGAGGTAAAATGAGTTAACTTGAGGACCGAGCATGGTTATTGTTTTCCTGCAAAATTTTACAATGCAGACATCTACACCCATTTTGAATGCAAACAATGGAGAGCACTATGCAAGGCTTGTGCATTTGAGCCTGATATGCTTATCACCTTTGATATTCGTCCGAAAGACGATATTGAAGATAATATCGACATCTGGGTCAATGTGTAGACGCCTCCAGTTCTACCATTATGTAAGTTTCTCAACCATATTTATGTCTTGGATATTGTTTATTCAAAAAAATTGACACTAATTTCTATTGACAGCTTATTTCTCTTCAAGCAAACATGTCCAGCGCTTGGTAGACAGGACCTACTACTGTCCTGGGGCTGAACTAAACTATGAGGAGCCACGTCATTATGTTTCATGGCTTGAGGATCTTCATAATGTCAAGACAAATTATTTTCCTGGACTTAGAAATCTTAGTACTCAAAACATGCGAGAAGTAGTGTTCGTACTAAACTACGGTCACATCTATTTAGGAAAGATGGTAAGATTTTAACTATTTGTCCTCAGTGCATCTTTTGCATACATTATTTTTTAAGCTAAGCTCCATTGCTAAGTATGTTACTACGATGTTCTTCAACAGGGACTCCCGATGATAGTTGTGCCTCAGTGGATCGAAGCTAAAGGTCACATGTCCATGGTTAGCATACGACCAAGACTTCCTACATTGCACATGAGTGCATTCATGATTTCTAGAAGCGAACAAGTCTTAATAGTCAAAGACTGGAACAAAATTGTGAAGGATCACACAGAAGTAGTAGGGGGCAGCAATTAGAAGCGCAACCCACAATTAGGAGACAGGTTCATCTGCATGCTTCAATATGATGAATTAGGTGCGCTCCACATGTTCTATGCTATTTTACCAGAGAGAGAGCAGTAGGAGAGATTAGCTAGCTAGAATGAGTGTTGGTGGTGATGACTATGATGATTAATATTAGCTAGTGTTGGTGGTGATTAGCTATGACTATGATGATTAAATAGTGTTGGTGGTAATAACTATGATGATTATTAGCTAGTGTTGTTCATGATGATATGATGCAAGAGTTTTTATATTAATATGATGATGATGATGATGAGTACGTTATTATATCATTGGGTGAAAGAACTGCAGATTAGTTTTAAGTGGATGGATCCTAAGTGATCAAGTCATGGATTATCGTGATAACCCATGACTTGGTCACCTAGGATCCATCCATTTGAAACTAATTCGCGGTTCTTTCACATAGTGATTTAATAACTCATTATAATGTAAAAACAATCTCTCAATTGATACTTTATCAAAAAATTGTATAAAGGTGTATGAATGCGACCTAAAATTTAAAAGAAATAGAATACAGAATAATAGTAGTAGCGCGGGCATAGAGAAGCGCTACTAGTAATTACCAGTAGAGATTGTTGGAGCAAGCACTACTACTAAGTAGATATAGCAGTAGCGTGTGCCAACAGGCGCTACTGCTAAGCTTTAGCTGTAGCGTTGTATCAGTAGCACGGTTACCCGCGCTACTGATAGGACAAAAACCAGCACTACTGCAAAGCTTTTCCCTAGTAGTGCCTGCTTGCTACACTGTTTCGAAGCCACCTGCAAAGATGTGGCATCCATTTGAAACTAATTCGCGGTTCTTTCACATAGTGATTTAATAACTCATTATAATGTAAAAACAATCTCTCAATTGATACTTTATCAAAAAATTGTATAAAGGTGTATGAATGCGACCTAAAATTTAAAAGAAATAGAATACAGAATAATAGTAGTAGCGCGGGCATAGAGAAGCGCTACTAGTAATTACCAGTAGAGATTGTTGGAGCAAGCACTACTACTAAGTAGATATAGCAGTAGCGTGTGCCAACAGGCGCTACTGCTAAGCTTTAGCTGTAGCGTTGTATCAGTAGCACGGTTACCCGCGCTACTGATAGGACAAAAACCAGCACTACTGCAAAGCTTTTCCCTAGTAGTGCCTGCTTGCTACACTGTTTCGAAGCCACCTGCAAAGATGTGGCATCCATTTGAAACTAATTCGCGGTTCTTTCACATAGTGATTTAATAACTCATTATAATGTAAAAACAATCTCTCAATTGATACTTTATCAAAAAATTGTATAAAGGTGTATGAATGCGACCTAAAATTTAAAAGAAATAGAATACAGAATAATAGTAGTAGCGCGGGCATAGAGAAGCGCTACTAGTAATTACCAGTAGAGATTGTTGGAGCAAGCACTACTACTAAGTAGATATAGCAGTAGCGTGTGCCAACAGGCGCTACTGCTAAGCTTTAGCTGTAGCGTTGTATCAGTAGCACGGTTACCCGCGCTACTGATAGGACAAAAACCAGCACTACTGCAAAGCTTTTCCCTAGTAGTGCCTGCTTGCTACACTGTTTCGAAGCCACCTGCAAAGATGTGGTGGTTAAGAAAGCCTAATTCTTCTGGAGGACTATGTCTCCGGGTGTACCAAATGGATCATGGATAGTGGATGCACTAGTCATATGACCGGAGTCAAGTCGTTGTTTTTCGACCCCAACTTAATGGCTTCACCTTTGAAGTATATCACTTTTGGCAATAAAGGAAAGGTAATTGGGCTAGGTAAAATTACTATATCCAGAGACAAGTCCATTGATGATGTTTTACTTGTTCAGTCTCTTGGATTCAATCTTATGTTAGTTGGCAAGCTATGTGATCTAGGCATGCTTGTTCTATTTTCCATATCCAAATGCATTGTCTTCATGGCCTCTGACAATTCCTTCATCTTTGAGGGAATTAGAAAAGGTTATCTATATACTGTGGATTTCTCTAAGGGTCCGTCAATCCAAACTTGTTTGCTTGCAAAAGCAACCGAAGGTTGGCTATGGCACCGAAGGCTTGGTCATGCAGGTATGAGGAATTCGCAGACCCTAGTGAATAAAAATCATCTTCATGGCATTCCTAATGTAAAATTTGACAAGGATCGTCTTTGTGCTGCATGTGAGGCTGGTAAATTGTCCAAGAAGCATCATTCATCAAAGACAGTTATGACCACAACAAGACCTCTGGAAATTCTTCATATGGATTTATTCGGTCCTCAAAATTATGCAAGTTTCGATGGCAGTCATTATGGCTTGGTTATTGTTGATGATTTGTCTCGTTGCACTTGGGTATTCTTTCTCGAAGACAAAACCTGCACCCAAGATATCTTCAAATGTTTCGCCAGGAAGGCCCAGAATGAATATGATGTGAGAATTAAGCATGTCAGAAGTGACAATGGAACTGAGTTTAAAAATACTCATATCAATGAATTGCTCGATGAAAATGGTATTACTCATGAGTTGTCTGCCACATACATTCACCAACAAAATGGAGTTGTTGAGTGAAAGATTACAACTCTCATCGAAATGGCGAGAACTATGCCTAGTGAGTATAAAACTCCTATTCGCGTTTTGGACTAATGCTATTAACACTGCTTGTCGTGTTATCAATTGTGTTTATCTTCACAACTTCCTTAAGAAAACTTCATATGAGGTTATCACTGGCAAGAGACCAAATGTCTCTTATTTACGTGTTTTTGATGCACCGTGTTACATTCGTTATATAAATCATTCTTCCAAGTTTGCACCGAAGGCACATGAAGGTTTTCTTCTTGGTTATGGCTCAAACTCGCATACTTATCATGTCTATAACTATCACCATGGGAAAGTTATGGGAACAGTAAATGTGCAGTTTGATGAATCTAACGGCTCCCAAAAGGAGCACCTGCCAATTGTGGTAAATGAACCACTAATTTCTGATGCTATTCGGCAAATGGCTATTGGGAGCTTCAAGCCAGTCGAAGAAAATGCACCTGAGTCCTATGATGATGATGGTCCCATGACTCGAAGTAGAACTCGTCAAGCCAGTGCCGAAGCAAATGCCACTCCAAATGCAAATGGAAACTAGAATGCAAACGCCGATCAAAATAGCAATCCTGAAGGAAATGATGATACATATGCTTATGCTGATGAAAATGATAATGATCGTCAAGATGAAAATCCTCATCCTCAAATGGCTAATAGAGTTGATACTTCGTTAATTCTTGATGAATTCAAGAATTCAGGTTATCAACCCACAACTCGTTCACGCACTCGTTTGGATAACTACTGTGGCACTTTCTCCTCTGCCTCATTGGCAGGACCTACGAAGTATGAGGAAGCCATGAATGATCCAGAATGGTTGAATGCTATGTAAGAGGAGTTGGTGCAATTCGAACTTAATGATGTGTGGAAATTGGTTGACAAACTGAATCCCAAGAAACACAATATCATCGACACAAAATGGTTGACAAACTGAATCCCAAGAAACGCAATAATCAAGATGAAAATGGCATTGTGGTGAGAAACAACCACGTCTTGTTGCTCAAGGGTACACAAAGGTAGAAGGTATTGATTTCGGTGAAACATATGCTCCTATTGCATGCCTTGAGGAAATTCGTATTCTTCTCGCTTATGCAAACTACAATGATATCCTGCTTTATAAAATGGATGTGAAAAATGATTTCCTCAATGGTGAAATTGATGAGAAAGTATATGTTAGGTAACCACCTAGCTTTGAACAACCTGACTTTCCTAACAAAGTTTTCAGGTTGAAAAAGGCTTCGTATGGGACAAAGTAAGCACCTCGAGCTTGGTACGACACATTGAAGAAGTTTTTGCTCGATAAAGGGTTCAAGCCAGGATCCACAAATACCACACTTTTCACGCGTGTTGTTGATAGTGATCTATTCATATTTCAAATCTATGTGGATGATATTATATTTGGCTGTAATAACAATGCTTTTAGCATGGAGTTCAGGAAAATGATGTCCAAGAAATATCAAATGTCTATGATGGGTGAACTTAAGTTCTTTATCGGACTGCAAATACTTCAAAATACAAATGGAATTTTCATATCTTAGGAGAAATATTTGAGAGAATGCCTGAAGAAGTTCAAAATGCAAGATTCCAAAATGAAGGGCTATAAAACTCCAATGCCCACAAATGGTATGCTGGACGCATATGTGTACGGTAAGGATTATGATCAGAAGGATTATCGTTCAATGATTGGTTTTCTTCTTTACTTATGTGCTTCCAGACCTGATATTACGTTGAGTGTTTGCCCTCTATCAAGCTGCACCGAAAGAATCTCATCATCAAGCGGTCAAGCGTATTTTGAGACATTTGGCTCACACCCCCACCTTATGTTTATGGTATCCTAAGGGAGGATAGTTGGATCTCATTGGATATTCAGACTCAGATTACGCAGGTGACTTGGTTGACAGGAAATCTACTTCCGGGACATGCCATTTCCTCCATAGATCATTGGTATGTTGGTCATCAAGGGAGTAGAATTGTCTAAGGCTGAGGCCGGATATAGTGCTGCTGGTGCTTGTTGCACTAAGTTATTGTGGATGAAGCAGACTCTGAAGGATTATGGCATCGAGGTCAAGAAGATTCCTTTATATTGTGATAGTAAGAGTGCTATCAAAATTGCACATAATCCAGTGTAGCCTTTTCGCACCTAGTACATTGCCATCAGGCATCATTTCATTCATGATCATGTTGCTCGAGAGGATATTGTCATCAATCACGTCAGGACCGAAGACAATCCCGCTGATATATTCACCAATCCTCTGGATGAGAAAATATTCTGTGTGCTACGGTGTGAGCTAAATATCACGGACTTTGCAAACGTGTAGTAAGCTGGAGTCGCCACCCATGCTAACACTTCCACATCTTAGAAGGAATGGGTGCACAACACTCGAAGAGTTTGGAAATTTTGACAAAGTGAAATTTTCTTTGTGGGTGTGAATAAATTAGCGAAGAACTAGACTAACCAAGTGCCATGATAATTGTGCAATGCTTGGGGTCATACATTTCTTATACGGTGCGTCACGCCACCACAATTTTTCGTTCGTTGAGTTTCTTTTCGATCGAAGTTTTTGTGTTAGTCCGAATGCCTTTATGTCATAGCTATTCATTTGGGTTTTTCTATTTCATTGTATGAGTGAAATGCCTAGGACCCTGTTTTTCCCTCTATTCTATCTCTTCCAGTCTAAGTTTTTCTGTTATGGATGCTCAATTTCATCTGGTACTGAAACTTTATATGGTGTCCTTGACCACGATGAAGATGATGTCCAAACAATAATCTATTTTTGCGAAGGCTATCCAAAATTTGTGGTTTACCGCCCAAGTCAGGACCATGATCTTTTACGATGGTTGTCACGTGCAATCCATGATCTACCACCCCATCATGTCCGTTGAATCGCGAGAGTATCCAGATAGTAGTCGTTTGATCAAATTCACTCCGTGCGGTTATTTCCCTTCGAATATAAAAACCGCACCACCCCCTCTTCGTAGTTCACTTCTCTTTCTCCTCGCCTCCATCTCCTCCGGAACCCTCGCCATAGTGCTCCACCTTGAGCTTGACACTGACGACCCAATCGCTGCTTCACTATCGGAAACTAGTCACCGGAGTCTTTCCTCGCTGCTGCAGGACATCTTCTTCCCCTCGCCGCAGTAGCTGCTGCACAACACCAAGCTAGGGTATTTGCAATTCGAACTCGGGCTTCCATCCTTCTCGTTCGAGTTCGTCCGCAGTTATTATTCTCTGATTTTACCACATATCTTAGATCTTTACTGCTTAGGTAACTAGTGCAGATGTAGTTGTAGTTGTTCCTCGCATCCGAAAAATTTCAGATCTAGGGTTTGTGTTATGTCTCGCATGAATGGAATGCTTAGCACGCTGACTAGTATTTTCTATGGACCTACTAGTTTGTTCTATACATTTCTTTCATTCAAAACATTTCTCAAAGTCTACATCTATCGTTCCTCAAAATGGTTTTGCTCGAAAAATATTTGATGTGAGCATTTGTAACCCTGTCCCCACTTTCCGTCGCATCTATTCTTCTTCACAGGTGTATGCAATCAGTTGAGTATTTCGCTCAACCAATGAGCACATCCAATGAAGAAGATGTAATCTTGGGTACAACAGATGAGTCAAAAGCTCTGAATGCAAAGGGCCCAACGGTAGGCCTAACAACCAGCAAATGAAAGAGAAACGAGCAAAATGCAGATGAACAAGAAGATGATGCTAAAAACAAAAAAATGGTGGCAGACAACCGTATGCAATTCTTCTCAATACATCTCTCATGATAATTATAACACTATTCTAGGAGAGTCAAAACGAGAAAGAGATAAGCATTTGCAAAGAATTTGTAGGAACAAAGTATGTCTACCAGAGGGGGGTGAATGGGAGTTTTTAAATTTTATTTGGAAAACTTAAATCTCTCAGAACCTAGTAGCGGAATAACAAATAAATAGACTAAGAATAACTACAACAAATAACCGGAGGGAAACTAAAGCATGCATCAAAGTAAAATACTTGAATAGAATGCATCAAAGATAAACTAGAGTAACAGAGGTGACCGAAGGTACTCGATGGCGACAAGGTATTTGTTCGACCAGTTCGTCCTTCCGCACAAGGACTACGTCTGGTTGGAGTGGCTTTGACTTAACACGGAAGATAAACTCTCTTCACCCTATTCTCCTCGATGATCGATTCGTCAACCGATGCTGATCACTCGTGGTGGATACTTGAAGGTGATCTCCGAACCTTTACAGACTTCTTCTTCGGGAACCACAGTCACTCTTGGTCTCTAAAGAAATTGACACCCCTAAACATCTAGAGAGTTTGTAGCTCTCAAGAGTAATAGGCGAGCGTACTAAACTTAGATTCAGGTGATGCTGAACCACTACCTAATTCTTCGGCTCTCGGATGTTTCTCTCAGTGGATCTTAAACCCAAATCAATCAGAGAGGGGGTTCCTCAACAATCTTTTCAGAAATCAAACGGAGCATCCACCGGACAAAGCCGGCGCGGGGTGGCTATTTATAGCCACAGCCTTCCCAGATGGGAAATGACCATTTTGGACATGAGGTCCAGCCAACAGCCAACCGACATGTTCACAGCGGTCAGATTTTTGAGCAACGATAACATTACTTGAGGAACAAGTCATGCTAACTCCTTGGTCTGAGGCAAATCTCTCCCAATGAAGAAGATCACAATCTCTTGCTGGGAAGTATTTGCTTAGAGCACAACAAGATTTCTCTCACATCTTTCATAGGTTTGAGTTTACCATCAGAGAATCAAAGCTTCGAAACGCTATACCCCTCTTAATAGTACGCTAGTCCTATGACTCAATGCAAGAAGAAGAACAACAAAATAAATGCTTCATCTTCATTCTTCCTCGAGCGCAGTCATTTGCTTCGAACAACCATCGAACCAATTGCTTAGAATTCAGCAATTTGTAAGGGTCACTGTCGTTAGATTTATATTCGGTGATAACCTTCGCTGCTGCACAGGGAGATTATCTTCGTCGTTTTCATCAAACTCCTCGATTTCTCCAGGGACCTGTTACTCTGTGTGCACTAGCAAACACATAAGTCCCAAACTATTTGCGTCAACAAACTCCAAAAACATAAGGGGCCTATCATTGAACCAACAATCTCCCCCTTTTTGGACGGTTTTTGACAAAATAGATAATCATCAAAGTCAAGATAGATAAGTAAATTGTAAATTGAAGAAGAGTGAACTTCCGTTACTTGACTCGATGATGAAATATACTCCCCCTGGATGTATGCAGGGTTAATTGATATACAATAGAATTCCTTGCAATTCATTTGAGAGTGTGGAGAACTTTCAATCATACGAGGTAATGATTCGCACTGATGATGGATAATCCAATGAGAGTAATGCAATCATTTATAACTTCTGTTAATAGTATCACCTTTAAAACAAAAGCTGAGAGAGAGAGAATAGTGCAGCAGGTGGGGTTATCAATATTACAACCCATAACAGAATTTTTACATCAGAGCACATGAAAAGGTGCAATAGTCGCAAGAGATGGAGCGAGGAAACACAAACACTGTCACACACTGATTTTTATGCCACTACACTTAAGCTAATAATCATGCTTAAATATGGTTTGACAGAAACTTTTGAGTGTTTTGAACTTTGCTTGATTGGATTTTTGATTGTTGTTTGCAAGTGCTCTAAAAATAAAATACATCCTCCAACTCTTATACATCTTCTCCTTGATCCAAATCTTTACCCAATGATCATGCCATGTGTATAGGACAGAATAGTATTTTCTTACAAAAATATTTTGGCCAAAAAGTATTTTCTAAATTAGCTTTTCCAAATCCCCTGAATTGAGACTTGAACTACAAGTACTTAAGTAAGGGTGTGAAAAATCTTACAATTTTTTTATTTGAATGTTATTAGATATAAGACTCCCGAAAACCACAAAAATATTATTTTAGAAGTTATTTTTCTATTTTATTTAAAGAATTTTTCTTAAGGCCAGAAATGGTCTTTAATAGATTAAAATTATTTCAATGTTTCAAAAATATTTGAGAAAATTTAGGGAAGCTCAATGGACATATATTGTCCATATATATGAGTTTCAACACATGGTCATGTTCAAAATGTTGGACAAAACCTTCCAAAACCATTTCTATCCATGCCAAGTATTTGAGATGTTTCTATAAGAAATATTTTCAAATAAATCAGGGAAAAATCTAGCAAGTCACATTTGTATAATATGATGACCTTGCAAAGTATCAAGTCAATCAAAATAGTTTTGTTTCACAAAAGTGCCCCAAAACCCTCTCTGACCAGATCCAAGTTTGAACAACTTTACATTGCCAACCTTCTCCTTTTTACCTCAATTTTGTGGACATGCTCACATCTCCAAATGATGACACTATACCAAGTGGTGCATCAAGGAGAATAGTTTGGCATGACTAGATCTTGGAAACCCAATTTCCGTTGATTTATAGGGTTTGCCAGAGTTGCATTCTCAACTTTCCTCAACTGAGCTCAAACTTGGTGGAGCACCTTATTTCCTTATGCCATTTGATTCTGTTAATTATCATACCAAGTGGAATCCATTTGATAGCCCAAAACCTTATCAAACACCTTCTGCCAATTTCCCAAAAAACATCACTTTGACCTCTTCCACTAATCTCCATGAGCCCAAATTTTTACCATAACTCCTCCTAGTCCCCTTCTACCTCCAATAAGTCTTGCCAGCCCTTAGCTCAATTATTGGGGGGGGGGAGGGGTAAAACCCTCATTTACCTCTCTAGATAGCAGCACTTCTACCCTTTCTCACCTCTCCTTCTCACTCCAATGCCATCTAGGGAATCCAATGCCCCTCACGCATTCGTTAATCCTCGCTAGCTCCACCAGACACGAGTTGGCATGCCCAGCTCCCTTAAACAATGCCATGGCAGCAATTTGCATGCTCCAGAGCGTGCTACAGTGCTACCAGGCACTGCAGCCTCCCTCTGCCAACCGCCTCCGACCACCTCGGGCCTCCCAGTCCGCCTGACAATGTGCCCCGATGTCCGCTACACGACAGCTCGTCGGCTCCCTCCTTCCTCTCTCTCTCTCTCCTGCCACTGCTCCCACGCGCACTGGCCGCCCGAGAGCTCCAGTGAGTGGCTTCACATGCATTGCGCCTCTGACCTACCCCTGCTCTCTCTCTTCACTCCCCTCACCCTGGACCAACCCCACGAGCACCCTGGACATGCCCATGTGGGCCCAATGACCTTCGACGACGACAAGAGCCTCATCGGCGCACTAGTCCATGGTGAGCCACGGGCCGGCTGTATAAAGCCTCCCCGATCCCTCCTCTCCTCACCACTTGCTCTGTCTCACTCCATGTTAGAACCCTACATCACCCACACCTCTCCAGAAGAGCCCGAGCTTGAGATCGAGCTCGAGCTCCGCCGCCTCATGTCGTCGTCAATCTCGCGGTACAGACCTCCTCCGCCGCTCTTCTTCCTCGATCTGGAACCACCACAGCCCACTAATCCCTTCCCCATCGTTTCCCCTTTGTTTGCAGCCGGAGTCGACCAGAACCATCGATGCCTGAAGCTGCTCCGCCACGTGACCTCGTCACCGGCGAACCAGGCCACTTCGGCAACTGCAACCACCACCACCCGAATGGCGAATCGACGCTAAGCACAGTGGTGCCATCTTCTAGCCTCACCGTGCCCTGCATCATCACCGATGAGCTCGCCGACCCCTCTGGTCGCGAGGTTGGACATGACAGGTGGGACCCACCTGTCATCCTCACCTCTCTCTCACTAGTAGCTGCCCCCCGTCATGTTTAAAAACCTGGTGTGCGCGCGCTTGCTTTCCTGGGCCTCCTCAACCTCTGGGCTTGCTGCGCTTCGGCCGTTCTGGCCCAGAGGCATAGTGCCCTCTTTCTTTTTTTTTTCTATCAATTCTTAAAAAATTCCACGGGATAAAATATTTAGCCAAATGCAATAATTCAAACTCCTAAATTCTTGTAAAAATCCCACCTATTTAATGGTGTAACTTTCATAAATATCCATCAAACTTTTCTGCACTATTCAAATTTAAATCAAAATTTGAGCATTTATATTCCCCTATGAAAATCCATTTCTATATTTCACAACTCCAAATCCAAAACTGAGAAATTTTGCATTCTTAGTTTTCATCCCAATATTTGACAAAAATAATTGAACGTTTTTAGAGCACTTCTATTTTTCTGTTTTTGCTATTGCCTTATTTTCCCGGTGTTACTTTAAGATGAGCAGATCCCGTGTTTGACGAAGTAGTTGGAGTAGAAGAAGGAGAAGGACTTGAAGGCTTAGAAGACCAAGCCAACCAAGGCAAGCAGCCCTTTGACCATGATGAACCCTTTTAATCGGAATACCATTCCTTTCTGTTATTGTTGAATGCATGATATCTTGAATGGCGACTTGCTAGGCTTGCCTCCGGTGCATACCCCATTGATACTTGCATTGTTCATGGCTCTATCCTTGTATGGAGTTGTGTTGGTGGGTTGTAGAAATATGCTATAGTAGTTGGCTATGCAAAATGGGTCAGAGTTATGCACGGAAAGAAACAAATGTCGTTTGACATACTTGCAAATAGCCCCAGTGGGTGCCACTAATGCCCCTTGGAGATGATGATGAACTAGGTCACTACTTGGTGGAGAGGTGTAGGACCTTAAAGTATGTCTAGAGGGGGGTGATTAGACTACTTGACCAATTAAGAACTTAACCTTTTCCCAATTTTAGAGTTTGGCAAATTTTAGCTATCTTAGGACAAGTCAAGCAATCATCACACAATTCAAGCAAGCATGGAAAGAGTGTATAGGCAGCAAAAATTAAAGCATGCAACTTGCAAGAAGGTAAAGGGAAGGGTTTGGAGGATTCAAACGCAATTGGAGACACAGATGTTTTTGGCGTGGTTCCGATAGGTGGTGCTATCATACATCCACGTTGATGGAGACTTCAACCCACGAAGGGTAACAATTGCGCAAGTCCACGAAGGGCTCCACCCACGAAGGGTCCACGAATAAGCAACCTTGTCTATCCAACCATGGTCATCGCCCACGAAGGAGTTGCCTCACTAGCGGTAGATCTTCACAAAGTAGGCGATCTCCTTGCCCTTACAAACTCCTTGGTTCAACTCTACAATCTTGTCGGAGGCTCCCAAGTGACACCTAGACAATCTAGGAGACACCACTCTCCAAGAAGTAACAAATGGTGCGTTGATGATGAACTCCTTGCTCTTGTGCTTCAAATGATAGTCTCCCCAACACTCAACTCTCTCTCATAGGATTTGGATCTGGTGGAAAGAAGATTTGAGTGGAAAGCAACCTGGGAAGGCTAGAGATCAAGATTCATATGGTAGGAATGGAATATATTGGCCTCAACACATGAGTAGGTGGTTCTCTCTTAGAAATGGTAAGTTGTAAGTGTAGGTTTAGTCTGATGGCTCTCTTCACGAATGAAGAGGAGGTGGAGGGGTATATATAGCCTCCACACAAAATCTAACCGTTACACACAATTTACCAAACTCGATGGGACCGATTCAACAGACTCGGTCGGACCGATTTAGCAAACCTTGTGACCATTAGGATTTTCGGTGGGACTGACATGCAACTCGGGGAGACCGATTCGGTTAGGGTTAGGGCATAATGTAATATCGGTAAGACCGATTACACAAACTCGGTGAGACCTATTTTGGTAATAAGCTTTCCAGAGAGTTGGTCAGGTAAACTCGGTGGGACCGATTTGCTCTTTTCGGTGAGACCGAAATGTTACAAAAGGGAAACAGAGAGTTTACATTGCAATCTCGGTGGGACCGATCGCTCACATCGGTTAGACCGAAATGTTACGAAGGGAAACAGAGAGATGACAATCCCATCTCGGTGATACCGAGATCCCTATTGGTAAGACCGATTTGCCTAGGGTTTGTGGTAGTGGCTATGACATTCAAACTCGGTGGCGCCGGATAGAAAGAATCGGTGTGACTGATTTTGGCTTTAGGTTTAGGTCATTTGTGGATGTGAGAAAGTAGCTGAGGGTTTTGGAGCATATCACTAAGCACATGAAGCACGAGGCTCATTAAGCAACACCTCATCCCTCCTTTATAGTATTGGATTTTCCTATAGACTCAATGTGGTCTTGGATCACTAAAATATAAATTGAAGAGTCTTGAGCTCTTGAGCTTGAGCCAATCCTTTGTCATTAGTGTTTTGAGGGATCCACTTTCATCATCCATGCCATGCCATTCATTGAGCTTTCCTAAAATAATAGTCTTGGAATAGCATTAGCTCAAGGAGCAATATGTTGTTATGAATTACCAGAACCACCTAGGCATAGTTGCACTTTCAAGAGGTAGTGTACCAAGTCTCGATGAAAGTGTTCTTTACAGAGACGGATTAGATTTAAGATTTGTTGACCATCCCAACTCTACATGGGCAACTTCTCTACCGTTATATGGGAAAGGGCATTATTGATTACCTAGTTCATGCTAACATGGATGCCTACATTACTAGTGACAGGAGTGGCGTGGTCACTCTCGGGACGGGGTCGTGCTAGGTAGGGCGGCCATGACTGTTTTTAGAGGGCACCGGACACACCGTTGGTACCTCGTGCTTGTGTTATATGATCAATATGGGAGCGTGGCTCCACAAAAATTTATTTGGTGACAATGTTGGCACGGGGGCTGCTACCAATCGAGTGGACTCCTTGTTAGTCATGGCTTGGGAAAGGTAGTGATCAGGTGCTTACACCGGGTACTTGAGGTACCGCGGGTCATTGATGACACGAAAGCTTCCTGGATATTGTGGGTAATGTGTGCAACCTCTGTAGAGTGTCAAAGTATTCGAATAGCCGTGTCCACGGTCAAGGACAGTTGGGTGGTGCTGCTTAGACTATGTCCATATGTTTCTGACATACAACATGGTTTAGTAATATTGTTGATGTGATCCAGGAGGAAGTCGCGATGAGCTTGAGCATGATTTGTTCATAACTCTTTCTCAATGTTGATCTCTATAACCTCCTGATACTTGTTGTAGACACATTCCTGTCCTTGATAAATGTTGATCACCCTTGCATAAGAAAAACTAGCTTTCCGCACAAATGCCAATTTAGTAGTAGAGCCTTGCATAATTATTCTGTTATTACTCCTAGGTTGCTTGCGAGTACATTCAAAGTACTCATTGGCTTGCCACTGGTTATTTTATTGGCTAGGCATGAAAGAACAGGATATAATGAAGAGTACCTTGGTGATGAACATGCGATCTAGGACGCTTCCCAGTCAGAATGCATGTAGGGTTAAGGCAGATGGTATGGGTCCTAGTTGTCGACGAAGATTTCCGCTGCGATGATATACACAAGATGTGATTTGTGTAAACCGGTATGTATGGACGTAAGACTCTTGTTATTTGGCTTGTGTGTGTTCACTGAGCATTGATTTCTGGGATCACTATACACGTGCATTCGGTGATCACAACTTATGAGTCAGGGTCCCCACAGAGCTGGTATTACAGCCATCTTGACTATAGGAAGCCTTTATTAGCATGGTCGTTAGTTAGGGTAAATCTATTTTCAAAACTATCTATACCTCTCCTATTTTCTTAGATTTCCCAAACCTAAAGGGATATTTCCCTTATTGACCTCTCCTATTCAACTTTTTAGATGGTCGTCGCCCCTTGAGACTTCTTATGACAGGATTCCCATCACTCCTAAGAGACTGCCTACAACAATGTCACTATCCTTTCCTGCCCATGTACATCCTGCATGAACTGGAAAATGATGTGTTCGAGAAAGAATTATATGCCAATATTTGTGTGCCTGCCAAACCTAAGCCCAGGGATGGTTCTTCGTTGGACCGCCCATGCCAACAAGAGACCTGGCCATTCAGCAGGTGGCATACAAAGCGCTTCTCGGTCTTGGAGACCTCCTTCCAGAAATAAAGGAAGAACATGCCTCCCGCTACCAACCTGGCAAGAGCGGATTTGGAGCCCCGACTCAAGTGATAATTTCCTCTGAAGATGAAGATCCAACCCTCAAGTACCAGATCAATTTCATCAACGCGGGATACTACCTTCTACATCACCTTACCAAAGCATTCCTTAGGGCTCTCCAAGACCTCCCTTTGCGTCTGCACCTCCGCTTCCTCGTGAAGAAGAAGGTAGTCCAGCAAGAACAGCAAATCACTGGCCTACAAGTCCACATCGCCAATCAAAAGCAGAAAATTGAGGAACTTCAGTAAGCCAGCAACCGAACCCCATGGAGGAGGCATAGGAATGGATTTCCATATCCACCTCGTAGAGGACCATTATCAGGCCCCCGATGATATAACCCAAGACTGAATAACAAAGTTTATGCTTTCGTCACATGTCTCGGGTGTAGTGAACTTGGGCATATTAATAGGATGTGTCCCGACAAGAAGCCGTCTGTCGCATAACCATAGGCACCCTAGGAGAACCCTAAAACTGAAGACTGAGCGCCCTTCTCTCTGAGTAATGAAGAAAGCACGACTAATGAGTCCGAGAACCCCTACGTTAGGATGAGTCATGTACACCCTATGCGAAGTCGAGTCCATATGATGGTTCAAATGAAACCATGTTGTATGTTGCTTGTTTCCATCTGTTTGTGTTTCGATATAAATCGCACTTTTGCCCTAGGCAACATGTACGTGACTATATCACTTTTGCCCTAGGCAACATACACTTGTTTTACACTTGCACTATACCACCCCCTATAGGCACTCCCATTATGATGATTTTCCGCTGTCATCTCTCTCTCATCAACTGAAGACCAGCAAGACAAGATGCATCAAGGATTCCACCTCGGCAACCATCTAGCACTGAAGACTTTTTCTATAGCCTCCTCAAACAAGTGCAACCCCATAGGGTTATGTTTACCCCTCAAGACTGGAAAACCATCACTAGACCCTTCGAGACTTCACGAGAGAACCCAACTCGAATTCTTAACCATGAGATTAACCTACGGAATTGCAAGAGAACCAGTTAAGCTTCAGTAACCTTTGCTCATCCCTGGGTTCATTATGGAACTAGTGGACATAGTGAACTAGCACAATATCATCCTAAGATAGCACTAGAACTAACGATGCCATTGGGAAGATCGTTTTGAGGGCACATGATTAGTATGCTGATGTTTTCACGAGGCTATGATAGATACCTTGAGGAGATATCTGAGAATCTTTGGTGGATTATGAGGCTTTCATGATGAACTTGGTGGGATCAGTGAATGGAGTAGAATAACCTTCATGACCCTTGTGTAAATTGGATTTAGTGGGACAAATTATGATCACAAGATGTAATTCTTGGAGGTGTAAGGATTTGACTTAGCCACGGGATATTGATAGAAGATAGTTGACATTAAGATAATGACTTGGGGGAACATGTACGAATTTACATAATACATGAGATTTGGATTAAATAGGTGATCCTAGTAGTATAGATGCTGAGAAAGTCTACATGGTTCGGAGTAAATTGGATTTAGACTCATGATCTCGATCATGATACCAGCTTCTCAGTAGACAATAAACTAGGAGATTGGATTAATTGTCGGAGTGTTCTTAGGGATCTATATGAGCTTGATCTTGGAGTTTACTTGATCGCCATAATGGGAATTGATGGATTGACTATAGTAAGGATAGCCTTTCAAGTATTTGGGGATTATAGGGACTTTAGGAGGTTATGAGGAACACCATGGATATTGGATTTGTGGAATAAATGGATCATGTAGTGATTAGTGAAGTTAATGGGCTATTGGAGTTGACTCATAGGGACTAAAGGTGTGCGCTGGAGCAGGTGCAGTGAGGGCAAGTTTAGTCCCACCTTGCTTGCCAAGGGTCGCCCGCACCAGCTTAAAAGCCCCGCCGCTACTACTGTCTCGAGCTCCTCTCTGATGGAGCCCTTCTGCGCCTACCTTTGCCGCAATGCCTTGTTGGGCCTACTGGGCTAGCGGGCCTGCATCCTGGCCCAACTACAGGTTGGGTTTCTAGTCGTATGGAGGCCGCTGTGGCCCAGTAGGCGGGATTTTTTTATTTAGTATTTTTCATTTTTGCTTTATTTATTTTCTTTTATTTATTTCTGAGTTGTTTTTTGCTGTATTTAGAGTTTCTTTGTGAATATTTTTTCTTTAGGTACAAAAAATTACAAACTTTCTATTAGTGCCAGTAGTTTTCAAATTTGAATAGTTTAAATTTGAATTATTTGAAATTTGTGTGAATCACTAGTTTGTGAAATAACTTTACTTTAAAAATAGAATTTTCAGTGATTCTCTTTTCTTATGTTTAATATTAGTGTGTTTTATCATTATATTCAATTTGCTAATACTTAGGTTATTTAAAAAATGACATGCCTTTGTAACAGATGAGTTTTCGTCCGAAACCCTGATATTTCGAAAGACATTGTCCATTTTGTACACGAACTACATCCAGTTTTTGCCGTAACCCTCTCAAATTTTTAGCACATGCTATGTGGGTGAAATGATGATACTATGCCAACTTTCAACCTTTTCAGAGTGCATTTGTAGTGCTTTTCAATTTCAGGGTCATTCAGCTCAAAAAAATCAGTAAATGCATGAAAAATAGCAAATGAAGTCAGAAAGGGTTGAAAATTGATGACGTGGCTTTGAATGGTGCATATTGAACCCACAAAAATTCTAGAGTGGAAATAATTTAAAAAAATGAAATGCCTTTGTAACAGTTGAGTTTTCGTCGAAACCCTGATACTTCAAATGAGACTGTCCATTTTGTACACGAAGTGCATCCTGTTTTTGCCGTAAGCCTCTCTACTTTTTAGCACAGGCTATGTGGGTGAAATGATGATACCATGCCAACTTTCAACCTTTCAGAGTTCATTTGGAGTGCTTTTCAATTTCAGGGTCACTTAGCTCAAAAAAACAGTAAATGCATGAAAAATAGCAAATGAAGTCAAAAAGGGTTGAAAATTGATGACGTGGCTTTGAGTGGTGCATATTGAACACACAAAAAGTCTGGTGTTGAAAAAGTTTTAAAAAATGAAATGCCTTTGTAAGAGATGAGTTTTCGTCCGAAACCCTAATACTTCTAAAGAGATTGTCCATTTTGTACATGAAGTGCATCAAATTTTTACCGTAACCCTCTCAACTGTTTAGTACATAATATGTGTGTGAAATGATGATACCATGCCAACTTTCAACCTTTTCAGAGTTCATTTGTAGTGCTTTTCAATTTTAGGGTCATTTAGCTCAAAAAAAATCAGTAAATGCATGAAAATTACCAAATGACCGGAAGGGTTGAAAATTGATGAGGTTTGTCCAAAGCAGACAAGTACACTTTTGAAATGACAAAACACATAAGCACCCTAACTATTACAAAGATTCCCTACAGTTTGTCCAAAGTGGGACTTTCCAGATATATAAGTCCGGAAACTCACTAGAGAAGAAGTGATGACAGTAAAGTCGGTCACATCGCGGAGTGGGATCTTTGGTGTGAAACTTTTTCTTCGCGTGTGTCCCTTTGCGCCGTAACCATGGGAAATCTTCATCATTTAACTGGATGCTCGAGTCAACATTCACTGTGAAGGGAGCAATTTCATGAAACTCTTCATAATCTTCCGACATGTCTGTCTTGTCATCCACTCCCACGATGTTTCTTTTCCCTGAAAGAACTATGTGGTGCTTTGGCTCATCGTATGATGTATTTTCTTCCGTATGTTTTATTTTTCTCGGCTTGGTAGACATGTCCTTCACATAGAAAACCTGGGCCACATCATTGGCTAGGACAAATGGTTCGTCTACGTACGCAAGATTGTTGAGATCTACTATTATCATTCCGTACCGTTGGTCTTCCTTTACACCGCCTCCTGTCATATTGACCAATTTTCACCGAAACAAAGGGACCTTCAAATCACTTCCATAGTCAAGTTCCCATATCTCCTCTATGTAATTATAATATGTGTCCTTTCCCCTACTTGTTGTCGCATCAAAGTGGACACCACTGTTTTGGTTGGTGCTCTTTTTATCTTGGGAGATCGTGTAAAATGTATTCCCATTTATCTCGTACCCTTTGAAAGTCATTATATTCGAAGATGGTAACTGCGACAACAAGTATAGGTCATCTTCAATAGTGTCATCATGCATGGCATGTGTCTGCAGCCAACCGGGGGAAGTACTCGTTTGTTCACGTGTAATCCAGTCTTCAGACTACTCCGGGTATTTGGAGCTTAGAATATTCTTGTGTTCCTCCATATACGGAGCCACGAAGGTGGAATTTTGTAGAACTGTGTAGTGTGCTTCAGTGAGAGAATGCCCGTCCATACATATTATTTGATCCGGTCCCAGCGTGCCATTTCCACCTAGTCTACCCTTATGCCGCGATTCTGGAACACCAATTGGCTTAAGGTCAGGAATAAAGTCAACACAAAACTCAATGACCTCCTTATTTTCATGGCCCTTGGAGATGCTTCCTTCTTTCCTTGCATGGTTATGAACATATTTCTTTAAGACACCCACGAACCTCTCACAAGGGAACATATTGTGTAGAAATACAGGACCCAGAATGACAATCTCTTCGCATAGGTGAACTAGGACATGCGTCAAGATATTGAAGAAGGATGGTGGGAACACCAACTAAAAACTGACAAGACATTGCACCAAATCATTCTCCAATCTTGGTATGATTTCTGGATCGATTACCTTCTGAGAGTTTGCATTGAGGAATGCACACAGCTTCACAATGGCTAATCGAACCTTTTCCGGTAGAAGCCCCCTCAATGCAACCGGAAGCAGTTGCATCTTAATCACGTGGCAGTCATGAGACTTTAGGTTCTGAAACTTTTTCTCTGCCATATTTATTATTCCCTTTATATTCGACGAGAAGCCAGACTGGACCTTCATATTGAGCAGGCATTCAAAGAAGATTTGATTCTCTTCTTTGGTAAGAGCGTAGCTGGCATGACCCTGATGTATGTCGTCCTTTCCGTGCATACGTTGCTGGTCCTCCCATGCCTCCGGTGTATCTTTTTTCTTCCCATACACGCCCAAGAAGTCTTCGTCACGTGCACCACGTCGATTGCTGAGAGGACCTCTAGGTTTTTCCAATTGGGTAGATCCCAAAATATAGATTTATTCTTCCACATGGGTGCGCGTCCATCAGCGTCATTCGGAACTGATTGTCCGCCAGGACCCTTTCCAAAGATTACCTTCAAATGCTTAACCATATCATGTACATCATCACCAGTACGGTGGCAAGGCTTCGTTCGGTGATCTGCCTCACCTTTGAAATGCTTGCCTTTCTTTCTTACGGGATGCCTTCTCGAAAGAAATCGACGATGTCCCAGGTACACATTCTTCTTAAAACTATCCAAATATATATTGTCGGTATCATCCAAACAGTGAGTGCATGCGCGGTATCCCTTGTTTATCTATCCTGAAAGGTTACTGAGAGCAGGCCAATCATTGATGGTCAAAACAGCTACGCATATAGGTCTAACTCCTCCTGTCCGTGCTCATCCCATGTACGCTGTCAGGACCCCGACTCAGTACCACATCGATCTAGCATGTAACACATCATATCACTTTGCGGCCTCACGCACGGTATCCCCACGGGTGTCGCCTTACCTTTGCCCGGGACCGTTTGCGCCTTTTGGCACACGTATATGATAGTGTCGCTAGCATCCATATGACAAGGAGCCCGGGCTGACATGGCTAGTCGTAAACCCAAAGTGGCACAGACTTACAGGGACAGGCATCCATGACACAACATCGAACGTGTCGGTCATCAGCGAGTGAATCCAGGCTGTAGCACTGGGCTAGCAGGACTCCGGTGAACCGGGCTGTAGCGGGCTAACAGGACTCCGGTATTCATCGCGTGACATTTCCCCGAAGGGACAGACACAGGAACGAAGAAGGACACATGCCGGCCAGCCTAAGTGTTCCGGAGTAGTAGCAAGCTACCATGGCTCGGTGGAAACACTAGGAGACATTTCCCCGTAAGAGAGGCTACTAAAGATAAACAACTAGATGGTCAGATCCCACACATACCAAGCATTTCAATAACATACACACAATATGCTCGATATGTGCAAATACAACATGGCATCACAACATGACTCTACGACTCAAGTAATTTGTTCAATAGGCTCCGAGGAGCGAGATATTACTGTCAGGACCCCGACTCGATGTCACATCGATCTAGCCGGTAACACCTCATATCACTTTGCGGCCTCACGCACGGTATCCCCACGGGTGTCGCCTTACCTTTGCCCGGGACCGTTTGCGCCTTTTGGCTCACGTATATGATAGTGTCGCTAGCATCCATATGATAAGGAGCCCGGGCTGACATGACTAGTCGTAAACCCAAAGTGGCACAGACTTACAGGGACAGGCATCCATGACCCAGCTTCGAACGTGTCGGTCATCAGCAAGTGGGTCCGGGCTGTAGCACTGGGCTAGCAGGACTCCGGTAATCCGGGCTGTAGCGGGCTAACAGGACTCCGGTACTCAATGCGTGACATTTCCCCGAAGGGACAGACACAGGAACGAAGAAGGACACATGCCGGCCAGCCTAAGTGTTCCAGAGCAGTAGCAAGCTACCATGGCTCAGCGGTAACACTAGGAGACATTTCCCGGTAAGAGAGGCTACTAAAGATAAACAACTAGATAGTCAGATCCCACACATACCAAGCATTTCAATCATACACACAATATGCTCGATATGTGCAAATACAACGAAGCATCACAACATGACTCTACGACACAAGTACTTTATTTAAGGCTCAGGGAGCCACACATAACATACACAAAGTTACGGGTCTCACGACCCAGCATTCAAGTCATACAGTCATACAAACCAGCAGCGGAAGTAACTTGTCTGAGTGCAGACAACTAGTAAAATAAAAGAGGCTTGGAAAGCCTAGCTATACTACGTGGTCCTTCACAAGCTCGGGATCACCACCTGGGCCTTTAGCCTACTCGTTGATGTCAACGTCTACGTAGAACCCATCAGAAGGGGTTGCAGCGTCTTCTGTAAAAATGTAGATTATAGCAACATGAGTACAAAGGTACTCAGCAAGACTTACATCAGGTCCTACATACATGCATATTATCAAGAAGGGTTGGTGGAGTTTTTGCAGCAAGCCAGCTTTGACTCTTGGCTAGGCTAACCTACGAGACTCCAACTTGAAATGGTTTTGCGTACACGAGTCCACTACTCACCACTTCAATACACTACCGAGGATCCGCCTCCGTCTTCCTACGGAAGAGCCATCCTCGGCACTCACACTTATCTTGAGGCTTTTAGTAGTTTCCATTTACTTGTCTATGAACTGTATAGGCAACCAAGTAGTCCTTTACCGCGGACGCGGCTATTCGAATAGATCATGATAACCCTGCAGGGGTGTACTTCTTCATACATGTTTCCACCACTTAGCGTCTGCACACGACATGTGCTCGGCAGACTTCAAGCGAAAGCCGACGTGGGTGTAGACCACGACCTACCTAAACACCTAAGCCTCTAGTCCAGGTTTATCGCCTATCCAGGTTCCATCCGCAGGGAGTCCGGCCGAGGTTTCCCATACGGCCCCGAACGATGTGAACAGGGTTCTCGAGATACCTAACGGGTATTCGGTACACCGTGCCACGTACCTACCGCATCACAGCCCACCCCTACGGTCAGCGCTGTCCATGGCCTCCAGTAGGCTACAAACACCAGAAACTACTTGCAACTCCTGGACAGAGAGCTAGGGTGATTAAGAAGTCGAGCGGGGTCATATTTCAGGGCCCAATGCATGGTAGTAGCTGTATCTTAAATCACACATACAGATCTCAGTGCTTAAGGTCGGCTTCAATGAAACAACCCACCATGTACTCCTACATGGCCTCTCATCGATACCTTTACCAAAACGTGTTCACCACACCACTCTCATTGCCGACATAATCATTTCACTCTAGCCCATCACCCAGATGAACCAGACCTGACACGACTCAAAGCATAGCAGGCATAGCAAGGTAGGAACAACACATACATATGGCTCAATCAACTCCTACACATGCTAGTGGGTTTCATCTAGTTACTGTGGCAATGACAGGTCATGCAGAGGAAATGGGTTCAACTACCGTAGCACACAGCAGTTTGAAACACGTTGTCTTAATGCAGTAAAAGAGAGCAGGAGCGAGAACATGGGATTGTATCGATATGATCAAATGGTTGGTTGCTTGCCTGATGGTTCGATGCACTGATACGGTTCTTCGTTAGGGTAATCACGATACTCCTCGGAGACAGAACCTGTCGCAAGGGACACCGATACACAACCATCACCAAACAATGTGCAACAATATGATGCATGCATGAAACATGGCAATATGAGTGTGTTGGGCTAATGCAACTAGAACCAGAAGGGTTTGAACCAATTTGAATCAAAGATTCAAATTTCAAACTCAAACATGGCCTTTTAGGGTGCTTTTCCTTGTTTTGCATTAAACATCAAGTTAACTTGTTTAGTCATGCATGAAAATAGTACAGATGGATAGATTGGATTTTTCTGATCATTTTTCATATATAATTTGTCTGATTTGGAGTTACAGAATAAAAGTTATGAATTTTTGAAATTTAAATTATATTCTGGAATTTCCTATATTAGAATAATTCCAGAAAATCATTAATGCGTCAGCCTGACGTCAGTGTGACGTCAGCAGGTCAACGGAACATGTCAGGGTCAAACCTGACAGTGGGTCCCGCATGTCAGGGTGATTATTTTAATTAAAGTTTAATTAAAATTAATCCTGTTTAATTAACAGGGCTGGGCCCCACCTGTCATTGACTCAGGGGAGTCAACCAGGGCCCACCCGTGGTCAAAGTCAATGCCAGCGGCGCCGGCGTTTAGCCGCCGGCGAGCCCGACACGGCGGCGGGAGTGGTTTTGGCCGTTTCGGCCACCAAATGGGTCGCGGAGACCACCGGAGTGGAGCTGAGGACAAGCCGCAGCTCTTGGTGGAGTCCGTTGGGGTCGGGGTGGCCGGAGTTGGCGCCGGCGACGACTTTGGCGGCCACCGGGGTTCGGCCGAAGATGAACTTGGCGCTAGAGGGGTCGGTGAGGCTCGGGGAGTGGTTAGCTAGGTGCTGCGGGACTCGGTGAGTAAGATGGACACCAGCTTGTGGCCGGAGGGTGGCCGGAAGCACGTCGGCAACGAGATCCGCGGCGGTGCGGGCGTGTGATCCTCGTGCGGTGGCTACACGGCTCGGGCACGAGAGAGGGAAGGTCGGAGGAGTAGCTAGGCTCACAGCGCTCCCGTAGAGGCCACCGGCGGGGTCGGGGACGAGCTGAGGCGGCGACGGCGTTGAAGGGGATCTCCGGCGACGGCGAGCTCGGGCGAGGTCGGTGCGGTGGTCTCGGGCCGCTCGAGCACACGGGGCTCGGCTAGCTCGATGAAGTGGATGGCGGCGAAGCTCCTGGACACGGTGGCACGACGTGGGGTGGACGGAGGGCGTGGCTACGGCGAGGGGGTGGCGGCGATGGCGTCGGCCATGGCTGGGGCGTGCGAGGGGGAGGAGCTGGAGAGGAGAGGGGGTGTCTGGGGGGTTCGGGGGAGAGAGGGAGGCCGGTTCACGGCGTTAGCCGGGCGAGGGAGGCGGCGAGGCGGCGAGCAGGTGCGTGGCACCCATGCGGTGCTCGCCGTCGAGCACCTGCCTGCCTGCCTGGCCGGCAAGCAGCTCGCTGGCGCGGTGCTGGGCTGGGCCGGCAGGTGGGCCGGGTGCTGGGCGCCAGGTAAGCTTTTCCCTTTTTCTTTCTGTTTTTTGTTTTTTAATACTTCTGCAACTTTGTTGAATTTAATAAAATACTTAGGCAACTCCAAAAATCACCAAACTACTCCTGGTCCATAGTTGGATTATTTCCAACATGAAACATTTTAGTTTGGAGATATTTGAGCATTTAAATATTTTATATAATTTTAAATGCCCAAATTCAAATATTTATGATTTAGTTCAAAAACCCTAGGCTGGCCTAGAAAAATGTGCACCACTTTTGGCAGAGGTTCTGAACCAAGACAAAAATGATGGGCATTTTAGAAGGGCATTTCAGGTTCATTGAAAATTATTTTTAGTAACCCTAGTTGGTTTCAGAGGGGGCTGGGGGTTCTGTCATCCCCATTTCAGGTTTCTAATGAAAAAGTAAACATGATGCAACACTCTAATGCATGGCTAACTAGGATGTGACAATTACAAACATGGGTCTCATGACCCAACAATCAGAGCATACAAATCAAAACACAAGCGGAAGCTATCATGTCTGGGTACAGACATCTATCACTGAAAAAGGCTGAGAAGCCTGACTATCTACCAGATCCTGCCGGGGCACAAGATCGTAGCTGAGGTAACAAGCTAAACGTCGAAGTCCACGCGAAACTATTAGTGAGACCGAAGTCTCTCTGCAAAACATAAAATAGGCAAACGTGAGTACAAATGTACCCAGCAAGACTTACATCAGAACTAACTACATATGCATCATTATCAACAAAGGGGATGGTGGGGTTTAACTGCAGCAAGCCAGCTTTGACTCGGTGGCTATCCTGAACTACGACTGCAATGTAACTCTTGAGGTGGCGCACACGAGTCCACATATTCACCATATCAATACACCACTATGGATCCGCTCCCGTCTCCCTACGAGAACGCCATCCATAGCACTCACACTTATCTTGCGTATTTTAGAGTATCCACTTTCACTTGTCTTTGAACTGATATAAGCAACCCAGAAGTCCTTTACCGCGGACACGGCTATTCGAATAGATGATATTAACCCTGCAGGGGTATACTTCTTCATACATGTTTCCACCACTTAGCGTCTGCACACGACATGTGCTCGGCAGACTTCAAGCGAAAGCCGACGTGGGTGTAGACCATGACCTACCTAAACACCTAAGTCTCTAGTCCAGGTTTATTGCCTATTCGGGTTCCATCCATGAGGAGATCCGGCCGGAGTTTCGCTCACAGCCCCAAACGATGTGAACAGGGTTCCCGAGACACCAAACGGGCATCCGGTACACCGTGCCACGTACCTACCGCATCACAGCCCACCCCTACAGTCAGCGCTGTCCACGGCCTCCAGTAAGCTACAAACACCAGAAACTACTTGCAACTCCTGGACAGAGGACAAGGGTGAATAAGAAGTCGAGCGGGGTCATATTTCAGGGCCCAATGTATGGTAGTAGCTGAATCATGGATCACAAACACAGAACTCAGTTCCTGAGGACGGCTGCAATGAGACAACCCACCATGTACTCCTACATGGCCTCTCACCGCTACCTTTACCAAATCGGGTTCACACACTTAGCTCACACACAGTAGGACATGTTCACACACCTTTGATTCATCCCTGATGAATCGGACCTGACTCAACTCTAAACAGTAGCAGGCATGACAAACAAACATAAATGAGTAGGCACAACAGGGCTCAAACAACTCCTACTCATGCTAGTGGGTTTCATCTATTTACTGTGGCAATGACAGGTCATGCAAAGGATAAAGGGGTTCAGCTACCACAGCAAGTAACAGTTGAATCGTTGTTGTCCTAATGCATTAAAAGAGAGCAGGAGCGAGAGAGTAGGATTGTATCGGAATGAACAAGGGGGTTTTCCTTGCCTGGCACTTCTGAAGATAAATTGAGTCTTCATTAGTGTCAACGATCACATCATCGGTATCACGTCTATCGAGAGGGGACAAATACCGGCAACACAGAAGGGAACACAATCAATGCAATGCACAATATGATGCATGATCATGACATGGCAAAATGAATGTGTTTTGAGCTAATGCAACTAGCAACAGATTAAATGAAGTTGGTTTGAATACAAGATTGAAATTCAAACTCCATATGTGATTATTTAAATGCCCTTTATATGATTTGTGCTAAACAGCATCTATAAGTTGTTCTAACATGCATGAAAATGGTACAGATGGATTCCTTGAATTTTTCTGATAATTTTTCATATATAAATTATTTAATTTGGAGTTACGGTTGAATTTCTATGAATTTTAGAAGTTTTTACAATTTTTTGGAATTCCTGAGATAATAATAAATCCAGAAAATGATTTAACTGCGTCAGCCTGAAGCCAGCATGACGTCAGCGAGTCAACGGCCAGGTCCAGGTCAAACCTGACGTGTGGGGTCCACACGTCAGTGACACAGGAGCTAATCCCGGTCAAACCCAGCGCTGACTGGGGTTTGACCAGGGGTGGGGCCCACTGTCAGTGGCCTAGGGGGTTGGTTAGTGCGTCATTAGTGGCTAATGACAGCGCCACGTCACTGGCCACCGGAGTTCGGCCGGCGGCGACACGAAATGCGGCGGATGTTCACCGAGGTTGCGCTACGGGCGACGGCTGGACGCGCGAAGGCCACCAGAAGGTAGCCCGTACACGGCCGCACCTAGCTGGCTGCACGAGGGGCCGTGGGGTGGCCGGAGACGACGGCGGCGAGCACTTCCGCGGTGGCCAGAGTTCGGGCGCGAACGGTGGCGAAGCTACGGCACACTAGAGGAGAAAACGAGGAGGGCTACGTGCTCCTGGGGGTTCACCGAGCACGGTGACGTGCTCAGGCGCGGGCTGCGGTGGCCCCGGCCACGGCGGCGCCATGGCCGGCGGCGATGGGGTTTCGGCCTTGGTGGATAACCTAGCTACGGCGCGCGAACGACGAAACAGAGAGGGGGAAACGGACGGCGAGCTCACGTAGACCCTGTAGAGGTGGACGGCGAGCTTGAGGGAGGCCGGACGGGGACGGATTTGACGACGGCGATCCGCGGTGGCCGAGGAGGGGAACGGCAAAGCTGGCCCCATCCAGGGCTTCCGGCGCCTTCCGTCTTGGTGAGGACGAAGAGGGAGGACCGGCGGGGCTTCCTGGGGCGTCGGTGAGCCGTGGGGTGGCCGGTAGCCACGGTGGCTCTCGTCGGTGGCGGCGGCTCCGTTCGGGTGAGGAGAACAGAGGAGGGGGAGAGTGTTCCGGGGAGAGGATGAGGACGCGGGAGAGTGAGGGAGAGAGGCAGGGAGGTGCGTGGCGTCTCCGAGCGTCGAGGAGGAAGCAGGAGGTGGCCAGGGGGAAGCAGGAGGTGGCCGAGGCCTCTCGGGCGCGCGCCACGCCTCGCCTCTGCCTACTGGCAGAGGAAGACGACAGGGGGGGGGGGAGGTGGAGATGGGCTGGGCCGTGCTGGGCCAGGTAAGTGGCGCCAGGTAACTTCCTTCTCTCTCTCTTTTATTTCTTTTCTATTTCTGTTATTTTGTTTTTGATTTGATTTAAAATACCAAATCATTTAATAAAATCCTGGAAACAATTATGGGTGCTTTCTGAATTATTTCAGTGACCCTTAACAATTTCCAACATTTATTTGAACATTTAAATTATTTATAGTATTTAAATGCCCAAAGTCAAATACAATATGATTAAATTCAAAAATCCAAAAATGACCTAAGAATATATTCATCATTTTTGGCAGAGGTTTCCACCTTAACCAGAGATCATGAACTTTTCTTAGGAACCTTTTGGGTTTATTGAAAAGATTTTAATTCACCCTAGTTGAGTTGATTTAATGCTAGGGTTTGAACATCCCCATTTCAATTTTAGGCAAAATTTAAACATGATGCAACACATGACTAGGCTTGCTCAGAGCAAACCAGAAGCTAGGGATGTGACAACTCACCCCCACTAAACAAGAATCTCGTCTCGAGATTCAAGCGTAGGGTAAGGTGAAGGGGTAATGCAGACTAGTATAGTCTTCACGATCCAGGGTGCATTCCATAAGAGTGTTGATTTGATCACCATCATTATCTTGATGTCTTGCTCCGAGAACTCCAACCAACATGACAACGAGAGGAGAAGGGAACTCTAGAGGGATCAATCTTCTCGAAGGTCGAACAACTCAGGATTAACTCTCGGAATAAGACATAGCAACATCTCTCGAGCTGAGAGACGAAGCACACCTCTAGAGGAATGGAGTGGAACAGATGACGAAGGTTCACTAGGTAGACAACAATTTCACGCTTAAGAAGGTGGTAAACGGTTGTCAGCGTAGCGAGGAGTTAAGTTGACATGACACCATAATGATGCACCTTAGGGAAGGTGACTCGAAGATATATCCCCTTAAGTGGCAAAAAGAATTACCTTTGATTCAGAGATCATTGAAACTCTTTAAACCAGCCTAAGGCAATTCTCGAGCGATCGTTTGGAGGGGGTCGGTAGAATAGCATACTCGGACTTGGATGATGTGGATTACCTTGTTGAAAACAACGTAATGGATGAATTTGCTTATCACCGGAAATGGAAGAGACCCATGGTAGAATGTCACATTGGCGGTGCAAGCTGGGAACAAAATGCAAATGATGGGAATGATTCTGGTAACTAGGGAAGAACCCAACAATAGAGAGTGGATTCACTGTTTGAAAAGGTCATAGCATTGCCGAGGAAACCGAGAGGAATCCCAGTTAGAGCCGATGATAACACGTAGCGCTTGTGCGTGCTCTCAAGAACTTGAGCATTTCCATAATCATCAAGGTTTTACCAACATCCGTGTCAAGGATGCTGACAACACAACATACTACCATGATGAATAGCGATGGACGATGCAGATGCAAAGGAGGATAACACTTTCTCAGATTTCACCTTAGCGAGCCAAGGAACAAAATCTGGACGATCGACCGAGAGACATTTAGCACTCCGCTTCTAATGTTCTCCTTGATGTTCTAGCGTAACCCATTCATAGATATGGTTTGATATCTAGAACATCAAGTAAAAAGGTCGGACTTCGGGATCTCAAAATCCATAGGGGCAACTAGGGAGTAAATCCTACGAAATCCCTATGGGGAGGTGGCCAACTTCCTCAATCAAGATATTATAATAACAGGTCTTCCGGCTGGGTGTGTTGGCCACGACATCCACTTTACCGGTTTTCGAGGGACCGATATTATAGTTCTTGGGAAATGTTCCAAACCATCATATCTGCCTGAGATTCAGATCTGGTTGGTGTCAGGATATTCCAGACTCATCGAGTCTAGGAAGAAAAACGGAAGTTTGCAACACAATTCGACGAGATAATGTTGCGAGATTCTCGGAAAATGAACTACGATAGCAAACTCCAAAACATGAGCTGGTTCTGCTACACACGTGTGAACACGATGTCCTAGACAAGCATGACCACGTGGTAGTCTTACAATAAAACACTACCGAGTTCAGGTTGGGAACCATCAACGAGGGTATCGAAGTCCTTACATAAGTCCGGATTAGCTCTTATGAAGGAACTCCTTCTCCTTGAACAAATCAATAAGTGGCTTGGTGTGCTAGGGATACATATAGATTGAAGGTTGCAAGTCTTCAAACCACAGAATTCTTCGCACGTGTGCATGACTGACTTGCGATGATTCCAGAGGAAGCAACATGGACTTTCTCGAGTCCACGGCGGCAACTTGCATCAAATGCACATGAACTATAGGAAGTCACTTCTTACATCCGAACATATGCTTCATGGGCTAGCATGAACAAATGCTTTCAAAAGTTTCCAACACTAGCTTAATATTTAGCAAAATTATGGAGAAGACAAGGATGTTGTCAATGGGCACAACAACAATTCATCTAGGTTTCCTTTTAAAAGGAATTCCATAGTTAAGTGAACAAGTGATAGCATTGGTCAGACCAAAGATGTAATGGTGTATGCTCGAGGGATCAACCACGAATAAGACAACATTACGAGCATCGTTGGTACTGATTTGATTTGACGATAGCCCACACTCAAATCAAAGGATTGATAAGACAATAGGTCCAGCAACTGATCACAGGGACCAATCGATGAAGATATCATCTTTCTTCAACACACACTACACAAGAATATTCCTTTGGAACGAACTAAGTTAGGCAAGCTTTTATCTTCCAACTCTCCAAGTTGTTGTCTAGCTTAACCAACTAGCTCTGGGATATCTAACACCGATTCTTGGAGAGAAGGTGGTTCACAAGAAACCAACTTGATCACGAGCTCAACATAACGGTCAGGTGACGACCTGGTGATACTTCCGAGAAGATATTCAGAGAATCATGAACCACCGGTATGTTACTAAGCTCGAGAACAATCTCGCTTTTGAGGGCAAGACGATATGATCAAATGAGTGAGGACTTGACAAGATCCTAACTCATCAATCGAAGGGTGCACCGAAATAAGGACTAGGTAGCACGATCAGTCTTAGAAGGATGATTCAAAAACCAACACGCTAAGAATGAAATTATTGTCCTTTAACTACCAAACAACGGAGTTGCTAGCAGTATTGATTTCACACATCATGATTCACTTGTCGACATTCCGTTACAATAACACAGGAACCGAGGAATGAACAATGATGGCAAGAAGTATCACTGTACCAAGAGTTCATAGGATGGTGTGCAATTCCCATGACATTCTTGATATAAAATATGTAATACTCCAAGGTAGAACAGAGCAAAAGCTGGATTAGCAATTTGTTCTGCGGAGCACAACTTCTTTGACCCAATCCTGGATATGGAAGAGGTACTGGAGTTTGTTTCTCCTAGTCATTCCGCGATAGAATGGCTTGACGGACCACAAGAGTAATAGGCATCGATAAACGAATGCATGCATACTCTTGACTATCAATTGATAGACGAAGGTCAGTAGACAGCTAAAGAGGGACAACTCAAAGGAACATATAACTTTCTGAGTTGTGGATGCATAGACTAGTATGTCGAACCAAGTTCAACATAATTCTTCCGGATAACCCATGCAGAAAGGTAGAACTGGCAGAGTCACGATTTATGAATGGAGAATTCCTCAAGAATAATCCTGTTGTGATATTTCAGTTCAACGAGGAACTTTTGCCATAAGTAGTTCATGGTATTTGGAAGAAGAAGATACCACGGACTTCAAGGACTATCACAAAGGTTACTAATATCCTAAAGGCACTAGCAATTACTATCAACATGAAGTAGGTAGAGTGAATCTCGGGTCGAAAACCCAGAAGTGAAATGCCTACTAACTAAGTGGCATCATGGGATGCTTACGAGAATGATGGCCAGAATCTTCACACTGGGAACACAAAACATTGCTAGATTACTAGGTGACTCCCTAAAACACCTAGGGTCATAATAGTAGCTCCAACATATATGTCAAGGCAATAAAGTACCTCAACTCACAATTAGTGTGATTGAGCTGGCATAAAGGAGCATCGAAACCAGAGGGAAAGGATTTTGCAAATGCATCAGACTATTTAGAAACCTGGAATGACTCGGACAGCATAACGGCTGTAAATGCTCAAAAGATTGGAGACATGCTACAAAAGTGGTGGCATAACCACTCAGAAGCACAATATCAAGGTTTCGAGATCAACAATTAACATACGGAAGTAGTAGAAACTGAACTCAAGCTTAAATCCAACAATCTTACAAGTCTAAGGATTAGTAACGCGTGATCCTGATAGAAAGAAGAGATAGCCTAGCTCTTAATCCCGCAGGAAGATAAGATGATTCAGATCAGAAGGCATAAGGTATAAGGAGTAAAAGAGCCTTACGTTCCATCCCACAATCAATTCCCTTATATAACTAAAGAATTTCTAGACTCAACTTCGACCAGTTTGGCTTGGTAATCCTACAGGCAGTCAAGCTCTGATACCAACGCTGTCAGGACCCCGACTCAGTACCACATCGATCTAGCATGTAACACATCATATCACTTTGCGGCCTCACGCACGGTATCCCCACGGGTGTCGCCTTACCTTTGCCCGGGACCGTTTGCGCCTTTTGGCACACGTATATGATAGTGTCGCTAGCATCCATATGACAAGGAGCCCGGGCTGACATGGCTAGTCGTAAACCCAAAGTGGCACAGACTTACAGGGACAGGCATCCATGACCCAGCATCGAACGTGTCGGTCATCAGCGAGTGAATCCAGGCTGTAGCACTGGGCTAGCAGGACTCCGGTGAACCGGGCTGTAGCGGGCTAACAGGACTCCGGTATTCATCGCATGACATTTCCCCGAAGGGACAAACACAGGAACGAAGAAGGACACATGCGGGCCAGCCTAAGTGTTCCGGAGCAGTAGCAAGCTACCATGGCTCGGTGGAAACACTAGGAGACATTTCCCCGTAAGAGAGGCTACTAAAGATAAACAACTAGATGGTCAGATCCCACACATACCAAGCATTTCAATAACATACACACAATATGCTCGATATGTGCAAATACAACATGGCATCACAACATGACTCTACGACTCAAGTAATTTGTTGAATAGGCTCCGAGGAGCGAGATATTACAAACATGGGTCTCATGACCCAACAATCAGAGCATACAAATCAAAACACAAGCGGAAGCTATCATGTCTGGGTACAGACATCTATAACTGAAAAAGGCTGAGAAGCCTGACTATCTACCAGATCCTGCCAGGGCACAAGATCGTAGCTGAGGTAACAAGCTAAACGTCGAAGTCCACGCGAAACTACTAGTGAGACCGAAGTCTCTCTGCAAAACATAAAATAGGCAAACGTGAGTACAAATGTACCCAGCAAGACTTACATCAGAACTAACTACATATGCATCATTATCAACAAAGGGGATGGTGGGGTTTAACTGCAGCAAGCCAGCTTTGACTCGGTGGCTATCCTGAACTACGACTGCAATCTAACTCTTGAGGTGGCGCACACGAGTCCACATATTCACCATATCAATACACCACTATGGATCCGCTCCCATCTCCCTACGAGAACGCCATCCATAGCACTCACACTTATCTTGCGTATTTTCGAGTATCGACTTTCACTTGTCTATGAACTGATATAAGCAACCCAGAAGTCCTTTACCGCGGACACGGCTATTCGAATAGATGATATTAACCCTGCAGGGGTGTACTTCTTCATACATGTTTCCACCACTTAGCGTCTGCACACGACATGTGCTCGGCAGACTTCAAGCGAAAGCCGACGTGGGTGTAGACCACGACCTACCTAAACACCTAAGTCTCTAGTCTAGGTTTATTGCCTATTCGGGTTCCATCCATGAGGAGATCCGGCCGGAGTTTCGCTCACAGCCCCAAACGATGTGAACAGGGTTCCCGAGACACCAAACGGGCATCCGGTACACCGTGCCACGTACCTACCGCATCACAGCCCACCCCTACGGTCAGCGCTGTCCACGGCCTCTAGTAAGCTACAAACACCAGAAACTACTTGCAACTCCTGGACAGAGGACAAGGGTGAATAAGAAGTCGAGCGAGGTCATATTTCAGGGCCCAATGTATGGTAGTAGCTGAATCATGGATCACAAACACAGAACTCAGTTCCTGAGGACGGCTGCAATGAGACAACCCACCATGTACTCCTACATGGCCTCTCACCGCTACCTTTACCAAATCGTGTTCACACACTTAGCTCACACACAGTAGGACATGTTCACACACCTTTGATTCATCCCTGATGAATCAGACCTGACTCAACTCTAAACAGTAGCAGGCATGACAAACAAACATAAATGAGTAGGCACAACAGGGCTCAAACAACTCCTACTCATGCTAGTGGGTTTCATCTATTTACTGTGGCAATGACAGGTCATGCAAAGGATAAAGGGGTTCAGCTACCGCAACAAGTAACAGTTGAATCGTTGTTGTCCTAATGCATTAAAAGAGAGCAGGAGCGAGAGAGTAGGATTGTATCGGAATGAACAAGGGGGTTTTGCTTGCCTGGCACTTCTGAAGATAACATTGAGTCTTCATCAGTGTCAACGATCACATCATCGGTATCACGTCTATCGAGAGGGGACAAATACCGGCAACACGGAAGGGAACACAATCAATGCAATGCACAATATGATGCATGATCATGACATGGCAAAATGAATGTGTTTTGAGCTAATGCAACTAGCAACAGATTAAATGAAGTTGGTTGGAATACAAGATTCAAATTCAAACTCCATATGTGATTATTTAAATGCCCTTTATATGATTTGTGCTAAACAGCATCTATAAGTTGTTCTAACATGCATGAAAATGGTACAGATGGATTCCTTGAATTTTTCTGATAATTTTTCATATATAAATTATTTAATTTGGAGTTACGGTTGAATTTCTATGAATTTTAGAAGTTTTTACAATTTTCTGGAATTCCTGAGATAATAATAAATCCAGAAAATGATTTAACTGCGTCAGCCTGAAGCCAGCATGACGTCAGCGAGTCAACGGCCAGGTCCAGGTCAAACCTGACGTGTGGGGTCCACACGTCAGTGACACAGGAGCTAATCCCGGTCAAACCCAGCGCTGACTGGGGTTTGACCAGGGGTAGGGCCCACTGTCAGTGGCCTAGGGGGTTGGTTAGTGCGTCATTAGTGGCTAATGACAGCGCCACGTCACTGGCCACCGGAGTTCGGCCGGCGGCGACACGAAACGCGGTGGATGTTCACCGGGGTTGCGCTACGGGCGGCGGCTGGACGCGCGAAGGCCACCAGAAGGTAGCCCGTGCACGGCCGCACCTAGCTGGCTGCACGAGGGGCCGTGGGGTGGCAGGAGACGACGGCGGCGAGCACTTCCGCGGTGGCCGGAGTTCGGGCGCGAACGGTGGCGAAGCTACGGCGCACTAGAGGAGAAAACGAGGAGGGCTACTTGCTCCTGGGGGTTCACCGAGCACGGTGACATGCTCAGGCGCGGGCTGCGGTGGCCCTGGCCACGGCGGCGCCATGGCCGGCGGCGATGGGGTTTCGACCTTGGTGGATAACCTAGCTACGGCGCGCGAACGACGAAACAGAGAGGGGGAAACGGACGGAGAGCTCACGTAGACCCTGTAGAGGTGGACGGCGAGCTTGAGGGAGGCCGGACGGGGACGGATTTGACGGCGGCGATCCGCGGTGGCCGAGGAGGGGAACGGCGAAGCTGGCCCCATCCAGGGCTTCCGGCGCCTTCCGTCTTGGTGAGGAGGAAGAGGGAGGACCGGCGGGGCTTCCTGGGGCGTCGGTGAGCCGTGGGGTGGCCGGTAGCCACGGTGGCTCTCGTCGGTGGCGGCAGCTCCGTTCGGGTGAGGAGAACAGAGGAGGGGGAGAGTGTTCCGGGGAGAGGATGAGGACGCGGGAGAGTGAGGGAGAGAGGCAGGGAGGTGCGTGGCGTCTCCGGGCGTCGAGGAGGAAGCAGGAGGTGGCCAGGGGGAAGCAGGAGGTGGCGGAGGCCTCTCGGGCGCGCGCCACGCCTCGCCTCTGCCTACTGGCAGAGGAAGACGACAGGGGGGGGGGAGGTGGAGATGGGTTGGGCCGTGCTGGGCCAGGTAAGTGTCGCCAGGTAACTTCCTTCTCTCTCTCTCTTTTATTTCTTTTCTATTTCTGTTATTTTGTTTTTGATTTGATTTAAAATACCAAATCATTTAATAAAATCCTGGAAACAATTATGGGTGCTTTCTGAATTATTTCAGTGACCCTTAACAATTTCCAACATTTATTTGAACATTTAAATTATTTATAGTATTTAAATGCCCAAAGTCAAATACAATATGATTAAATTCAAAAATCCAAAAATGACCTAAGAATATATTCATCATTTTTGGCAGAGGTTTCCACCTTAACCAGAGATCATGAACTTTTCTTAGGAACCTTTTGGGTTTATTGAAAAGATTTTAATTCACCCTAGTTGAGTTGATTTAATGCTAGGGTTTGAACATCCCCATTTCAATTTTAGGCAAAATTTAAACATGATGCAACACATGACTAGGCTAGCTCAGAGCAAACCAGAAGCTAGGGATGTGACACACGTACACCTTTTTCATTCCACACATGTAAGAGTTCTTCAACTAATGGCCTTAGGTACACATCAATGTTGTTGTCGGGTTGCTTAGGGCCTTGGATGAGCACTTGCATCATAATGAACTTCCGCTTCATACACAACCAAGGAGGAGTGATTATACATACATAGAGTCACATGTCAGGTGCTATGATTGCTGCTCTGCTCCCCAGAAGGATTAATGCCATCTGCGCTTAGACCAAACCATACGTTCCTTGAGTCACCTGCGAAGTCCTCCTAGTACTTTCTCTCGATTCTTCTCCACTGCAACCCATCAGTGGGTACTCTAAATTTCCCGTGTTTCTTAGGGTCTTCGGTGTGTCATCCCATCAACATGGCATGCTCTTGGTTTTCGAACGAACATTTCAACCATGGTATTATAGGAGCATACCACATCACGTTGGCAGGAATCTTCTTCCTGGGGCACTCGCCCTCGACATCACCAGGGTCATCACGACTGATCTTATAGCGCAATGCATCGCATATCAAACATGCATTCAAATCCGCGTACTCATCGTGGTAGAGGATGCAGTCATTAGGGCATGCATGTATCTTCTGCACCTCTAATCCTAGAGGGCAGACAACCTTCTTTGCTTCGTACGTACTCTCGGGCAATTCGTTGTCCTTTGGAAGCATCTTCTTTAACATTATTAGAAACTTTCCAAATCAATTGTCAGATACACCAATCTCTGCCTTCCATTGCAACAATTCCAATGTGGTACAACAATTTCTTATGGTCCTCAAACATGCGCTACAACTTCAGCCTCTCCTTCTCAGCTGCGCAGTTCTCTTTGCATCAGCAATGGCCCGACCAAGATCATCAGCGGGCTCATCTGATGCCTCTTCTTCAGCTTCTTCCCACATTGCCGGCTCAGCTTCTTCTCGCATTGCAGGCTCAACTTCTTACCCCATTGTTGTACCATCGTATTAAGTGAACCCATCGCCAGGATAGTTGTTGTCGTCCTCTTCTTCTTCTTTGTCTTCCATTATAACCCCTCTTTCTCCATGCTTGGTCCAAATATTATAGTGGGGCATGAACCCGGACTCAAATAGGTGGACGTGAATGGTTTTTGACTTAGAGTAATTCCAATCATTCTTATAGCTAGCACATGGACAAGAGATAAAACCATCCGCAAGCAAAAAAGTATGCACGCCATTAACGAACTAGGGTGAGCATCGGTCATCGTACATCCATTTTCGGCTCATCCTCATTACATAGCACCGAAAAGACCAAATTAATACAAGTTCATACATAAAGTTCCATATACACTTGCTCTCATAAAACAACATACAAACTCTCTAGCTAGAGCATTTGAATGCAACAACAAATGCGATCAAGATGGAAACTAAGGTAACAATTCATCCAACGGCATAATGATACCAAGCCTCACTATCAATTGCATATTTTCTAATCTTTCTAATATTCAAGCGCATTTTCTCCATATTGATCTTGTGATTATCAACGACATCGGCAAGATGAAACTCCAATTCCATCTTCTCATCCTCAATTCTTCTCAAATTTTCTTTCAAATACTCGTTTTCATTTTCAACTAAAAATTTAACCTCTCGACAATAAGGTCGTTTGGAATTTCCGATTCACATACCTCCTAGATAAAAATATCTATGTCAACTTGATGGAAATAATTTTCCATAAACACGGAATGCAACAAATAGTTATAAACGAGAATATACCACATCCGAATCATAAACCGGCGAGTGCCGAGGGGGGCGGATATCAAAACCACGACACTATGTATAACAAACAACGTATGGTAAGATAATCATATAGGTAATTATGTATCTAAATCACACGGGCCGGTGCAGGTGATCGACGGTGTTTAGGACGGAGACGGGAAGGCACTAAGTAAACCACACCTACATATGCAAACTAAGAGTTATTTTACCTCGAATTGCATATAAATCAAATAAACTACCACATATCATTCCTCCCAAATTACTAAAACCCACAAATTAGCCACAATATACAGCATTGCAAGAGCTAATCTAGCAATGAGAGATGAAAGGACAAAGTTGCTAACCTTTGTGATCACTTGAATGGATGGGGGCCTTCAAATCTTGACAAAATTTGGGCAAAATGTGTGATGAGCTCGAGGAAGAGGGGTAGAACAGAGGTGAGGAAGGAATGAAAGGGGAAAAATAGAGAGCTCGAGCTGGACGGAAGGATTATATAGGATGATCTTTATTCCCGGTTGGTTATACAAACCGGGACTGAAGCTACATCTCTAGTATCAGTCCGTGCCACGAACCGGGACTAAAGGTGTTGGTGGGTGATATGTCTCCAATGTATCTATAATTTTTGATTGTTCCATGCTATTATATTACCCCTTTTGGATGTTTATGGGCTTTATTTTACACATTTATATCATTTTTGGGACTAACCTACTAACTGGAGGCCTAGCCACTGCCTATTTCAGTATTTCGAAGAAAAGGAATATCAAAAGGAGTCCAAACGGAATGAAACCTTCGGGAGCGTGATTTTTGGAACGTACGTGATACAAGGACTTGGAGTGCAAGTCAAGAACAAGCCGAAGCTTCCATGAGATAGGAGGGTGCCCCCCCCCCTATCGGGCGCGCCCCCTATCTCGTGGGCCCCTCGAGCGTCCACCGACATACTTCTTCCTCCTATATAAGCCTACGTACCCCAAAAACATCCAGGGAGCACCCGAAACACAATTTCCACTGCCGTAACCTTCTGTATTCGCGAGATCTCATCTTGGAGCCTTCGCCGGCACTCTGCCCGAAGACCACGGAGGGCTTCTACATCAACATCCTTGCCCCTCCAATGAGTTGTGAGTAGTTTACCACAGACCTACGGGTCCATAGTTATTAGCTAGATGGCTTCTTCTCTCTTTTTGGATCTCAATACAATGTTCTCCCCCTCTCTTATAGAGATCTATTCGATGTAAACTCTTTTTGCGGTGTGTTTGTCGAGATCCGATGAATTGTGGGTTTATGATCAAGTTTATCTATGAATAATATTTGAATCTTCTCTGAATTCTTTTATGTATGATTGAGTTATCTTTGCAAGTCTCTTTGAATTATCAGTTTGGTTTGGCCTACTAGATTGATCTTTCTTGCCATGGGAGAAGTGCTTAACTTTGGGTTCAATCTTGCGGTCTCCTTACCTAGTGACAGAAAGGGTTGCAAGGCACGTATTGTATTGTTGCCATTGTGACGCCCCCGATTCAATCGTACATTAATCATACATGCAAACATGTACGATAAAGATCAGGGACTCACGGGAAGATATCGCAACACAACCCTACAAATAAAAAAGGTCATACAAGCATCATAATACAAGCCAGGGGCCTCGAGGGCTCGAAGACAAGTGCTCGATCATAGACGAGTCAGCGAAAGCAACAATATCTGAGTACAGACATAAGTTAAAAAAGTTTGCCTTAAGAAGGCTAGCACAAAATGGGATACAGATCGAAAGAGGCGCAGGCCTCCTGCCTGGGATCCTCCTAAACTACTTCTGATCATCGTTAGCGGCCTGCACGTAGTAGGCACCCCCGGTGTAGTAGGAGTCATCGTCGATGGTGGCGTCTGGCTCCTGGGCTCCAGCATCTGGTTGCGACAACCAGGAACAAAAGAAAGGCGGGAAAAGGGGGAGAAAAGCAACCGTGCGTACTCATCCAAAGTACTCGCAAGCACGGAGCTCCACTACATATGCATGGGTATATGTGTAAAGAGGCAATATCGATGGACTGAACTGCAGAATGCCAGTATAAGAGGGGGATAGCTAGTCCTATCTAAGACTACGCTTCTGGCAGCCTCCGTCTTGCAGCATGTAGAAGAGAGTAGATTGAAGTCCTCCAAGTAGCATCGCATAGCATAATCCTACCTGGCGATCCTCCCCTCGTCGCCCTGTGGAAAAGCGATCACCGGTTGTCTGTGGAACTTGTCTGGGTGTGTTTTATTAAGTATCCGGTTCTAGTTGTCATAAGGTCAAGGTACAACTCTGGGTCGTCCTTTAACGAGGGACATGGCTATTCGAATATATAAACTTCCCTGGAGGGGTGGACCACATAACCCAACACGCTCGATCCCATTTGGCCGGACACACTTTCCTGGGTCATGCCCGACCTCGGAAGATGAATATGTCGCAACCCCACCTAGGCACAACAGAGGTCAGCATGTCGGTCTAAATCCTATGCGCGTAGGGGTCTGGGCCTATCACCCATTGCACACCTGCACGTCGCGTACGCGGCCAGTGAGCAGACCTAGCAACCTCCATTACAAAGGAAGTTGTGTTACGCAGTCCAACCCGGCGTGTGCCGCTCATTCGCTGACGTCTAGAAGGCTTCGGCTGATACCACGATGTCGAGTGCCCATATCTTTCCCGCATAGTTGGTTAGTGTGTATAGGCCAGTGGCCAGACACAGATCAAATACCAAGATCTCGTTAAGCGTGTTATTATGAAGCAACTGCGAACGCCGACCAGGGCCAGGCCCACCTCTCGCCTAGGTGGTCTGAACCTGCCCTGTCACTCCACCACAAAGTAAGAGTTGGGGGCCGTCGGGAACCTAGGCCCACCTCTACCGGGATGGAGCCACCTGTCCTTTCAGCCCCCACATCGGAATCACTTGCGGGTACTCAACGAGCTGACCCGACTTTAGTCACCATCTGTGCAGTATATGTAGGTATAATATATACCCGTGATCACCTCCTGAGTGATCCCGGCCCGATAGTATAGCATGGCAGACCGACAAGAATGTAGGGCCACTAATGGTAAACTAGCATTCTATACTAAGCATTTAGGATTGCAGGTAAGGTATCAACAGATGTAGCAACAATGATAGGCTATGCAACAGAATATGATTAATCAAAATAGTAACATGCTACACTACTCTAATGCAAGCAGTAGAGGGTAGAACAGGCGATATCTGGTGATCAAAGGGGTGGCTTGCCTAGAAGCTTAGCCGAGAAGGAGGGGGTCGTCAACACGGTAGTCATACTGGGTAGCAGCAGCGTCGGTCTCGTAGTCCACCGGAGAGAAGATGGGGAACAAACAGTAAGTACAATGCAAACATAAGCATGACGATGCACAACATGACAATGAGCGGTGTTAGGTGTGCCCTAACGCGTTAATAGGTGATACCTGCAAAAAGGGGAAACATCCGGGAAAGTATCCCCGGTGTTTCGCGTTTTCGGATAGGTGAACCAGAGTTGAAATGTTGCAGGTTCGCATGCTAGGGATGTGTGGCGGACGAATGGGCTGCGTATCCGGATTCATCTCGTCGTTCTGAGCAAGTTTCATGTACAAAGTTTTTCCATCCGAGCTACGGTTTATTTTATATTAATTTAAAAAGGATTTTATCTTTTCTAGAATTAACAGAATTAATTTAATTAGAAAAGGTAATTATGACATCAGCATGACATCGGCAGTCAACGTTGACCGTTGACCTGGTCAACCTGACAGGAGGGTCCCACCTGTGAGGGATTGTTTAGCTAATTAAGAGTGGTTAATTAGGTTAATTAATCTTAATTAGTTAATTTAAATAGTATTAATTAAGTTAATTATTTAGTTAATTAATTAATTAATTTATATATTTTTATTTGTTATTATTCTTTTAATTCCCCTTTTTTAAAACGTTCTAGGGGCTGGGCCCCGTTGTCTAGTGGCCTAGGGCCTTATCGGGCACAGCGGAAGTGGGCGCTGCGTGCTGCGATTATGGGCACTGGGTGCTGCGGTTACGGGCGCCGGGCCGGGCTGGTGCCCGAGCGGAGGCCGAGCCCGGGCGGCGGCCAGCGAGGGGCTTCGGCGGAGGCCGGCGCAGGGCACGTGGAGGGTCGCTGCAAAGGTGCGGCCGGTCGCGGGCGACAACGGCGAGCTCCGGCGAGGGAGAGGCGCCGGTGCACAGGGGGGGATGCAAGCATGCAAGGAGGCCGGAGACGGCACATCAGCGACAGTTCGGCGGAGCAAGAGGCGGGCGAGTGCGGGGCGCGGGCCCAACACGGTGAGTGCATGCGTGGGCGGCTAGTGGCCACAGGGGGCGTGGGCGCGTCCAGGGAACGATGGGTGCGGCTTAGCAAGTGGCCACGGCGGCCATGGGTGGCGGCAGGCGGGCAGGATCGGGCGGGCACGACGTTGGGCGCACCTATGTGTCGTGCGCGCGATGAACGACGCCGGGCAGAGAGGAAAAGGAGGAGGGACGATGGCTCACCGGGCCCTGCAGATGTGCGTACACGTGCTCGGGGAGGAGGACGAGGGCGCTAGGTCCGGCGAGGAGGCGGTCGAGGTGGCGGGCAATGGGTCGGCGGCGCGGGCTCGTGGGGGCCGTTCGGGGAGGAGGACGAGGACGGCCGGGCAATGGGGAGACGAGCGGTTGCG
>NC_041391.1:394622100-394629979 GCF_002162155.2 Triticum dicoccoides | reverse complement strand
AGTGGGGCGACGGGGGTAGCAGTTAGGGTTTTGGTCGGGTGCGGGGGAAATAGGCCATATAGGCCAAGGGGCATTGGGGTGGGTTGGCTGGCTGCCAGGTGGGCCGAGTGGCCCAGGGAGAGGGGGGTTTTGGCCTTTCAATTATTAGTTTTTGTTTACTATTTTGTCTTTTCTTTATTTTTTTCAATTTCCTTTTCTGTTTGTTTAATCTTTCAAATTGTTTTAGTTTTGTAAAACATATAGTTAGCACCTAAACTAGTAATAGTAATTATACCACTGCCACAATTCTTCTTGTAGTTATAAAAAGTAGTCCTCAATAATTTAACCAATTAAAAGACATTTAAATAATTATTTCAGCTTATGTTTCTATTATTTAGTGCATCTAAACATTTTATAAAAATTTTGATTCACCACCACAACCATCTATGATTTACTTGCTACACTTTGAACATTTTAGATTTGAGTTTTGAAAAGTTTAATTGTTTGAATTGATTTTGAATTTGAACTATGAATCGGTTTTTTGAACTAACATGAGATTAACTATAGTGACAGAGGTGACGTGGCATCATTAACGGGGGGTTAGTGTAGCCTAATTATCCGGGCGTCACAATTCTCCTCCACTACAATAAATGCGTCCCGAGATTTAAGAGGTAGTGAAAGGGGGACAGGTTTTGGTTACTAATCTAGCGAGTCTTCTCATCCTGGCTTGCTCTTCGCGAAGAAGTTGATCCCTATCGTTGATGTCTTCATTTCTCTACTTCAGGTCATGTTGACGAAGCCGCATCCTTTCTTCGGGGTCTGTCTCGTACTTACGAATAGGTAAGGGGCAGTTCCACAATGATAGAATGCTATAAGGGTTAACCATCGGGGGTTACCCATGAATGAACACAGGGGTTTCTCTCGACTTGGTCAAATGAAACACATCGAGAGCCAAGCAAGAAGGTATAGTAAGAAGTATCAAGCAGATAGGCAATCGTTCGATTCCCAATTAGAAGGTGAAAGGGTTTCAGGGCACGAGAATAAGTATTGCGTCTGATACCAGAATAGATCACTAGGAAGGTGATCCTTCAATTACATACGTAGCCAGGCTCAGGGAATAACTTTGGCAACAGGGTGTACAAGAGAGTCAGGTTTCGATCTTGTGGCACTGTGGGTTATGGGCCCACCATGTGGGTTAAAATAAGGAAGGGCATTGACATCTGGCACGGTCATGATAGCAAGGCATGTCAGAGAATAACCGGTCAGTTATGTTGACTGCATCGTTGGCACCAAGGGCGAGGGACGAAGAGAACCATTTTCCTCCTCATTGAACAAGGCAGACCATTAGGCAAAGTTCTTGTCCATCAGTGGCTACCGGAATATCATCAACAATAGTAACAGGGCCTCGTTGACAGAATTGTACACCGAGGTGATTACATATGTAGGAGAATATTACTGCTGAGATCATATATATCACAAGAAACGTTAAACCAACCAATGAATGGAAAATATGGTTATCAGATTAAACAGAACAATGGAAAGGCAAATGTGTTTAAACACATATTTCAAGGGTATATCTTTCCCAAGGACAAGCAGACCATGATATCCATGATAGGATATAATGTATAAAACTCCTTAGGTAAGGGGAGAGAAATTTCTTGACAGCGGTGTTTGGATAATTGAGCAGGAAACATTTAGCATTGGGCTTCAAATGTTCTTGTTGAAAATCAGAGTACCACTGACATGCTTCGAGATAGCATTGACATGGTCTTCAAGCAAAGGTCGGACTATGGATACACAAGTATCCATCAGGAGCAACTTATGAAATAAGTCTTACAATTTCCTCACAGAAGAATGGCTAACCTTGCTAAAAGGAAACTATAACAATAGGTCCTCTGGCCAGGCGTGCTAAGCATGACATCACCTTACCAGGTCATATAAAGACCAACGTTAATACTCTTGGAAATATGTTTCAGCCATCATATCTGACCGAGATTCAGATATGACTGGTGTCAGGATACCTCAGACTCATGATGCCTGAGAAGGAAGGGGTGCAACACAATTTGCGAGATGGCATTGCAAGATTCTCAGTAAATGAACTATGGAAGCAAGTATCGAATCATGAGTTCATCATTAACCAATGAGAACATGAGGATATGGCTAATGGACTCAGCGACATATTATCGAGAATTCCAACAAGATGGATTTCCACAATTCTGTGAACAAGGAGATAACAATTGCCAGATCAAATGATATAATGATGTATGCTCGAGAAAAACATACACAATTAACATTGGTTCAAGGGTGCACCCGAAATATGGGCTTAGGTAATATGATCAATGTTAGAATGATGATTTGATAGCCAATGGCCTAAGAGTGAAATGCCGACCATTAACTTCAAAGCAATAGGGTCTCTAGAATTTTTGAGTTTCGCACGTTATAGTTCAATTGTCGGTTTTCCGGTTAGAAACAACATGGGGACCAAGATATGAACGGAGATGGCAAGAAGTATTACTATATCAAGAATTCTTAAGAGGTGGTGAAATTCTCACAGCATTCTTGACATAAAGGAAGGTAACACTCCAAGGTAGAACATAACATAAGTTGGATAGGAAGGAGTTCCATAACATGAACAAGTTTGTGTTGGAGGGAAGGCAATAATGTTGTTGATGATAACACAAATCAGCGACGGGCAATGATGTTATTTATCATTATGAATTCGATTGATGTCTTGGAAGATCTCAGAATGTTGATGATGATCACGACACATTTGTCGAGAGATTTCATGCAGATGTAATCCATCGGTGATGACATCAAGTCAAAGGAATGATGAAGCGGAAATTTATTGGAACCACGGGTATGACACAAACTCAAAATCAAGCTTTCTATCCAAGGCGAAATGATATGATGAGAAATATCGACGTAAGCTTAGCTCGTCGAAAGTTGTGCTCTGGGATTAAGGACCAGGTAGTACAGTTAAAATCATCACGACAATGATATAGCCAACAGGCTAGGAATGGCGTGATCAGGTACAAACTCGTGCTTAAAGAATACCAAGGGTTGTTGAATCGTAGTGCGGACTCAGTTCAGTTATCGGTGTCTTTGAGTGTTTAGTAACTCAGAGTCCATGAAAAATTATAATCAGTGTGAATGTAGTACTTGATGAGGAACTCATAAGAAGTTATGCAGTTCCAAGATAATCTCGAGATACCACGGGGGTAATACTCGACGACAGATCAAAGTAGAGGTTGGACTAGGGTATTGCTCTGCAGAAGACAAGTGCTTAAACTTGCATGGGAAATGATATTTAAAGGAGAACATAGTCAGAACCACGATTGCAAAAGGCCGGATCCCAGATATAAGAACTTATACAAAGGGAATAATTAATTTAAGAGAATCTTTAATGATAAGATCTGCATCATGTCCATGGGCATGAACAAAAGTTCAAGTTCGACTCCCACTTCTTCAATGCATAACCGTTCATTCACTGCTCTAGATAAAAATGATTTCAGTGTCAATACCTACCTGGTGAATTACCAGAGGAGTATGACCCGTGAAAACTTTCGGGTTCACACAGATTAAAGAAGGCATAGGTTCAACCCATCGGGGCTTCTTACAACATATACCATGAACTTTTGGAGTAAATAACACAAGCTCAAAAGTAGAGCATGGTTGACAAAAGTAGAGGATACAATTTACCAAAGGAATTATGTATCAGGTAAAGAACTCACAAGAATTTTGGTTGTGAAGGACACTATCGGATAATAACCCGGCAATGGGTATGGCGGTCCACAACGGGGCTGATGTGAGTATCGATACACAATCATAGGAAGAAGGAATGCCAAGGCATCGGATTATAGAAACAACTGACTAATTCAAAGCTTAATGGAAAGAAATTTTATGATTTCCAAATCAAGGGATCAGAAGTAATCGTTCTGATCTAAAATGAAGAAGTTCAATAGACTAAGAAGCACAATTGATCAAGGCATTGATTGGTCAAGAACCAGCTCATGTTTAAAACAACGTCTGAGTCGAAAGGATGAATTCTAGTCTGATTGAGGATTGCAAGCATTCGCAACATATTGAATCAATGGACTCAAAATGATAGTGACAAAGGCTGCCAATAAGATTACTATACTTATGGGATTAACCATAATGCAAGCAAGCAAGAATTTCAAGAGCAATAAGCTGCTAGGGATTTTCTGAAGATCGAATATTATTTCGAAGACCTTAGTGAAACACATAAACAACTGGGGATGAGCGGATACTCCATAAGTGCGAGGAATTATCCGTAAGAGTGTTCAGGTGGTAACAAAGTATTCTCAAAACAATAGAGAGAATTTCGGAGTATCTTGTAATAATAATATCATCGGGGAATGATTGTATGAATGACAAGTGTATGTGGTCATCCATAGGGGTTTATTGATGGATGTGAATTGCAAAAGCGACGGGCAGAAAGTCTCAAAAGAACATTGAAGAGTATCTTCGGAATCTTCTGGTGCAGCAGGCGATCATCTGTAATAAGGGCCTCTCCAGGTGGATGTGATCATGAGATCCTAATGTTAGATTTAGTAAAACCATTTTAACCCGAATAGAAGAGAGATCAGAGTCCCAGAGTATAGACGAGCAATAAAAGATCCTACTACCACACAATGGCGACGTGGGCCCATAGGCCACACAGCCATGTTAGTAAAGGTTTTGCAATGACTAGACTCAACTTCGGCCAAGGAGTTGGAAAGGGGGATTCCTACAGGCAGTCGGCTCTGATACCAACTTGTGACGCCCCGATTCAATTCTACACTAATCATACACACAAACGTGTACGATCAAGATCAGGGACTCACGGGAAGATATCACAACACAACTCTACAAATAAAAAAGGTCATACAAGCATTATAATACAAGCCAGGGGCCTCGAGGGCTCTAATACAAGTGCTCGATCATAGACAAGTCTGCGGAAGCAACAATATCTGAGTACAGACATAAGTTAAACAAGTTTGCCTTAAGAAGGCAAGCACAAACTGGGATACAGATCGAAAGAGGCGCCTAAACTACTCCTGATCATCGTTAGCGGCCTGCACGTAGTAGTAGGAACCCCCGGTGTAGTAGGAGTCATCGTCGACGGTGGTGTCTGGCTCCTGGGCTCCAGCATTTGGTTGCAACAACCAGGTAGAAAAGAAAGGGGGAAAAGGGGGAGAAAAGCAACCATGAGTACTCATCCAAATTACTCGCAAGCAAGGATCTACACTACATATGCATGGGTATATGTGTAAAGAGGCAATATCGGTGGACTGAACTGCAGAATGCCAGAATAAGAGGGGGATAGCTAGTCCTATCGAAGACTACGCTTCTGGCAGCCTCCGTCTTGCAGCATGTAGAAGAGAGTAGATCGAAGTCCTCCAAGTAGCATCGCATAGCATAATCCTACCCGGCGATCCTCGCCTCGTCGCGCTGTGGAAAAGGATCACTGGGTTGTCTGTGGAACTTGTCTGGGTGTGTTTTATTTAGTATCCGGTTCTAGTTGTCATAAGGTCAAGGTACAACTCCGGGTCATCCTTTTACCGAGGGACACAGCTATTCGAATAGATAAACTTCCCTGCAGGGGTGCACCACATAACCCAACATGCTCGATCCCATTTGGGCGGGCACACTTTCCTGGGTCATGCCTGCCTCAGAAGATCAACCCGTCGCAGCCCCACCTAGGCACAACAGAGAGGTCGGCACGCCGGTCTAAATCCTATGCGCGCAGGGGTCTGGGGCCATCCCCCATTGCACACATGCACGTTGCGTACGTGGCCGGTGAGTAGACCTAGCAACCTCCATTACAAAGGAAGTTGCGTTACGCAGTGGAACCCGGTGCGCGCCACTCAGTCGTTGATGTCTAGAAGGCTTCGGCTGATACCACGACGTCGAGTGCCCATATCTTTCTTGCGTAGTTGGTTAGTGCGTATAGGCCAGTGGCCAGACTCAGATCAAATACCAAGATCTCGTTAAGCGTGCTATTATGAAGCAACTGCCAACGCCGACCAGGGCTAGGCCCACCTCTTGCCTAGGTGGTCTCAACCTGCCTTGTCGCTCCGCCACAAAGTAACAGTTGTGGGCCGTCGGGAACCCAGGCCCACCTCTACCGGGATGGAGCCACCTACCCTTCCAGCCCCCACATCGGAATCACTTGCAGGTACTCAACGAGCTGACCCAACTTTAGTCACCATCTGTACAGTATATGTATGTATAATATATACCCGTGATCACCTCCCGAGTGATCACGGCCCGATAGTATAGCATGGCAGACCGACAAGAATGTAGGGCCACTAATGGTAAACTAGCATCCTATACTAAGCATTTAGGATTGCAGGTAAGGTATCAACAGATGTAGCAACAATGACAGGCTATGCAACAAAATAGGATTAATCGGAACAGTAACATGCTACACTACTATAATGCAAGCAGTAGAGGGTAGAATAGGCGATATCTGGTGATCAAAGGGGGGGGCTTGCCTGGAAGCTCAGCCGAGAAGGAGGGGTCGTCAACACCATAGTCGTACTGGGTAGCAGCAGCATCGGTCTCGTAGTCTACATGACAATGAGCGGTGTTAGGTGTGCCCTAACGTGGTAGTAGGTGATACCGGCGAAAGGGGGAAACATCCGGCAAGTATCGCCAGTGTTTCGCGTTTTTGGACAGGTGAACCGGAGGTGAAATGTTGCAGGTTCGCTATGCTAGGGATCTGTAGCGGACGAACAGGATGCGTAGCCGGATTCGTCTCATCGTTCTGAGCAACTTTCAAGTACAAAGTTTTTCCATCCGAGCTACGGTTTATTTTATATTAATTTAAAAAGGATTTTATCTTTTTCTAGAATTAACAGAATTAATTTAATTAGAAAAGGTAATTATGACGTTAGCATGACGTCGGCAGTCAACATTGACCATTCACCTGGTCAACCTGACAGGAGGGTGCCACCTGTCAGGGACTGTTTAGCTCATTAATAGTGGTTAATTAGGTTAACTAGTTATTAGGTTAATTAATCTTAATTAGTTAATTTAAACAGGATTAATTAAGTTAATTAATTAAGTTAATTGATATTTTTTATTTTTTATTTTTTTAATTCCCCTTTTTTTAAACGTTCTAGGGGCTGGGCCCCATTGGGAAGCGGGCGCCGGGTGCTGCGGTTACGCACGCTGGGTGTTGTGGTTAGGGGCGCCGGGGCGGGCTGGCGCCTGAGCGGAGGCCGAGCCCGGGCGGCGGCCAGCAAGGGGCCGTGGCGGAGGCCGGCGCAGGGCGCACGGAGGGTCGCTGCAGAGGTGCGGCCGGTCGCGAGCAACGACGGCGAGCGCCGGCGAGCGAGAGGCGGCGGTGCACAAGGGGGGTGCTGCGAGCATGCGGGGAGGCCGAAGACGGTGCAGCAGCTGCAGTTGGGTGGAGCAAGAGGCGGGCGAGTGAGGGGCGCGGGCCCAACGCGGTGAGCGCGTGCGTGGGCGCCGGCTGGTGGTCACAGGGGGCGTGGGCGCGTCCAGGGAACGACGGGTGCGGCGAAGCAAGTGGCCACGGCGGCCATGGGTGGCGGCAGGCGGGCAGGATCGGGCGGGCACGGTGTTGGGCGCGCGTATGTGTCATGTGCGCGGTGAACGACGCCGGGCAGAGAGGAAAAGGAGGAGGGACGGTGGTTCACCGGGCCCTGCAGATGTGCGTACGCGGGCTCGGGGAGGAGGACCGGGGCGCGAGGTCCGGCGAGGAGGCGGTCGAGGTGGCGGGCGACGGGTCGGTGGCGCGGGCTCGTGGGGGCCGTTCTGGGAGGAGGACGAGGACGGTCGGGCGACGGGGAGACGAGAGGCTACGGCGAGGGACGGCTTCGACGTCGGCGTCGAGCGACGGGGGTGCGTCGGGGTCAGGCGCGACCGTGGA
>NC_041391.1:394621781-394622090 GCF_002162155.2 Triticum dicoccoides | reverse complement strand
TTCACCTGGTCAACCTGACAGGAGGGTGCCACCTGTCAGGGACTGTTTAGCTCATTAATAGTGGTTAATTAGGTTAACTAGTTATTAGGTTAATTAATCTTAATTAGTTAATTTAAACAGGATTAATTAAGTTAATTAATTAAGTTAATTGATATTTTTTATTTTTTATTTTTTTAATTCCCCTTTTTTTATACGTTCTAGGGGCTGGGCCCCATTGGGAAGCGGGCGCCGGGTGCTGCGGTTACGCACGCTGGGTGTTGTGGTTAGGGGCGCCGGGGCGGGCTGGCGCCTGAGCGGAGGCCGAGCCCG
>NC_041391.1:394525681-394621573 GCF_002162155.2 Triticum dicoccoides | reverse complement strand
GGTTCCCCCGATCCCGATCTGGATCGGGGAGGAGGAGGCGAACGTGGGGGGGGGGCGGGAATGAGGCGACGGGGGTAGCAGTTAGGGTTTTTGTCGGGTGCGGTGGAAATAGGCCATATAGGCCAAGGGGCATTGGGGTGGGCCGGCTGGATGCCAGGTGGGCCGAGAGGCCCAGGGAGAGGGGGGTTTTTGCCCTTTCAATTATTAGTTTTTGTTTACTGTTTTGTCTTTTCTTTATTTTTTTCAATTTCCTTTTCTGTTTGTTTAATCTTTCAAATTGTTTTAGTTTTGTAAAACATATAGTTAGCACCTAAACTAGTAATAGTAATTATACCACCGCCACAATTCTTGTTGTAGTTATAAAAAGTAGTTCTCAATAATTTAACCAACTAAAAGACATTTAAATAATTATTTTAGCTAATGTTTCTATTATTTAGTGCATCTAAACATTTTATTAAATTTTTGATTCACCACCACATCCATCTATGATTTACTTGCTACACTTTGAAAATTTTAGATTTGACTTTTGAAAACTTTAATTGTTTGACTTGATTTTGAATTTTAATTATGAATCGGTTTTTTGAACTAACCCGAGATTAACTACAGTGACAGAGGTGACGTGGCATCATTAACGGGGGATTACTGTAGCTTTATTATCCGGGCGTCACAGCCATCGAGGATAACAAGATGGGGTTTATATCATATTGCTTGAGTTTATACCTCTACATCATGTCATCTTGCTTAATGTGTTACTCTATTCTTATGAACTTAATACTCTAGATGCAGGCAGGAGTCGGTCGATGTGTGGAGTAATAGTAGTAGATGCAGGCAGGAGTCGGTCTACTTGTTGCGGACGTGATGCCTATATACATGATCATGCCTAGATAATCTCATAACTATTCGCTTTTCGATCAATTGCTCGACAACAATTTCTTCACCCACCGTAATACTTATGCTATCTTGAGAGAAGCCACTAGTGAAACCTATGGCCCCCGGGTCTATCTCTTATCATATTTTCTTCCAATCTACTTTTATTTGTATCTTTACTTTTTGCATCTATATTATAAAATACCAAAAATACATTTATCTTATCATACTATCTTTATTATATCTCACTTTCGAAAGTGGCCGTGAAGGGATTGACAATCCCTTTATTGCGTTGCTTGCAAGTTCTTTGTTTGTTTGTGTTGGTGTGTGGGACTTTTGAGGAGCCTCCTACTGGATTGATACCTTGGTTCTCAAAAACTGAGGGAAATACTTACGCTACTTTGCTGCATCACCCTTTCCTCTTCAATGAAAACCAACGCAAGCTCAAGACGTAGCAAGAAGGATTTCTGGCGCCGTTGCCGGGTAGGTCTTCGCTCAAGTCAAGACATACCAAGTACACATCACAAACTCATCTTCCTCGCATTTACATTATATGCCATTTGCCTCTCGTTTTCCTCTCCCCCACTTCACCCTTGCCATTTTACTCGCCCTCTCTTTCCCAATCTCTCTCTCTCTCTTTTGCTTCCTCTTTGTTTGCTTGTCATTATGTCTAGTTCCTTATCCGCTCCTATGTCTCCCGAGTTTGAAGTTCTTCACTTCAAGCAAAGGCAAGGAGAAAACTTAAAAGATGCTTGGTATAGGATGATGGAATCTTATCGCAAATTCACCCTAGAGGTGAACTTTAGAATTCTTCTTTGCAATTTTTAAGTTGGGTTAAATATGACGCGTAGACAACTCTTGGATTGCATTGCCAAGGGAAATTTCATTGAAATTGATCCCAGTATTGCGCACGAAATTATAGAGGGAATAGTGGGAACACTGCCTCAAAAGGGAGGATCACATCCTACCCAAGAAGAAACCCAAGTGTTTGGAAAGATTTGCGAAGTAACAAAAATTTTACAGAAGTGTCTTGAGCCTCTTAAAAGTGTTAGCGGAAATCTTCACCGCATGAATATGTTGATTACTCTTTGCAATAAGCAGTTGGATTCTTTAGATCTAAAAATTTCTGAGTATGAAGGGAAGCGGAAAAAACTTCCCGGATTCGAGCATGATTCCGCTAAAAAATTAAAAATCAAAGATGACACTCGTTAGGTCTATCTTCGCTTTTATGCCTAGCTAGGGGCGTTAAACGGTAGCGCTAGTTGGGAGGCAACCCAATTTTCTTTGTGTTTTTGTTTTTGTTCCAGTTTAGTAATAAATCTTGCATCTACCCTCTGTTTAGATGTGTTTTAATATTTTAATTAGTGTTTGTGCCAAGTAGAACCTAGAGGATAACCTATGATGATAGTTGATTTGATTCTGCTGAAAAGCAGAAACTTTACACGCACGAATATAATTTTTGTAAATCACTGGAACGTGATTTTGCATTGATTCTTTTTTCTTATGATCAATAAACAAAATTTCCAGGACTTCCTATTTTTGTAGGATTTTTAGATTTCCGTAAGTTTGCGTTAGTTACAGATTTCTACACACTGTTCTGTTTTTGACAGATTCTGTTTTTCGTGTGTTGTTTGCTTATTTCGATGCATCTATGGCTAGTAAACTAGTTTATAAACCATATAGAAGTTGGATTACAGTAGGATTAACACCAAAATAAATAAAGAATGAGTTCATTGCAGTACCTTATGTGGTGGTTTTGTTTTCTTTCACTAACGGAGCTTATAAGATTTCCTGTTGAGTTTTGTGTTGTGAAGTTTTCAAGTTTTGGGTAAAGCTTTTATGGACTATGGAATAAAGGGTGGCAAGAGCCTAAGCTTGGGGATGCCCAAGGCACCCCAAGATATTCAAGAATACCCAAAAGCCTAAGCTTGGGGATTCCCTGGGAAGGCGTTCCCTCTTTCGTCTTCGTTCATTCGTAACTTTACTTGGAGCTATATTTTTATTGGCCACATGATATGTGTTTTGCTTGGAGCATCATGTATTATATTAGTCTTTGTTTTTTAGTTTACCACAATCATCCTTTCTGTACACACCTTTTGGGATAAGCCTATTTGATTAGAATTTTCTAGAATACTCTATGTGCTTCACTTATATCTTTTGAGCTTGATAGTTTTTGCTCTAGTGCTTCACTTAAATTTTTTTAGAGCATGGTGATGACTTATTTTTGTAGAAATTGCTAGTCTCTCATGCTTCACTTATATCTTTTTGAGAGTCTTTTAGAACAGCATGGTATTTGCTATGGTTATAAAGTTGGTCCTAGAATGATGAGCATCCAAGTTGGGTATAATAAAAACTATCATAGGAAGTGAATTGGATGCTATGATCAATTTGATACTTGATAATTGTTTTGAGGTATGGAGGTAGTGATATTAAAGTCATGCTAGTTGGGTGATTATGAATTTAAAGAATGCTTGTGTTGAAGTTAGCAAGTCCCGTAGCATGCACGTATGGTTAAAGTTGTGTAACAAACTTGAAACATGAAGTGTACCTGGCTTGTGCATCCTTATGAGTGGCGGTCGGGGACGAGCAATGGTATTTTCCAACCAATCTATCCCCCTAGGAGCATGCGCGTAGTACTTGATTTTTGATGACTTCTAAATTTTTGCAATAAGTATATGAGTTCTTTTGACTAATGTTGAGTCCACGGATTATTCGCACTTTTACCTTTCCGCCATTGCTAGCCTCTTCGGTACCGTGCATTGCCCTTTCTCACCTCGAGAGTTGGTGCAAACTTCGCCGGTGCATCCAAACCCCGTGATATGATACGCTCTATCACACATAAACCTCCTTATATCTTCCTCAAAACAGCCACCATACCTACCTATTATGGCATTTCCATAGCCATTCCGAGATATATTGCCATGTAACTTCCCACCGTTCCGTTCATCATCATCATGACATACTTTACTTTTGTCATATTGCCATTGCATGATCATATAGTTGACATCATATTTGTGGCAAAGCCACCATGCATTAATTTTCATACATGTCACTCTTGGTTCATTGCACCATCCCGGTACACCGTCAGAGGCATTCATATAGAGTCATATCTTGTTCTAGTTTCGAGTTGTAATTCATATGTTGTAATCAATTAAAGTGTGATGATCATCATTATTAGAGCATTGCCCAAAGAAAAAAAAGAAAATAAAAGAAAATAAAAGAAATGCCAAAAAAAGAGACCCAAAAAAATAAAAAAATAAAAAAAAGAAAAAAAAGAAAATAAATAAAAAGGGCAATGTTACTATCTCCTTTTCCACACTTGTGCTTCAAAGTAGCACCTTGTTCTTCATGTAGTGAGTCTCATATATTGTGCTTCAAAGTAGCCCATGTTTTTTATATAGTGAGTCTCATAAGTTGTCTGTTTCATACTAGTGGGAATTTTTCATTATAGAACTTGGCTTGTATATTCCTACGATGGGCTTCCTCAAATGCCCTAGGTCTTCATGAGCAAGCAAGTTGGATGCACACCCACTAGTTTTCTTTTGTTGAGCATTCATTTATAGCTCTAGTGCATCCGTTGCATGGCAATCCATACTCCTCATGTTGACATCAATTGATGGGCATCTCCATAGCCCGTTGATTATCCTCGTCAATGTGAGACTTTCTCTTTTTTTTGTCTTCTCCACACAATCCCCATCATCATATTCTATTCCACCCATAGAGCTATATCCATGGCTCACGTTCATGTATTGCGTGAAGGTTGAAAAAGTTTGAGATTATTTAAGTATGAAACAATTGCTTGGCTTTTCATCGGGGGTATAGAACTTGGGAACATCTTTGTGTGATGAAAATGAAGCATAGCCTAACTATATGATTTTGTAGGGATGAACTTTCTTTTGCCATGTTATTTTGAGAAGACATGATTACTTTGATTAGTATGCTTGAAGTGTTACTATTTCTTTTATTAATATGAACTTTTATTTTGAATCATTTGGATCTGAACATTCATGCCACAATAAAGAAAATTACATTATGAATTATGCTAGGTAGCATTCCACATCAAAAATTCTCTTTTTATCATTTACCAACTCGAGGACGAGCAGGAATTAAGCTTGGGGATGCTTGATACGTCTCCAACGTATCTATAATTTTTTATTGTTCCATGCTATTATATTACCCCTTTTGGATGTTTATGGGCTTTATTTTACACATTCATATCATTTTTGGGACTAACCTACTAACCGGAGGCCCAGCCCGTATTGATGTTTTTTTGCCTATTTCAGTATTTCGAAGAAAAGGAATATCAAACAGAGTCCAAACAGATTGAAACCTTTGGGAGCGTGATTTTTGGAACGAACGTGATCTAGAGGACTTGGAGCGCAAGTCAAGAAGCAGCCAAAGCTTCCACAAGATAGGAGGGCGCCCCCCCCTAAAGGGCACGCCCCCCTCTCTCGTGGGTCCCTCGGGCGTCCATCGACGTACTTCTTCCTCCTATATAAGCCTACGTACCCCGAAATCATCGAGGGAGCACCCGAAACACAATTTCCACCGCCGTAACCTTCTGTATCCGCAAGATCTCATCTTGGAGCCTTCGCCGGCACTCTGCCGGAGGGGGAGTCGACCATGGAGGGCTTCTACATCAACATCCTTGCCCCTCCAATGAGTTGTGAGTAGTTTACCACAGACCTACGGGTCGATAGTTATTAGCTAGATGGCTTCTTCTCTCTTTTTTGGATCTCAGTACAATGTTCTCCCCCTCTCTTGTGGAGATCTATTCGATGTAAACTCTTTTTGCGGTGTGTTTGTGGAGATCCGATGAATTGTGGGTTTATGATCAAGTTTATCTATGAATAATATTTGAATCTTCTCTGAATTCTTTTATGTATGATTGAGTTATCTTTACAAGTCTCTTCGAATTATCAGTTTGGTTTGGCCTACTAGATTGATCTTTCTTGCCATGGGAGAAGTGCTTAGCTTTGGGTTCAATCTTGCGGTGTCCTTACCCAGTGATAGAAAGGGTTGCAAGGCACGTATTGTATTGTTGCCATCGAGGATAAAAAGATGGGGTTTATATCATATTGCTTGAGTTTATCCCTCTACATCATGTCATCTTGCTTAGTGCGTTACTCTGTTCTTATGAACTTAATACTCTAGATGCAGGCAGGAGTCGGTCGATGTGTGGAGTAATAGTAGTAGATGCAGGCAGGAGTCAGTCAACTTGTTGCGAACGTGAGGCCTATATACATGATCATGCCTAGATAATCTCATAACTATTCGCTTTTCTATCAATTGCTCGACAGTAATTTGTTCACCCACCGTAATACTTATGCTATCTTGAGAGAAGCCACTAGTGAAACCTATGGCCCCCGGGTCTATCTCTTATCATATTTGCTTCCAATCTACTTTTATTTGTATATTTACTTTTTGCATCTATATTATAAAATATCAAAAATATATTTATCTTATCATACTATCTTTATTAGATCTCACTTTCGCAAGTGCCCGTGAAGGGATTGACAACCCCTTTATTGCATTGGTTGCGAGTTCTTTGTTTGTTTGTGTAGGTGCGTGGGACTTTTGAGGAGCCTCCTACTGGATTGATACCTTGGTTCTCAAAAACTGAGGGAAATACTTACGCTACTTTGCTGCATCACCATTTCCTCTTCAAGGAGAACCAACGCAAGCTCAAGACGTAGCATTGGGGCCGCAGCCTGGCACCAGCCTGCCACCACCTCTTTAGTCCTGGTTCGTGGCACGAACCGGGACTAGAGGTTCGCCACGAACCGGTACTAATGGTCACTGCCGGCCTAGCCGTTGAAACCGGCACTAATGGTCACATTTGTGCCGGTTCAACCATAAACCGAGACTAACGAGCTTCACATTAGGCCCTTTTTCTACTAGTGTTTTCACTCCATTGCCATCCAGGGCGTCCAATGCCCCTACCACATCCTTTACTCCTCCCTAGCTCCACCATACACGGGAGGGCACACCCCTGCTCCCTTAAACAATGCCATGGCATCCATTTGCATGCTCCAGAGTGCCCTACAGTGTGGCCAGGCACTGTAGACGCCCTCTGCCAATCGCCTCCGGCCACCTCGGGCCTCACAGCGCACTCGACGACGCGCCTTGATGTCTGCTAGAACTACGTCAGTATTTCCCCAAAGAGGAAGGGATGATTCAGTATAGCAACGGTAGGTATTTCCCTCAGTGATGAGATCAAGGTTATCGAACCAGTAGGAGAACCTCCTCACACCATGTAAACAACACCTGCACACAAATAACAAATACTCGCAACCCGACGTGTTAAAAGGGGTTGTCAATCCCTTTCGGGTACAACGCCTCAAGATAAGCAAATAACGTGAGGTAAATGTGGTAGATAGGATAAATAGATCGCGAAACAAATAAATTCCAGCAAGGTTTTGTATTTTTGGTTTACAAAGGAAAATAGGTCGCATAGGAAAATATGATGAATAGAGACCCGGGGCCGTAAGTTTCACTAGTGGTTTCTCTCGAGAAAAATAGCAAACGGTGGGAAAACAATTACTATTGGGTAACTGATAGAACTTCAAATAATCATGACAATATCCAGGCAATGATCATTATATAGGCATCATGTCCAAGATTAGTAGACCGACTCCTGCATGCATCTACTGTATCGACCGCTATCCAGCACACATCTAGTGTATTAAGTTCATGGAAAAATGGAGTAATGCAATAAGGACGATGACATGATGTTGACGGGTTCCGTTTATCTATTTTCTTAGATATAGACCCCATCTTGTTATCCTTAGTTGCAATGATACATACATGTCGGTTCCCCTTCAGTCACTGGGATTAGGCACCGTAAGATCAAACCCACTACAAAGCACCTCTTGCCATTGCAAGATAAATAGATCAAGTTGGCCAAACAAAACCCAAATATCAGAGAAGAAATACGAGGCTATAAGCAATCATGCATATAAGAGATCAAAGAAGACTCAAATAACTTTCATGGATAAAAACATAGATCTGATCATAAACTCAAAGTTCATCGGATCCCAACAAAGACACCACAAAAAGACTTACATCATATGGATCTCTAAGAGACCATTGTATTGATAATCAAGAGAGAGAGAGAGAGGAAGTCATCTAGCTACTAACTACGGACCCGTAGGTCTACAAAGAACTACTCACACATCATCGGAGAGTCACCAATGGAAGTGGTGAACCCCTCCATGATGGTGTCTAGATTGGATCTAGTGGTTCTGGACTCTGCGGTGGCTGGATTTGATTTTCGTCGACTCCCCTAGGGTTTCTGGAATATTGGTGTATTTATAGAGCAAAGAGGTGGTTCAGGGGGCACCCGAGGTGGACACAACCCACGAGGGCGCACCTGGGCCTCCTGTCACACCCTAGTGGGTGCTGCTCCCCTCGAGCCACCCCTAGGTGCTTTCTTTGCCCACTTGATGTCTTCTGGCCCAAAAAAATCCTCCAAGAGTTTCACTGCATTTGGACTCCGTTTGATATTGATTTCTTGCGATGTAAAAAACATACAGAAAACAGCAACTGGCACTAGGCACTATGTCAATAGGTTAGTAGCAAAAATGATATAAAATGACTATAAATGATTGTAAAGCATCCAAGAATGATAATATAACAGCATGGAACTATCAAAAATTATAGATACGTTGGAGACATAGCAGCATCCCCAAGCTTAATTCCTGCTCGTCCTCGAGTAGGTAAATGATAAAAACAAAATTTTTGATGTGGAATGTTGCCTAACATGTTTATCACATTTCTTTTCTTTATAGCATGGACATATGGACTTTTATATGATTCAAAGAAATAGTCTAGTTTTGACATGAAGACTTTAATACTCAAGCATACCAACAAGCAACCATGTCATCCAAAATATCAACACTAAAGCAAGTTATCCCTAGCCCATCATGCTCAATCATTGATCCATTCATGAAACACACTCGAATATTAGCTACACCCAATGCTCAAATATGATCATAGTCCCCTTTAGTTGGTGCTTTATAAGAGAAGATGGAGACTCAAATTCGAAATAAAAATTGCATAAGTAAAAGAAAGGCCATTCGCAGAGGGAAGTAGGGATTTGTAGAAGTGCGAGAGCTCAAAGCATAAATTGAGAGTTAAAAATATTTGTGAGAGGCATACTTTTCCCACCAACGAAAACGACTTGGAGCATCCCAACACTTTCCATGTTGGATACATCATAGGTGGTTACCAAATAGAAAATAAAGGTTATTCCTTTTCCACCATTACTTTTACTTTCCATGGCTAACCGTATCCAAGGATGCCCTCCATACCAACACTTACCAAGGAATTTATTATTTGATAACATAAAGTAAATTTATTTTTCACTTCGGGACTGGGCATCCCTAACACCTTTTCCGTACTCTCGTGCAATCACAAGTGAATAAACACTCATCGTGAGAATAACACATCTAGCATGGAGAATATTGGCCACCCATCACCACCTCGCGAGCGGGAGAGCACACAAAAGAGAAGTTTATTTTTAAAATTAGAGATGGAACATGCAAATTTGCTTAGAACGACATGGAAATACAACATATAGGATGGTATAGTGGACTCATAAGGCAAAACTAGTTCAAAGAGTTTTGGATGCATAAATAGTGATCATACTTATTGCAAAATGAAGGCTAGCAAAAAGATTGAGAAGCGACCAACCAAAAAGGAAAAAATCTTGTACCCAAGCATTAAGCATAAGTAACACCAAATAATGCACCATAAGTAGGATATAAATTTCATTGCATAACTATTGACTTTCGTGCTTGCATAGGAAATCACAAACCTTAACATCAATATCCTTACTAAAGCACAATTAGTCATCAACATGACTCACATATCATATCGTCATATCTCAAAACCATTACTAAGAATCAAGTTTATTTTGTGCAATGATCTTCATGAAAGTTTTTATTATATCCTCATTGGATATCTATCACTTCGGGACTATTTTCATATGTTGCTTTTGATAAGCTCAAACAAATATAAGTGAAGATCATGGGCATAAATTTTTTACTTTCTCTCAAAATAATCTAACTAAATCAAGAGAGAATTTCTTAAAATTTTTGCTAACCCCAAATAAATTGAAGTGAAGCATGAGAGCATTTCTTTAAAAATAACAAAGCACACCGTGCTCAAAAAGATATAAGTGAAGCACTAGAGCAAATCCATGGCTTTAAAAGTTTAAGTGAAGCATAGGCGCAAGCATAGCATAATTTTTGGCTCTATCAAAAGGGTGTGTACAGCAAGGATTCAGCACTTAAAAATCAAAGCAAAACAAGCAAAGACTCATATCATACAAGACGCTCCAAGAAAAACTCATATTATGTGACGAATAAAAATATAGCTTCAAGGAAAATACCGATGGTTGTTAGAAGAAAGCGGGGATGCCACTCGAGGGCATCCCCAAGCTTAGTTGCTTGCTACTTCTTTGAATATTATCTTGGGGTGCCTCGGGCATCCCCAAGCTTAGCCTTTTGCTAATCCTTATTCCTTCATCCATCATAAGATCACCCATAACTTGAAAACTTCAATCACACGAAACTCAAACAAAACCTTTGCGAGATCCGTTAGTATAAGAAACCAAACCACTACTATAAGTACTATAGCAAACTTATTCTTATTTTGTTTTTGCATTATATCTACTGTATTTAAACTTTTATATGGCAAAAACTTATCAAAGAAAATTATAGAATCATCAAAACAAGCACACAATGCAAAGAAAACAGAATCTGCCAAAAACAGAACAATCTGTAGTAATCTGAATCTTTCGAATACTTATGTAACTCCAAATTTATTGAAATAACTTGTGGACGTGAGGAATTTGTCTATTAATCTTCTGCAAAAAGAATCAGCTGAGAAGCACTCTTATTTTAAAAATGACAAATAATCGCGTGAGTGCAAAAGTTTCTGTTTTTCAGCAAGATCAAATAAACTGTCACCCAAGTCTTCCCAAAGGCCTTGCTTGGCACAAACACTAATTAACACACAAAAACACAATCATAAAAGTAGCATAATTGTTCTAACATACAAGAACAGAAAGAGAAAATAAAAAAAATTATTCATTGGGTTGCCTCCCAACAAGCTATCGTTTTACGCCCCTAGCTAGGCACAATGCGTAGGATCTAAGTGTTGTCATCTTTGGTTCTAGATCCATAAGATGCTGTCATGATTGATTCATGTGGTGGCCTAATTATTGTTCTAGGGAAGTGTTCCCTTCCCTTCCTTAGTGGAAATTGAAATTTAATATTGCCTTCTTTCATATCAATCATGGCACCAATAGTGCACAAAAATGGTCTACCAAGAATAATTGAACAAGATAGATTGCAATCAATATCAAGAACAATAAAATCTATGGGCACATAATTCCTATTTGCAAGAACAAGAACATCATCAATTCGTCACAAAGTCTTTTTAATAGTAGAATCGGCCAAGTGCAAATTTAAAGAGCATTCTTCAATAGGAATTGTAGAAACACTAGTACCCAAGTCACATAAAGCAAAACAATCATAATTTTTAATCTTGATTTTGATAGTAGGTTCCCACTCAACATGCAATCTTCTAGGAATTGAAACTTCTAATTCCAACTTTTCTTCAAAAGCTTTCATCATGGCATCAATAGTATGTTTAGTAAAATCTTTATTTTGTTCATAAGCATGGGGTGAATTTATCATGGATTGCAACAAAGAAATACAATCAACCAAAGATCAAATATCAAATTAAAGTCTTTGTAATGAAAAATAGTCGGCACATCACTAGTTAAAGTCTTGACCTCTTGAAATCCACTTTTATCAATTTTCGCAACAAGATTTTCACCCTCCGAATCATAGGGACACCTTCTAACTAAAGTTGACTCATCTCCAGTCCCTTTTTCCTCATTCTTAAATTTACTAAACAAAGTATCAATAGAAGAAACACCAATCATTTTAAGATCTTCGTCACTTTTATGATAGTAATCACCATAAAACGGTCTTTCTAAAATTCCCTTTTAGCTCTAAGCATAGCGGTTCTTTTCTTACTTTCATACATAGAAACATAAAGAGCTTTAATTGATTCTTCTACTTTAGGCATAAAAACTTTCATCTTGAGAGTTTCTACATAATGAGAAATTCTATCAACACTTCTATACAAATCATTAATTTTATTCAACTTTTCCTCTATCGAAGTGTTGATTGTTTTTTGTGTATTGATAAATTCTTTAATATTGCTCTCAAATCAGAGGTGTTTCTATTATTATTATAGGTGGGATTACCATAGGAATTAGAATAATGATTAGATGATTTAGTAGTAAAATGACTAGGATTAAAATTACCGCTATAAGCATTGTTATTCAAATTGTTTCGCGAGAAAAAATTCACATCTATGGCATAACTATTTTTCTCAATCAAAGTAGACAAAGGCACATCATTAAAATTAATATGAGCACTTTTATTAGCAACCAACTTCATAAGCGCATAAACTTTTTCACTCAAAGAATTTATTTCTTCTACCTAATTGACTTTTTTACTAGTACGAGCTCTTTCGGTATGCCATTTTGAGTAATTTTCCATAGTATTGTCTAGCGCTTTATTATCTTCACCGAAAATAATTTCCATGAAAGTACCCCCCGTGGCAGAATCTAAAAGATTACGAGAAACAAAATTCAATCCCGCATAAAAAGTTTGTATGATCATCCAAAGATTTAACCCGTGAATTGTGTGATTCCTTAGCATCAATTTCATCCTTACCCAATATTGGGCAACATGCTCATGTTCGAGTTGCTCGAAATTCATTATCTGGGTTCTAAGGGAAATAATTTTTGTGGGTGGAAAGTACTTAGTGATAAAAGCATCCTTGCACTTGTTACAAGAATCAATACTATTGCGAGGCAAAGAAGAAAACCAAATTTTTGCACGATCTCGCAAAGAAAACGGAAATAATTTCAAATTCACTACATCATTGTCCACATCTTTTTTATTTTGCATATCGCATAATTCCACGAATGTGTTAAGATGGCGGCATCCTCATTAGGAGTACCGGAAAATTGATCTTTCATGACAAGATTCAGCCAAGCAGTATTAATATCCCAAGACTCTGCACTAGTGGCAGGAGGAGCAATCGAAGTGCTAATAAAATCATTGTTGTTGGTATTTGAGAAATCACACAACTTGGTGTTGTCTTGAGTCATGATTACTATGCAACAAGATTGCACTCAAAAACAGGTCTGATGAGAAAACGGCGAACGAAAAAGAGGGCGAATAAAACGGCAAATTTTTGTGAAGTGGGGGAGAGGGAAACGAGAGGCAAAGGGCAAATAATGTAAATTGGGAGGAGATGAGATTTGTGATTAGGAACCTGGTTGATGTTGAAGATCCTCCCCGGCAACAACGCCAGAAATTCCTTTTGATGTCTGCTAGAACTAAGTTGGTATTTCCCCAAAGAGGAAGGGATGATTTAGTATAGCGACAGTAGGTATTTCCCTCAGTGATGAGACCAAGGTTATCGAACCAGTAGGAGAACCTCCTCACACCATGTAAAAAACACTTGCACACAAATAACAAATACTCGCTACCCGACATGTTAAAGGGGTTGTCAATCCCTTTCGGGTACGGTGCCTCAAGATAGGCAAATAGTGTGAGGTCAAAGTGGTAGAAAGGATAAATAGATCGCGGAACAAATAAATTGCAGCATGATATTTTTGTATTTTTGGTTTAATAGATCTAAGAATAAATACAAAGGAAAATAGATCTCAAAGGTAAATATGATGAAAAGAGACCCGGGGGCCGTAGGTTTCAATAGTGGCTTCTCTCGAGAAAAATAACAAATGGTGGGAAAACAATTATTGTTGGGAAATTGATAGAACTTCAAATAATCATGACGATATCCAGGCAATGATCATTATATAGGCATCACGCCAAATATTAGTAGACCGACTCCTGCCTGCATCTACTACTATTACTCCACACATCGACCGCTATCCAGCATGCATCTAGTGTATTAACTTCATGGAAAAAATGAAGTAATACAATAAGAACGATGACATGATGTAGACGGGATCGGTTTATCTATTTTCTTAGATATAGACCCCATCCTTTTATCCTTAGTAGCAATGATACATACGTGTCGGTTCCCCTTCTGTCACTGGGATCAAGCACCATAAGATCGAACCCACTACAAAGCACCTCTTCCCACTGCAAGATAAATAGATCAAATTGGCTAAACAAAACCCAAATATTGGAGAACAAATACAAGGCTATAAGCAATCATGCATATAAGAGATCAAAGAAGACTCAAATAACTTTCATGGATAAAAACATAGATCTGATCACAAACTCAAAGTTCATCGGCTCCCAACAAACACACCGCAAAAATATTTACTACAAATGGATCTCCAAGAGACCATTGTATTGATAATCAAGAGCGAGGGAGGAAGCCATCTAGCTACTAACTATGGACCCGTAGGTCTACAAAGAACTACTCACGCATCATCGGAGAGGCACGAACGGAAGTGGTGAACCCCTCCGTGATGGTGTCTAGATTTGATCTGGTGGTTCTGGACTCTGCGGCGGCTGGAATTGATTTTCGTTGACTCCCCTAGGGATTTTGGAATATTTATAGAGCAAAGAGGCAGTTCAGGGGGCACCCGAGGTGCGCCCAAACCACCAGGGCGCACTTGGGCCTCCTGGCGCGTCCTGGTGGGTGCTGCTCCCCTCGAGCCACCCCCAGGTGCTTTCTTTGCCCACTGGATGTCTTTTGGCCCAAAAAAATCCTCCAGGAGTTTCCCTACGTTTGGACTCCATTTGAGATTGATTTCCTATGATGTAAAAAACATGCAGAAAACAGCAACTTGCACTGGGCACTATGTCAATAGGTTAGTACCAAAAAATAATATAAAATGACTATAAAATGGTTGTAAAACATCCAAGAATGATAATATAACAACATGGAACAATCTAAAATTATAGATACGTTGGAGATGTATCACGCCTTGACGTCCGCGACACGACAGCTGGTCGGCCCCCTCCTTCCTCTCTCTCTCCCGCCCTTGTTCGCACACGCATCGGCCGCCCGAGAGGTCCATTGAGAGGCCTCACACGCTCTCTCTCTTCACTCCCCTCACCCTAGACCAACCCTGCGAGCACCCCGGACACGCCCACGTGAGCCCCATTTACCTACAGCAACAACAACAGCCTCACCGGCGCACTGGTCCATGGTGAGCCACGGGCCGACTGTATAAAGCCTCCCCGAGCCCTCCTATCCTCACCACTCGCTCCCTCTCACTCCCTATTAGACCCCTACATCACCCACACCTCTCCAGATGAGCCCGAGCTCGAGATCAAGCTCGAGCTCCGCTGCCTTGGGTCGCCGTCGATCTCGCGGTATAGACCTCCTCCGCCGCTCTTCTTCCTCGCTCTAGAACCACCACATCCCATTGATTCCTTCCCCGTCATTTTCCACTTTGTTTGCAGAGTCGACCAGAACCATCTACGCCCGAAGCTCCTCCACCTTGTGACCTCGTCGCCAGCGAACCAGGCCACTCCAGCGACCGCAACCACCACCACCCGAATGGCGACTCAACACTGAGCATAATGGTGCCATCTGGTAGCCTCGTCGTGCCCTGCATCATCATCGGTGAGCTTGCCGACCCCTCTGGTCGCGAGGTTGGAGATGACAAAACTAGTGCAGAACCGAGCTATAACCCTGGTTCGTAGGGGGCTTTAGTGCCGGTTCCGCAACTAGCACTAAAGGGTGGGGACTAAAGGGCCCCCCCTTTAGTACCGGCTCGGCCCGAACCGGCGCTAACGTGCCACCACGTGGCACAAGCCAGGCCTGTGTGCGTGTAGGACATTAGTACCGGTTGGTAACACCAACCGATACTAAATGTTTGGGGGTGTTTTGGTTTTATTTTTTATTTTTCCTTTAATTTTGTGTTTTCAATTTATTTAGTGATTGTTTTACATTATAATGAGTTGTTAAATCATTAGGTCAAAGTACCTCAGATTAGTTTCGACTGGATGCATGTGGATCTTAGCTAAGTGATCAAGTATATGCCATATCCATATTATACTTGATCACCTAAGTGTATAATATGGATATGGCATATACTTGATCACTTATAGCTATAGGATCCATCCAGCTGAAACTAATCTGCGATTTCTTTCATAAATGATATAATAACTCATCATCATCATATTAATATAAAAACGCTTGCATCATATATATCATCACCAACAAAACAGTATACTAGCTAGCTAAAAATCATCATAGTCGTCATTAGCACTATTTAATCATCATAGTCATTACCGCTATCTAATCACCACCAACACTAGCTTAAAGAAGAAACATTCACTTGTACTAGAAGCAAAGATATCATCGAGTTCAACATGGTCATTAAGCGTTCATAAGACCACAAAAGCAAATCACTCTTTGAGATTAAGTTCAGGACGAAGAACATGGACATGAGTGGACCAGTACTAAGAGCATGAACTAGCTAAATCACTCCTGCTGCTCTCTGTCAGGTAAGATAGCATATAACATGTATAGCTCTCCTGATTCATCATACTGGAGCATGCAGATGAACCTGCCTCCTAATCGTGGGATGTGCTTCTGATTGCTGCCCCCTAGTACTTCTCTAGGATCGTTAAGAATTTTGCTCCAATCTTTCACTATTAAGCATTCATCGCTGTTAGAAAACCTGAATGCACTCATGTGCAATGTAGGATATCTTGGACATAAGCTAACCATTTACATGCAACCTTTAGTCTCGATCCACTGAGGCACAACTGTCATCGGGAGTCCCTGTTGAAGAACATCATATAGTAGTTAATATACTTAGCAATGAAAGTTTAGCTTCAAAAATAATGTATGCAAAAGATGCACTGAGGACAAATAGTAAAAATCTTACCATCTTTCCTAAATAGATGTGACCGTAGTTCAATACGATCACTATTGGTCGCACATTTTGAGTACTAACATTTCTAAGTGCAGGAAGAAAATTTGTCTTGACAGTATGAAGATCCTCAAGCCATGAAACATAATGACTTATCTCCTCGCAGTTTAGTTCGGCCCCGGGATAGTAGTAGGTCCTGTCTACCAAGCGCTGGACATGTTTGCTTGAACGGAAATAAGCTGACAATAGAAATTAGTTGTCAACTATTTTTGAATAAACAATATCAAAGACATAAATATGGTTGAGAAACTCACATAATGGTAGAACTGGAGGCGTCTGCACATCGACCCAGATATCTCTATTACCTTCAATATCATCTTCCGGACGAATATCAAAGGTGATAACCATATCAGGCTCAAATGCATAAGCCTTGCATAGTGCTTGCCAAGTTTTGCATTCAAAACAGGTGCATGTCTCTGCATTGTATAATTTGACGTTGAAAGTATAACCATGGTCAGTCTTCAGGTAAACTCTCTTTACCTCCACAGTTTACATAGCACTGAAACCTATCTTATCCAAGACAAAAGTTCTTGAATGGCAGGGATGCGCTGTAAAATACTGAAACTTTAAAATTATAAGTTGAAGCAAATGAAGCATATATAAGTTATGTTTAAAACAAGAAAAAAGACTTGTCGTTGTGACTTACTGTATCCACTTCGAAGGTCTCATCCAACTTGATGCTGAAGCGCCTATCATCAACTAGGAAATTTCTGTCGCACAGGCCGCGCTGGTCTTCACAGTATTCACACATAATGAAATCTTTTTCATCGTCAGACGACATTTCCTATGTTCATATAGGTGAAACATTAAACACTTACTAGTTCTATTAATTCAAGTAATTCAACTACTTTTATTAATTCAACTAGTTCTAATTCAACTCTAAGATACCTAGATTTTCTTACTAAAAATAAACTAGTTCTATTAATTCAACTAATTAATTCAACTAAGAATTTACTAAAAATAAACTAGTTCTATTAATTTTCTTACTAAAATAAAGTAGCTAGCTAGTTCTATATAGTACTATATTTTAATTAGATCATCAAATCTAAGATACCTAAATTTTCTTACTAAAAATAAACTAGTTCTATTAATGCAACTAAGAATTTACTAAAAATAAACTAGTTCTATTAATTTTCTTACTAAAATATATAAAGTAGCTATATATAGTAATATTTTAATTAGATCGTCAAATCTAATTAACAATTTGACATGCATTAATCTAAACAACAGAAAACAGAAAATATGTAAAAAAATGTGTGTGTGTGTCTGTCTATGTTGTGTGTGTATGTGTGTGTGTACGAGCAGGGGTCGGCGTCGTACGGGAGGCCGCGCGAGACGGTGATGCAACGGGTACGGCGCGACAGGCGACGGACCGGGGGCGACAGCGCGATCGACGGGCGGCGGGCCAGGGGTGGCGGCGCGAGATGGCACACGACGTACATCCGGGGCGGTGGCGCGAGATGGCGACAACAGGCGGCGGGGGTGAGGGCGCGCGGCGGGGCCGGCGAGGGCACGCGTGATGGGCGATGGCGCGGCGGTGGCGGCGATGTCGCGCGAAGAAGTTGAAGAAGAAGTGGGGAGATGGAAACTGAATTTTTCGTAAGTGCTATATATATAGGAGGGGCCTTTAATACCGGTTGGAGCCACCAATCGGTACTAAAGGCCAATTTTGGCTAGGTGAAGCGGCGGGAAGCAACACCCTTTAGTATCGGGTGGTGGCTCCAACCGGTATTAAAGACCCACCCTTTAGTACCGGTTGGAGCCACCACCCGGTACTAAAGGGGTGCGCTGCTAAGCAACGGGCGCAAAGTTTAGTTCCACCTCGCCGGGCGAAGGGTAGCCACACTAGTTTATAAACCCAGCCATGGCTGCTCCTCCGAACTCCTCTATATAGCAGGCTTCTGGGCCTAACTAGGCCTGAATTTGCACACCCTAGGTCTGGCAGGCCCACTTGGCAGCGCCCCAAAAAAATTTTATATAGTTTTTTTCTTTTCTGCATTACTTATTTTCTTCTATTTATTTTTGAGTAATTTTTAATATAGTTTTTTTCTTTTCTGCTTTATTTATTTTCTTCTATTTATTTCTGAGTAGTTTTTTTGCTGTATTTAGTCTCTTTTTGAAATTTTTTGCTTTAGGTACAAAAAACTACAAACTTTCTATTAGTGCGAGTACTTTTCAAATTTGAATAGTTTAAATTTATTTTCTTCTATTTATTTTTGAGTAATTTTTTGCCATACTGAACGCTTTGAATGCTGCATGCTGAACGCACAAAAAGTCTGGAGTTCAAATAAGTTTAAAAAAATGAAGTGCCTGTCTAACACGTGAGTTTTCATCTGAAACCTTGATATTCCGAAAGAGATTGTCCAGTTTGTACACGAAGTGCGTCCAGTTTTTGCCATAACCCTCTCTACTCTGTTGCACATTCTTTGTGGGTGAAATGATGATACCATGCCAGGTGTCAACATTTTCAGATTTCATTTTGTAGTGATTTTCAATTTCACGGTCATTTAGCTCTCTAAACAAATCGGTAAATGAATGAAAAACAGCAAATGATGTCAGAACGGGTTGCAAATTGATGATGTCGCTTTGAATGCTGCATACTGAATGCACAAAAAGTATGGAGTTCAAATAAGTTTCTAAAAATGAAGTGCCCGTGTAACACATGAGTTGTCATCCGAAACCCTGATACTCCGAAAGAGATTGTCCAGTTTGTACACGAAGTGCGTCCAGTTTTTGCCATAATCCTCTCTACTCTCTTGCACATGCTATGTGGGTGAAATGATGATACCATGCCAAGTGTCAACATTTTCAGAGTTCATTTTGTAGTGATTTTCAATTTCACGGTCATTTAGCTCTCTAAACAAATCCGTAAATGAATGAAAAACAGCAAATGATGTCAGAATGGGTTGAAAATTGATGACGTCGCTTTGAATGCTGCATACTGAACGCACAAAAAGTCTGGAGTTCAAATAAGTTTAAAAAACATTGATTATACATATGAGGGCGTAAACATGTAAAAATATACATCAAAAATACATTGATTATCAATGATCTTTTTGTGTACAATCTGAATTGTCAATATGAGTCCTCAACGGTTTAGAAACCGGTGAAGACTCATTTTGCGACCAGAAATTCCACACATAGAGCTCTATGAAAACCAAGTGCTTGTGATAGTTTGAAAACTAACATATTTAAGGTGGTAAAAATCCTACTAGGGGAGCAAGGTGGGACTAAAAACAGCCTGCTACAACCTCTTTACTACCGGTTCATACCACAAACCGGTACTAAAGGGGCTGGCTGGGCCCCAGCCTCTTTAGTACCGGTTCGTGGTTCAAACCGGTACTAAAGTTTTGTTCCGAACTGGTACTAAAGATCTCCTCCCATCTAGCCATTGTAACCGGCACTAATGGACACATTAGTGCCGGCTCAAATTCAAACCGGGACTAATTTGTCTCACATTTGACCCTTTTTCTACTAGTGCAGGTGGGACACACCTATCATCCTCACCTCTCTCTCGCCCCCCCTCTCTCTCTCACTGGCAGCTGGGCCCCGCCTGTCAGGTTTGAGAACCTGGCATCCACGCGCGCTGGCTCGCCTGGGCCTCCTCTCCCTCTGGGCCTGCTGCGCTGCCGCCATTCTAGCCTAGAGGCATAGTGCCTTCTTTCTTTTTCTTTTCATTTTTCTATCAATTCTCTAAAAATTCCACAGGATAAAATATTTATCCAAATGCAATACTTTAAACTCCTAAATTCTTGTAAAAATCGCACCTATTTAATGGTGTAACATTCATAAATATCCATCAAACTTTTCTAAATTGTTCAAATTTAAATCCAAATTTGCATTTATATTCCCCTCTGGAAATACATTTCTATTATTTCACAACTCCAAATCCAAAACTATAAAAAAATTTCATTCTTAGTTTTGATCCCAATATTTGACAAAAATAATTGAACATTTTTAGAGCACTTTTATTTTTCTGTTTTTGCTATTGCCTTATTTTCTCGTTGCTACTTTGCGACAAGTAGATCACGTGTTTGACGAAGTAGTTGGAGTAGAAGGAGAAGGACATGAAGGCTTCGAATACCAATCCAACCAAGGCAAGTAGCCCTTTGACCATGATGAACCCTATTAATCATAATATCATTTCTTTCTGTTATTGTTGAATGCATGATATCTTGAATGCCAACCTTGCTAGGTGTCGGTGTACTAAAGTATGGGTACTTATTTACCACTTACAAGTGCACGGGTAGTCGCGGCCACACCTACGGCAGGGCTTGGTGAGGTAGAGGAAAGCAAAGTATCAAGACCACCAAGACAGATGCCCGAAGCGCAAGGAGTGGAGGGCGAGATGGACCACCCCCGGCGAGGCCCTTGCCCGGGCGTCCTACACAGCACCAGCAAGCCCATCACCCTTGGGGCTGAGAGCTTTGACACCATTGACAATGATAAGACCAAGATCTAGAGAGCGCATGCCTGATAGCATGCAGCTCCTCACAAAGATTGACAGCCCACAGACCTATGTGGGACCAGAAGACAAAGACCCCTGATAAAATCCTTGCCGTGGACGACTCCAAGGCCCCCGGCAAAGCCTTGCCTAGGACGATCGCTGGGCCGCGGCCAGACCCACGCCCCGAAAGGTTTCGCCACATTACCACCACTCTAGTGCAATGATAGGTGTGCCAACTAAGCAGGCGCCTGGGTGGCGGCATGTAGATCTTTGTGGAAGCTTACCATTGTGCCAACACAGAAGCTAGTTGGCCAGCGTGGCACTGCATGCATCGTCGACCTGGACGCATGTCGAAGCGAGGAGGAGCGACGAAGAACGGGATGGATTCTATTGGCATCCCCAATAAAGCAAGAGGACACATAAGCGACACATTAAATGCATTTGTCCTACGTTGCCGAGTGATAAGCTCATGCACTGTAGTTTGCCACCTCCTGTGTGCCACTGTGGCAACCCCTTTTCGTATAAAAGGAGGCCCAAGGCACACACAGAGAGGATTTAGAATTTTGGACAAAGCACACACCGTAGCTAGTTTAGAATCTCAATAACACCCATATAAACTAGAGAAGCAGGACAAGGGTATTACACATCCTTGCGGCCTGAACCTGGATAAAAACTTCCCTGTGTGCTAATGGCTCGACCTGCTCTTCGTGCAACTAATCCCCCGCTGAACGTAGAAAAAGGGATCCTTGTGACCCCACAGTTGTTCGGTTTCCCTAGAATCTGGTCTGTGAGTTAGTGTCGTAGTTTCTTCATTGACATGGCTTTGAAGAAGAAGAAGATTGCAGGGATCGGTCCGTCCGGGGCCGCTCCGCCCGCACCCGTGCGGATGGGCGATGGGGCGGGCACCAGTGGTGGAGGAGATCGAGATCGCCCACATCATCCAAATATAAGAAGCCAGGCAGCCGGCGTCCTCCGCAGCGGCGACGATGGTCGATGCGCCGCCGCGCCCAGGGATGGAGCCGCGGTACCTGCGGGTGGTGCAGGGACCTCCAAGGGCAGGAAGTCAACCCCGCCAACGCACTCGCCGCGGTCCTCTCAGCACGTGCGCGACGAAGAGCGCCGCGTTGTTGAAGACCCTGGGCGTTGCCATGGCAAAAGCCCTCAGTGTCACTCTCAAGAAACGGAGGGCCGACATGCACGCCATGATGTTGAAGAAAGGAGCGTGCGGCCGCAGAATTGTGATGGGGCTCCTTCTAACATAGTTAGAAGTCTGAGTTCCTCCCATTCCTCGCGCTTGTCGCTGCCACCCACGCGAGCAGAAGTGTTGTCGCGAGTGCAGCTACTCCTTGACTTTCCTCCTGCCTTGGAGAACCAGGAAGAGTGAAGGGCTACCATCCAAAGCCTTATTGGCCATGCCAACAATGACGGCTGTCGGGGAGCAAGTCCCTCGCGGCACCGGAATGACAAGTCGGCGCATGCATATAGTGGAAGGTTTGAGGGCGCCGCGACCACGGTGCACTCCCCTCCACCATGGCCGGCCCATCGGGGTAACGCCCAGGACAACGTGTCCACAGCGTCGCCAGACCCACGGATGCATCGTGACCAACATCAAGTTCTTCGAGAGCGCCTCAAGTAGGACGCCCGTTCTACTACCGAGCAGCGTCGGGAGGCACGTCACCAGTCTGATAGGCGTGCTAGGCCCACTACATACAAGCCTACACCGGGGGACGCTGGTGACTTGCCCTCTGTAATAACCTGTCCAGCGTTCACCCACGAGCTGCGGCAGTTCCAGTTGCCCAACACCCGCGTGTTCAAACCTGAGGTCCCAGAGAAGTACGATGGCAAGACTCATCCGTCCGAGTTCTTGAGCATTTACGCCATTGCGATGCAAGCTACCGGGGCACGAGACGACAAGGTACTCGCCAACTATTTCCCATTGGCATTCAAACCCAACATCAGGTCATGGTTGATGCATTTGCCGATAGACTTCATCTCTTCTTGGTCCGATTTGTGCCAAGAGTTTATTGGTGCCTTCATTGGCGGCCACATAGCTCCTGGACAGGCAAGCGATTTGCACGTGATCCCTCAGAGGGACGGAGAATCCTTATGCAAGTACATACATAGATTTAGCCGTGTGCCGTACAACATCCCCGATGTTCATCCCGCCGCTGTCATCAGAGCGTTCCATCAGAACATGTGCAATCGCTAGATGCATGAAGAGCTAGCCATGAACAAGGTTGCGGATGTTGCCGAACTATTCGCTCTGGCCGACAGATGTGCCTGAGCTGAGGAAGGAAGGAAGTACCCCGGTGAAGATGCCGACGCGGGAAGTGAGTCTGAATACGAAGACGTCGTTGCCCCGGCAAAGAAGGGTCGGCAACGTGACAAGAAGCGCAAGGGCAAGACGTGCTTTCAGTTGAGGAATCCGGCGACCCCGACACCGCCAAGAAGGACAAGGTTGATGACCCCGGCAAGGAGGTTGCCAGGTGCAATGCCTGCCGGGCCTTGGCGGTTGCCGGCAAGTCAGAGGGCTCCGACAAGCAGTACTGCAAGATCCATCATACCAAGGGCCACGATCTCCAGAATTGTCGCCAAGTGGAGCTGCTGATGGAGAAGCAAAGGGATGAGTATGAACGACGAGACAAGGAGAAGGGCCAAGGTGGCTCTGAAGGATCTGACAAGAAGCGCGACAGCCAAGGAGGACGCGGCAATAAGGAGAAGCAACAAGAGAGGCTTGCTCCAGGTCGTGACAAGAAAGAGGAGGATGACGATCATGATGATGATCATGACGAATCCACTGAGCATGAGTTTCAGAAAGCGATAGAAGTCATGTGTGTTGATGGAGGTGCTTCATTGCATTCTTCCCACCGCCAACTGAATCAGTGTGCGCGCGAGATTAATTCAATGGAACTAATGGTCGACGCCCAGAAGCCGTTGAGGTGGTCCCACACGCCTATCATTTTCAACGCTGAGGATCACCCTGATCGCACGACTGCGGTCTGGTGTTTTCCGTTGTTGGTATCCTCAACAATACACAACCTCAAGGTGACGAAGATGTTAGTTAACTGTGGGGCTGGCCTTAACTTGATCTTGCCCAACGTGATAAAGAGGTTGCAGATCCCTGATGAAGATCTCGAGGAGATGTGCACGTTCCAAGGGATCAATCCAGGGAGGAGTCAGCCCAAGGGAAAGTTCATGCTACTAGTTACATTTGGTGGCGAACTCAACTATAGGACAGAGTGGATCGTTTTCAATGTTGCCGAGATCCCGTTGCCATATAATGGGATCCTTGGTCGCCCAGCGCTAGCCAAGTTCATGCCGGCGTCGCACTACGCATATAACAAGCTGAAGATGCCTGGCCCGATGAGCATCATCACCGCCGGCTGTGATAAGAAGGATGCACTCATTTGCGCTGATCAACTCTATCGGGAGGCGGTTGCAGCATCTGCTGCCAAGGCACCTGCTCCTGCCACCAAGAAGAAGACCAGTAAGGCCTCGGCCGCCGGCAAGACTCCTGGCTCCGGCAAGGGTTCCTGCAATCACTCCGTCAAACGTGCCTCTTCGGAGTGCTGCGTTCCCGCCGAGGATGTGCCAGAGAGCTCTACCGGCAAGAGCAAGAAGTATAGGGCAGCCCCACCGAATACCAAGAAGGTGTCCGTCAAGGAGGATGGCATGGGCGGAGCTTTTACCATAAGCTCCACCCTTGACAGCAAATACGAAAGCGCGCTCGTCGCCTTCCTGCGGGCAATTGTTGACGTGTTTGTATGGCAAGCATCCGACATCCACGATGTTCCCAAGGAGGTGATTGAGCACCATCTTGCTGTCTGGCCCCATGCACGGCCCGTCAAACAAAAGGTCAGAAAGCAAGCTTTGGAGCGACTAGAGTTTATCGTCGAGGAGATCAGGAAGTTGGAGGCGGTAGGTTTGATCAAGGGAGTTCTCCACCCGACGTGGTTGGCCAATCCAGTAGTAGTATGTAAGGTGAATTGGAAGTGGAGGCTATGTATCGACTATGCTGATATCAATAAAGCCTCTCCAAAGGATCCTTTCCCATTGCCACGTATTGACCAGATAGTGGACTCCACTGTTGGGTGCGACCTGCTGTCGTTCCTTGATGCTTACTCAGGATATCATCACATCTTCATGACAAAACAAGATGAAGAAAAGACCGCATTTATCACCCCGTGTGGTACATACTGTTTCATACAGATGCCTTTCGGGTTGAAGAGTGCTGGTTTGACGTTCACCCGAGCGGTCCAAATCGGTTTTGAGCCCTAGCTCCATAGAAATACGGAAGCCTACATGGATGATATAGTTGTCAAATTGTCAAAACCAAAGATAAGGCCACGCTCGTGCAGGACCTAGAAGAACATTTACGAATTTGTGCAACATCAACCTCAAGATCAACCCAGAGAAGTCTGTGTTCAGCGTCCCGTCCGGCAAACTTCTTGGGTTCTTTGTGTCTCAACGTGGAATTGAAACGAACCCCGACAAGATCAAAGCCATTGAGTAGATTGAGGCACCCCGAAGAGTCAAGGACGTCCGTAGGATTGCCGGTTGCGTTGCCGCCATGAGTAGGTTTATCTCTAAGTATGCTAAGCGCGCCCTCCCCTTTTTGAAAATTTTGAAGAAGGCGGGTGCGATTAAATGGACTCCAGAGGCAGAGGTAGCGTTGCAGGACTTAAAGAGGTACCTCTCCTCTACGCCGATACTATTTAGCAATACTCATGTGGTTGTCAGATTCTAGTAGCAATACTCATGTGGTTGTGAGATTCTATTTACATCATCGTTCAGTGACTTGCAAGACCTTGGTTGTATGCTCACGATGAAAGAATGTGTAGCTAAACATTTGGTTTCTGAGGGAGACACTTGGGTCCAGACTGGCTCGTGTTCCTGACCAAACTATTGTGGATCTGAGTTTTAAGGTCCATTGCCATATGTTGTCAACTCGTGGTGTAATACCTTGTACCGGTGCCATACTAAGGAAGCTTGTGTTGAAAGCCATCGCTCTAAGGAATACTGAATAGCTTGTGCCTGAAGCTTTCGTCAGACAGCTTGCTAAAGAAGGTTGGGTACCGTATGTCAGAAGCTTCCCCCCTTAATGGCTTGCTGGGAAAGACTCGGTACTTTATGCCGAAAGCTTTTGCGGTAGCTTACTGAAGAAGATAGGGTATCTTGTGCTGGAAGTCATCCACATATCGTACTCGGGCAGATTGGGGAATCATGCATTGGAAGCTTCGCTGGTATCTTGCGAGGGAAGACTGAGTTGCTTATACCATAAGCTTCTTTTTGTGATATGCAGACTGAATTCCATGTGTATATACCATCTTAGTATTCCTGTTGCCAATAACTGGTATGAAAATGGTTGCTCAACTATCCTTCTTGCTGAGTACTGAATTCATAGTACATTCTAGCTGGTTTCCAGAATATAGCATGGTTCAAATCTTACTCATTAGCAGAATCATACCTTGTATATGAATGATACCCTTGACTCAAAATATGTGGTTAGTATTTCACACCACTTGTCTTCTGGTTGATTTAATCCTACTGATGGGAAGATTGCACCACTGATGTAAACTTCATTTTGGTAACCATTCCAGGATATCATTTCCATTCAGACCAGATATTCCCAATATAATGTAGTCGGCTAAGAATTTCATAATATTTAGCTGAGCTTCCAAATATTTGAACTTCGTGCTGATTCTTCAGGTCCAATGTTGGTTGACGAGCAACTTCAATAAGGGGAAGATAAGGTAACACCGAGGGCCCAAAGAAATAAACAAAAGAAAACGAATGAAACAAAAGCACACAAGGCATACAAATAATATCATATTCAGCAACATCACACATTACTGCTACTCACAATAATCATATGCATGCATACCTAAGCACAAAAAATATCACAGAAACTCCGACATTATAGTCTAACATGCTGTGATGGTGTCCACGAAAGTGAATCCAAGTGTGGAAAGAGTTGGTGTAAACAAGGCTACACCAAGCGTCGGCTTAACACCTGTCGGTGCAACAAACCCCTGGTATGTTGCCTAGACTGTACACAGGCTCAAGAGCAAGCTTGTAGCATCCAAGACAAGGACAAGTAGAAGAGATAAGCTCTTTGAGAAATCAAAGGGTGGATCAAGAAGACCAATACCAACCAAAGGAGCAAGATATCACTAAGGAAAAACCTCCCTTGCTAGGCAGGCGAGGCTGGTAGGGTCGAGGTCAACCCAAAGAAAAGTCTCAAGACTCCCCCGGCAGGCTTGTCGGGGACGCCAAGGGTGGTTTACCCTGCCAGGACTCCACTGCTCCACCTCACAGCAACACAAGTCACAGATCGGTGCGGTGTCAAGCCCCAAGTTATTAAGTGACTGTTATTTGGTATGTGACAACCATCTCTGAAGGAAATCACCTCAAAATGACACCCGTCCAGGGACATGTCACGCAGGCAGGCGGGAAGGTGGCTACATGCCGTGGCAAGGCTTTCCAGGCCAATCCACGATGTGACATTAGGTGGTGCATTTAATGCACCTTGTCTTGTCTGCAGAGTTAGGTATGATAGCATTGTGGCTATCTAATGGTGGGATAATGACTATTTTGCCGTTGTGGTAACCCCTTGACCTATAAAAGGAGGGCCAGAGTACCTTAGAAAGGATTCGGACTTCCGAAAACTCATACGCACGTAGCTTCTCTCATCCCGAGGCAACCTTGCCGGGCAAGAGCGCTGAGCCTCCACACCAACCATACATCAATCCACCAAAGCAGGAGGAGGGCTTTATGCCTCACGGCGGCCCGAACCTGGGTAAAAACTGCCAGTGTCTACACTGTTGTGCTGCTCTACGCTCTCCGCTCATTGTGCAATGCGCCATCCCCCCTTGCCAAACCACAAAGGGGCTGATGGCCTCATAGGTTGCCATGTTTTCCCACGACATCTTTGGCGCGCCAGGTAGGGGGAAGCGCTTTCGCAAACCCGAGGTATAAGCAGCGCGTCATCTTCATCGACATCTTCTTCATCAATGGCTCCATCATCCATGGCGCCCAAGAAAAAGTCTGGTGCTGCAGCTCACCCGTCCACCTCGAAGGCCCCTTCACATGTGGCCACAAATTCCGTGGGGGCTACGGGGACGCACAAGAACATGGACGCTGTGGGGGATATGGCTAGTGCAGGCAGCGTTTTCGCCATACCCCCTGCGGCCGAAACAGAAGTGGTAGGCACCGGAGAAGGACAGTGCCAACAACATGCTTGCGGCCACGGTCGACAAGGTGCGGGTGGAGAGATTGTTCCGCCTCCGCCTCTCCGTCCCACCGAAGGACGTAGCCACAGTGATGGCCTTCGCTCCGGGGCGAACCACGACCAAATAGGCGCCCCCACTGCGGGTGCGACTACAATGCACGTGCCACTTCCAATACAAGCTGCACCGAATGGGGTCGCCAATCCCCAAGCGCATCCACCTTGTCGCCACGCCACCCTGGTGGCCGGCTCGCGACGGGGAGAGCACGACACTGTCACCACCGGCACCGTCAGGAGCTAGGCGATGTCTCGGTCTGCATCATCATCTATTCCAAGCACTGCTTCAGAGGCCATGGCATGGGCCCAACTCCTGTTGAGTGTCCACCTAGTGGCTGATCAAATGGATGAGTGGAGAGCCACCATCCAGAGCCTGATTGGTTTCACTAAGGCGGGATGATCACAACGAGTAGGCCCGCCAGGGTCTCCGCAAGCCGCAATGACAGCCCGATTCGCTGGCCGCACTAAAGGGGCCCCTCCTATGGTGCAATCCCCTCCTCGACAGCCAACTCCGGGGGCACAGCCAAAGCCACGTAACCAAGAACCCGACGACGTATCAATGGCTTCATCCAATCCTCGAGCACGTCAAGATTAGCAATGAGTCCTGGAAGACAGGCGGAGGGAGAACGCGTGCGTCACCAACGAGCGATGCTGTGACACCCGCCACCGGTCCGATAGGCGCAATGGCCCCTACGTCGACGAGCCCATACCCTGTGGAGACACGTACCTGCCTTTCGAGGTTTGGTGCCCCGCCTTCACTTGCGAGCTGCGGCAAGTCCGTTGGCCATCTGCCCGCATGTTCAAGCCAGAGATACCGGAAAAGTATGATGGAAGGTTGAACCCGATAGAGTTCTTGAGCATTTACACTATCGCTATTCAAGCTGTCGGAGGAAGAGATAAGTAAGTGTTTGCCAACTACTTCTCTCTGGCACTCAAGCCAAACGTGAGGTCATGGCTGGTGACTTGCCGGAGAGTTCCAATAGCAAGATGTCAAAGGTTGTTGCACCCACTGTGAAGAAGGTCCCGATAGGGCTGGTTGGCGCTGATGGTACATTTACTATCAACGCCACCCTCGACGACAAATACGAAAGCACTCTCGTTTCCTTCTTGTAGTGAATGTCAATGTGTTTGGTTGGCAACCATTTGACATCCCCGATGTTCCCAGATAGGTAATCGAGCACTACCTTGCTATCTGCTCACATGCCCGGCCTGTCACATAGAAGGTCAGAAAGCAAGCTTTGGAGCGGCAGCAGTTTATTGCCGAAGAGATCAACAATCATGAGGTAGTCGGTTTAGTAAGAGGGGTATTGCATCCTACTTGGTTGGCAAATCTAGTGGTATTGCGCAAGGCGAATGGGAAGTGGAGGCTTTGCATATATTTCTTAGATCTAAATGAAGCATGCCCGAAGGACCCATTCCCCTTGGCGCACATCGACCAGATCATGGATTCCACCTCCGGGTGTGACCTGCTTTCCTTCTTGGATGCCTACTCTGGGTACCACCAAATTTTCATGTCCAAGGAAGATGAAGAGAAGACCGCTAATAACCCCATGTGGCACATACTGCTTTGTATGGATGCCCTTTGGGTTAAAAGCACTGGATCCACTTTTGCAAGGGTAGTACATATTGGCTTTGAGCCTCAGCGACACAGAAATGTTGAAGCCTACATGGACGATATAGTGGTCAAAACAAAGAACAAGCAAACTCTCATTCAGGACTTGGAAGAAACCTTTGCCAATCCATGCAAGATAAAATTGAAGCTGAATCAAGAGAAGTGTGTGTTTCACATTCCTTCCGGCAAGCTAATTGGCTTCTTTGTGTCCCTCCAAGGGATAGAGGCCAACCCCAACAAGATGAGGGCGATTGAGAAGATTCAAGCACCCAAGACACTTAACGACATGAGGCATTTAACTGGATGTGTTGCCGCGCTACGCAAGTTCATTTCTAAGTCCGCCGAGCACGCCCTGTCGTTCTTCAAAGTCTTGAAGAAGGAATGGCCCATGGAGTGGACCCCGGAGGCAGACGCTGCATGATACGTCTCGACTGTATCTATTATTTTTGATTGTTCCATGCTATTATATTATCTGTTTTGGATATTTTATATGCATTAATATGCTATCTTATATTATTTTTGGGTATACCTACTAACCTAGAGACCAGTGCCAATTTTTGTTTTTTCCTTGTTTTTGAGCTTCGCAGAAAAGGAAAACCAAATGGAATGAAACCGCCGCAATGATTTTTCTTGGACCAGAAGACAACCAGGAGACTTGGAGATGAAGTCAGAGGAGGCACGAGGCGGCCACAAGGATGGAGGGCGCGCCCCCCACCCTTGTGGGCCAGCCGTGACTCTCTTGACCTAATTCTTTCCCCAATATACTCCCATATATCCCCAAGCCACCAGAGGCATCCACGAAAACACTTTTGCGCCGCCGCAACCTTCTGTACCCGTGAGATCCCATCTAGGGACCTTTTCGAGCACCCTGCCGGAGAGGTATTCAATCACGGAGGGCTTCTACATCAACTCTATTTCCCTTCGGATAAAGCGTGAGTAGTTTACCTCAGACCTACAGATCCCTAGCTAGTAGCTAGATGGATGCTTCTCTCTCTTTGATTCTCAATACCATGTTCTCCTCGATGTTCTTGGAGATCTATTCAATGTAATAATTTTTTGCCATGTGTTTACCGAGATTCAATGAATTGTGGATTTATGATCAGCTTATCTATGATTATTATTTGAATCTTCTATGAATTCTTATATGCATGATTTGATATCTTTGCAAGTCTTTTTGAATTATCGGTTTGGTTTGGCCAATTGGATTGGTTTCTCTTGCAATGGGAGAAGTGCTTAGCTTTAGGTTCAATCTTGCGGTGTCCTTTCCCAGTGGCAGTAGGGGAAGCAAGGCACGTACTGTATTATTGCCATCGAGGATAAAACGAAAGGGTTTTCATCGTATTGCTTGAGTTAATTCCTCTATATCATGTCATCTTACTTAATGCGTTACTCCGTTCTTTATGAACTTAATACACTAGATGCATGCTGGATAGCGGTCGATGTATGGAGAAATAGTAGTAGATGCATAATCATTTCAGTGTACTTGACACGGACGTGATGCCTATATTCATGATTATTGCCTTAGATATCGTCATAACTTTGCACTTTTCTATCAATTTCTCGACAGTAATTTTTTCACACGCCGTATTATTTGCTATCTTGAGAGAAACCACTATTGAAACCTATGGCCCCTTCCATCATATAAGTTTTTGATCTACTATTTTGCAAGCTTTTACTTTCTGATCTTTTTACCAAAAATACCAAAAATATTTACTATATCATTTATCTATCTCTATCAAATCTCACTTTTGCAAGTAACCGTTAAGGGATTAACAACCCATTTATCACGTTGGGTGCAAGTTTGTTTGATTGTTTGTGCAGGTCTTAGTGATTTGTGCGTTCTCTCCTACTTGATTGATACCTTGGTTCTCTAACTGAGGGAAATACTTATCTCTACTTTACTGCATCACCCTTTCCTCTTCAAGGGATAAACCAATGCAAGCTCAAGAAGTATTAGGAAGAATATCTCCTGGGGAGATCTATCACAGGTCTATGTATCTTAGTATCTGGTCTAGCTATATTAGCAGATTCATCACAGAAATAAATAACATGCCCATCTAAATCATCATCCAAGAGATCTTCGACTGTTATTTCTGTTAAAATAGGAGATCATTGTTATCATGGTTTATGTGATATGGGTGCCAGTGCTAGTGCGATACCCTATGATCTATATAAAGAAATTATGCACAACACTGCACCCGTTGAATTAGAACACATTGATGTTACTGTTAAGCTTACTAATAGGGACACCATTAAACCAGTTGGGATTGTTAGAGATGTTGAAGTCTTGTGTGGGATGGTTAAATACCCTGCTGATTTTCTTGTTCTTGGCTCCCCACAAGATGATTTTTATCCCATTATTTTTGGTAGACGATTCTTGAATACAGCTAGTGCTAAGATTGATTGCGAAAAATATACTGTCACCGTTGGCCTAGATGGTATGTCTCATGAGTTTAATTTTGCTAAGTTTCGTAGACAACCTCGTGATAGGGAACCATCTAGTAAGGATGAGATTATTGGTCTTGCTTCCATTGCTGTGCCTCCTACTGATCCATTAGAGCAATATTTGCTAGACCATGAAAACGATATGTTTATGAAGGAAAGAAGGTAAATAGATGAAGTGCTCCTTAAATAGGAACCTATGCTGAAACATAACCTTCCCATTGAAATTCTTGGGGATCCCCCTCCACCCAAGGGTGATCCCGTGTTTGAACAAACCATTACCTGATAATCTTAAGTATGCTTATCTTGATGAAAAGAAAATATATCCTGTTATTATTAGTGCTAACCTTTTAGAGCAAGAAGAAGAAAGATTATTGAAAACTCTGCCGAGTAGCTATTGGATATACTATGGATGATCTCAAGGGCATTAGTCCCACATTATGCCAACACAAAATTACAGTGGAGAAAGATGCCAAACCAGTTAGCGATCCTCAACGATGACTAAATCCCAAGATGAAAGAAGTGTTAAGAAAGGAGATATTAAAGCTCCTTGAGGCAGGTATAATTTATCCCATTGCTGATAGTGAATGGGTAAGCCCTGTCCATTGTGTTCCTAAAAAGGGAGGTATTACCATTGTTCCTAATGATAAAGATGAATTGATACTACAAAGAATTATTAAGGGTTATAGGATGGTAATTGATTTCCGTAAGTTAAATAAAGCTACTAATAAAGATCATTACCCTTTACCTTTTATTGATCAAATGCTAGAAAGACTATCCAAAAACACTCATTTCTGCTTTCTAGATGGTTATTCTTGTTTCTCTCAAATACCCGTGTTAGCGAAGGATCAATCTAAAACTACTTTTACTTGCCATTTTGGTACTTTTGCTTATAGACGTATGCCTTTTGGTTTATGTAATGCACCTTCTACCTTTCAAAGATGCATGATGGCTATATTCTCTGATTTTTGTGAAAAGATTTGTGAGGTATTCATGGATGACTTCTCTGTTTATGGATCATCCTTTGATGATTGTTTGACCAACCTTGATTGAGTTTTGCGGAGATGCGAAGACACTAGTCTTGTCTTGAATTGGGAAAATTGTCACTTTATAGTTAATGAAGGCATTGTCTAGGGACATAAGATTTCCAAGAGAGGTATTGAAGTTGATAAAGCCAAAGTTGATTCTATTGAAAAGATGCCATGTCCCAAGGACATAAAAGGTATAAGAAGTTTCCTTGCTTTACTGTTTTTTATAGGAGGTTCATTAAGGACTTTTCTAACATCTCTAGGCCTCTGACTAATTTATTGCTAAAAGATATTCCTTTTGTCTTTGATGATGATTGTGTAGAAGCATTTGAAATACTTAAGAAAGCTTTGATCACTACACCTATTGTTCAGCCACCTGATTGGAATTTACCTTTTGAAATTATGTGCGATGCTAGTGATTATGTTGTAGGTGTTGTTCTAGGGCAAAGAGTCGATAAGAAATTGAGTGTTATCCAGTATGCTAGTAAGACTCTTGATACTGCCCAGAGAAATTATGCTACTACTGAAAGAGAATTCTTAGTAGTTGTGTTTGCATGTGATAAGTTTAGACCTTGTATTGTTGATTCCAAAGGTACTATTCACACTAATCATGCTGCTATTAAATATCTTATGGAAAAGAAAGATGCTAAGCCTAGACTCATTAGATGGGTTCTCCTGCTCCAAGAATTTGATTTACATATTATTGATAGAAAGGGAGCTGAGAACCCCATTGCAGACAACTTATCTAGGTTAGAGAATGTTCTTGATGACCCACTACCTATTGATTATAGCTTTCCTGATGAACAATTAGCAGTCATTAATGCTTCTCATACTGTTCCTTGGTATGTTGATTATGCTAATTACATTGTTGCTAAATTTATACCTCCTAGTTTCACATACCAGCAAAAGAAAAAGTTTTTTTTGATTTAAGACATTACTTTTGGGATGACCCACACCTTTATAAAGAAGGAGTAGATGGTGCTATTAGACGTAGTGTGCCTGAGCATGAACATGAACAGATCCTACGCAAGTGTCACTCTGAATCCTATGGAGGACACCACGCTGGAGATAGAACTGCACACAAGGTACTACAATCTGGTTTTTATTGGCCTACTCTCTTCAAAGATGCTCGTAAGTTTGTCTTATCTTGTGATGAATGTCAAAGAATAGGTAACATTAGTAGACGTCAAGAAATGCCTATGAATTATTCTCTTGTTATTGAATTGTTTGATGTCTGGGGCTTTGATTATATGGGACCTTTTCCTGCCTCTAATGGTTATAAACATATTTTAGTTGCTGTTGATTACGTTACTAAGTGGGTAGAAGCTATTCCAACTAGTAGTGCTGATCATAACACTTCTATCAAAATGCTTAAAGAAGTTATTTTTCTGAGGTTTGGAGTCCCTAGATATCTTATGACTGATGGTCGTTCACATTTTATTCATGGTGCTTTCCGTAAGATGCTTGCTAAGTATGATGTCAATCATAGAATCACATATCCTTACCATCCACAGTCTAGTGGTCAAGTAGAGTTGAGCAATAGAGAGCTCAAATTATTTTTGCAAAAGACTGTGAATAGATCTAGAAAGAATTGGTCTAAAAAACTTGGTGATGCATTATGGGCCTATAGAACTACATACAAAAATCCTATATGTCTCCATATAAGATGGTTTATGGAAAAGCGTGTCATTTACCTCTTGAACTTGAACATAAAGCATATTGGGCTATTAAAGAGCTCAACTATGCCTTCAAACTTGCCGGTGAGAAGAGGTTGTTTGATATTAGCTCACTTGATGAATGGAGAACCCAAGCCTATGAGAATGCCAAGCTATTCAAATAAAAAGTCAAACGCTGGCATGACAAAAGGATACAAAAGCGTGAGTTTAACGTAGGAGATTATGTGTTATTATTCAACTCTTGTTTAAGATTTTTTGCAGGAAAACTTCTCTCTAAATGGGAAGGCCCCTACGTTATCGAGGAGGTTTACCATTCTGGTGCCATCAAAAATCAACAACTTCGAAGGCACAAGTCCAAGGGTGATGAACGGTCAAAGAATTAAACATTATATTTCAGGTAATCCTATCAATGTTGAAACTAATATTATTGAAGCCGTAACCCCGGAGGAATACATTAGGGACACTTTCCAGAACGTTCCACACTCTGAAAAGGAATAGGTATGTGGTACGGTAAGTAAACCGACTCCAAAACGACTCCAATGGCAATTTTAATCAATTTTGGAATATTTAAGAATTTTAGGAAGAAAGAAGTAGGCCCCCACAAGATTGGAGGGCACGCCCACGCTTACTGGGCGCGCCCCTGTCTCGTGGGCACCTCGTGTGCCTCCCGGACTCCGTTTTCTTGCATGGTACGTATTTTGGTAGGTAAAAATTCATTATATATAATCCCGATGGTTTTGACCACCGTATCACGCAAATATCCTCTGTTTTCGTTTCGAACTGTTTCTGTTTCAGATCTAGAGCATCATGTCGTCTCCAAGCCCTCCCAAGAACAAGTTTTTCGAGAGGGTTATCAACCCCTATCTCGCGGAGGTGCTGCAACACCCTCAAACCATTGAGATGCGTGAGGGGGTGCTGCACATCCGCGATGTGGAGGGACCAAGGCGTACCAGAAGCATGGAGACAAAGCTCGAAGCCATGGAGCTGCAAGTTTTCAAGTGCTAATGGATGGTGGAGCGTGGACTCAACGACAACCAGATGATGATCACGGAGTTCACCAACAACCACAAGCTGGATGCCAAAGTCATTGGGGAGACCATCTTCAAGCTTCAAGAGAAAATCAAGCACCTCCAAGCCCAGATCTATGACCTGCAAAACCAGAACTGTGAGTATGAATATAGATTCAAGAGGATGAGTATGGCTACCGATTTAAGGATCCCGGAGACTCGATCATCCTTCTATGATGGAGAGCGTATGCCTTGGAAGACGGACGACAAGCCTACATCATCAACAACTCCTACTTCACCACCTCCGAGGACATAATCACATGGGTATGGGCACTCCCCTTGGCAACTGCCAAGCTTGGGGGAGGTGCCCCGGTATCGTATCACCATCACACTCCTATCTTTACCGTTTTATTTAGCTCGATCTTTTTAGTAGTATCTTGATCTAGTAGATTGAAGTTTTGATATCAAGTAGTTTTGAGTTTTGCTTTGTGATCTCTTTTTGTAATCGAGTCCGTGAACTTTCTATAATAAAGATTAGTGTTGAGTCAAGGGCTTTGCTATGTTGCTATGATCTTGAGAAAGTAGAAAGAATAAAAGAGTTCATATTGATCTTATGGATAGTGATGACTTCACACATAGAAAGTATGAGAATTGATAAACGTAGTTTTGGTCATCGTTGCAATTAATAGGAAGTGATAAGGAAAGAGGAGTTCATATATAAATATATTATCTTGGACACCTTTTATAATTGGGAGCACTCATTAAGTATGACATGCTAAAAGAGTTGACGTTGGATAAGGAAGACAACGTAATGGTTTATGTTTTAGCACATCTCAGTTAAAGTATATTTTCATTAACCTTCCAAACATGCTGAGCTTGCCTTCCCCACTCATGCTAGCCAAATTCCTTGCACCAAGTAGACATACTACTTGTGCTTCCAAACATCTTTAAACCCAGTTTTGCCATGAGAGTCCACCATATCTACCTATGGATTGAGTTAGATCCTTCAAGTAAGTTGTCATGTTGCAAGCAATAAAAATTGCTATCTAAATATGGATGACTTACTAGTGCAGAGAAAATAAGCTTTGTATGATATTGTTGTGGAAGTAATAAAAGCGACGGACTACATAATAAAGGTCCATATAGAAGGGGCAATATAAAGTGACGTTCTTTTGCATTAAGATTTTGTGCATCCAACCCTAAGCGCACATGACAACCTCTGCTTCCCTCTGCGAAGGGCCTATCTTTTACTTTATGTTTTTACTTTACGCTTGAGTCAAGGTGATCGTCACCTTTTCCTTTTTCATTTTATCCTTTAGCAAGCTCCTCATGTTAGAAAGATCATGATATATATATCCAATTCGATGTAAGTTAGCATGGATTATTATTGTTGACATCACCTAACGGTGAATATGTTGGGAGGCAACACAATAAGCCCCTATCTTTCTCAGTGTCCGGCTGAAACTCCATAACCACAAGTATTGCGTGAGTGTTAGCAATTAGAGAAGACTACAAGATAGTTGAGTATGTGAACTTGCCAAGATGCTCTATTGTTGACTCTTTTTGATGTTATGATAAATTGCAATTGCTTCAATGACTGAGATTATAGTTTGTTAGTTCTCAATGAAGTTTTTGAACCATACTTGACATTGTGAATTGATTGTTACTTAAGCATAGGAAATCATATGACAAAATCCATATATGTTGCTGTTATAAGAATGATCATGATGCCCTCATGTCCGTCTTTTATCGACACCTCTATCTCTAAACATGTGGAAATATTTTTCGATTTTGGCTTCCGCTTGAGGACAAGCGAGGTCTAAGCTTGGGGGAGTTGATACGTCCATTTTGCATCATGCTTTTATATCAATATTTATTGCATTATGGGCTGTTATTACACATTATATCTCAGTACTTATGGCTATTCTCTCTTATTTTACAAGGTTTACCCAGCTGGAATTCTGGCTTGCAAAGGAGCGAACATTGGAAAACTTTCTGCACTGCTCCAAAAATCCTGAAACTCCATGAAACATGTTTTTGGAATTAATAAGAATTATTGGGCGAAAGAAATACATCAGGGGCCCACACCCAGTGCAGGAGGGTGGGGGGCGCGCCCCCCATTGGGCGCGCCCCCTGTCTCCTCGGCCCCCTGGTGGGCCCCCGGTGTCCATCTTCTGCTATATGAGAGCTCTTACCCTGGAAAAAATCATGGGCAAGCTTATGGGATGAAACTCTGCCGCCACGAGGCAGAACCTTGGCGGAACCAATCTAGGGCTCCGGCGGAGCTGTTCTGTCGGGGACACTTCCCTCCGGGAGGGGGAAATCATGACCAACATCATCACCAACGTCATCACCAACGATACTCTCATCGGGAGGGGGTCAATCTCCATCAACATCTTCACCAGCGCCATCTCCTCTCAAAACCCTAGTTCATCTCTTGTATCCAATCTTGTATCAAAACCACAAATTGGTACCTGTGGGTTGCTAGTAGTGTTGATTACTCCTTGTAGTTGATGTTAATTGGTTTACTTGGTGGAAGATCATATGTTCAGATCCTTTATGCATATTATTACTCCTCTGATTATGAACATGAATATGCTTTGTGAGTAGTTACGTTTGTTCCTGAGGACATGGGTGAATTCTTGCTATTATTAGTCATGTGAATTTAGTATTCGTTCAATATTTTGATGAGATGTATGTTATCTTTTCCTCTAGTGGTGTTATGTGAACGTCGACTACATGAAACTTAACCATTATTTGTGCCTAGAGGAAGGCATAGGGAAGTAATAAGTAGATGATGGGTTGCTAGAGTGACAGAAGCTTAAACCCTAGTTTATGCGTTGCTTCGTTAGGGGCTGATTTGGATCCATACGTTTAATGTTGTGGTTAGGTTTACCTTAATACTTCTTTTGTAGTTGCGGCACTTACAACAGGGGTTAATCATAAGTGGGATGCTTGTCCAAGTAAGGGTAGTAGCCAAGCACCGGTCCACCCACATATCAAATTATCAAAGTACCGAACGCGAATCATATGAACGTGATGAAAACTAGCTTGACGATAATTCCCATGTGTCCTCTCGAGCTCCTTTCTCATTATTAGAAATTGTCCAGGCTTATCCTTTTCTACATAAAGGATTGGGCCACCTTTTTGCACTTTATTTACTTTATTTACTTGTTACTCGTTACTATTTATCTTATCACAAAACTATCTATCATCTACAATTTCAGTGCTTGCAGAGAAAACCTTACTGAAATTCGCTTATCATTTCCTTCTGCTCCTCGTTGGGTTCGACACACTTACTTATCGAAAGGACTACGATAGACCCCCTACACTTGTGGGTCATCATCTATATTTTATCATATAAGCTTTCAATCTACTTTTATTTGCATCTTTACTTTTCACATCTATATTATAAAATACCAAAAATATATTTATCTTATCATATTATCTCTATCAGATCTCACTTTTGCAAGTGGCGGTGAAGGGATTGACAACCCCTTTATTGCAGTGTTTCGAAGAAAAGGAATATCAAGCGGAGTCCAAATGGAATGAAACCTTCGGGAGCGTGATTTTTGGAACGAACGTGATCATGAGGAGTTGGAGTGCAAGTCAAGAAACAGTCGAGGCGGCCACGAGGGTGGAGGGCGCCCCCCTACTAGGCGTGCCCCTATCTCGTGGGCCCCTCGGGCGTCCACCGACCTACTTCTTCCTCCTATATATACCCAGGTACCCCGAGAACATCAAAGGAGATGAAGAAAAACTATTTCCACCACTGTAACCTTCTATATCCGCGAGATCCCATCTTGGAGCCTTCACCGGTGCTCTGCCAGAGGGGGAATCAACCATGGAGGGCTTCTACAACAACCCCATAGCACCTTTGATGAATTGTGAGTAGTTTACCATAGACCTTCGGATCCATAGTTATTAGCTAGATGGCTTCTTCTCTCTTGTTGGATCTCAATACCATGTTCACCTCGATCTTCTTGGAGATCTATTCGATGTAACTCTTTTTGCGGTGTGTTCGTCGAGATCTGATGACTTGTGGGTGTATGATCAAGTTTACTTATGAGAAATATTTGAATCTCCTCTGAATTATTTTATGTGTGATTAAGTTATCTTTGCAAGTCTCTTCGAATTATCAGTTTGGTTTGGCCTACGAGATTGATCTTTCTTGCAATGGGAGAAGTGCTTAGCTTTGGGTTCAATCTTGCGGTGTCCTTTCCTAGTGATAGCAGGGGGAGCAAGGCACGTATTGTATTGTTGCCATCGAGGATAAAAAGATGGGGATTATATCATATTGCATGAGTTTATCCCTCTACATCATGTCATCTTTCTTAATGCGTTACTCTTTTCTTTATGAACTTAATACTCTAGATGCATGTTGGATACCGGTCGATGTGTGGAGTAATAGTGGTAGATGCAGGCAGGACTCAGTCTACTTGTTACGGACGTGATGCCTATATACATGATCATGCCTAGATAATCTCATAATTATTCGCTTTTCTATCAATTGCTCGATAGTAATTTGTTCACCCACCGTAATACTTATGCTATCTTGAGAGAAGCCACTAGTGAAACCTATGGCCCCCAGGTCTATCTTTTATAATATAAGCTTTCAATCAACTTTTATTTGCATCTTCACTTTTCCTATCTATATTATAAAATACCAAAAATATATTTATCTGATCATATTATCTCTATCAGATCTCACTTTTGCAAGTGGCCGTGAAGGGATTGACAACCCCTTTATTGCGTTGGTTGCGAGTTCTTTGTTTGTTTGTGTAGGTGCGTGTGACTTTTGAGGAGCCTCATACTGGATTGATACCTTGGTTCTCAAAAACTGATGGAAATACTTACGCTACTATTGTTGCATCACCCTTTCCTCTTCAAGGAAAAGCAATGCAACCTCAAGACATAGCAAGAAGGATTTCTGGCGCCGTTGCCGGGGAGGTCTTCACTCAAGTCAAGACATACCAAGTACCCATCACAAACTCATCTCCCCCGCATTTACATTATTTGCCATTCTCCTCTCGATTGCCTCTCCCCCACTTCACCCTTGCCGTTTTATTCACCCTCTCTTTCCCAATCTCCTCTCTGTTTTCCTTGCCTTTTTGTTTGCTTGTGTGTTGGATTACTTGTCGCCATGGCGCAAGATAATACCAAATTGTGTGATTTCTCCAATACCAATAATAATGATTTCCTTAGTACTCCGATTGCTCCTCTCAATGATGTTGAGTCTTGAGAAATCAATACTTCTTTGCTTAATCTTATTATGAAAGATCAATTTGCCGTCCTTCCTAGTGAAGATGCCGCTACCCATCTAAACAACTTTGTTGATTTGTGTGATATGCAAAAGAAAAAAGATACGGATAATGATATTGTTAAATTGAAGTTATTTCAGTTTTCACTTAGGGATCATGCTAAAGTTTGGTTTTCATCTTTGCCTAAGAATAGTATTGATTCATGGAACAAGTGCAAAGATGCTTTTATCTCTAAGTATTTTCCTCCCTCTAAGATCATCACTCTTAGGAACGATATTATGAATTTGAAACAACTTGATCATGAGCATGTTGCCCAATCTTGGGAAAGAATGAAATTGATGATTCGCAATTGCCCTATGTCAGTGTACTAGAATAGGGGTCCCCTAGTACCCCGAACTTGTGCACGGGCAGTTGCAGCACCCCGCGGCAAGGCTTGCCGGACGACCGCCAAGGTCCTTCGTGGTTCCCTTGTAGCCATTCAAGAACAAAGTATTTAAGCTCAAGAGACAAGGCCCCGGCAAGAGGAGCTTGCCGGGAAGGCCAACCAAGGCATTTCAAGGAACTTGCCGCGACGCGCCGCGCGTCCCGGCAAGGCTCGGTGAGCGACAAGCTTCCGGGCCCGACAAGACAACGGCCGCGGCAAGGCGCTTGCCGCGGCAGGCGGCCACTCTATGCCCACGCTCCAGCACATCCACCAACGTGTCGCCCTGAGGGCTTTTCCAGGCATGCGTGGCGGGAGGCTGTGCAGCCAGGGGTGCGCGGTGGCACGCGAAGCTGACAAGACTGCCATCGTGGCGAGCGGTGGCGTCCCTGACAGTACCTTTCCTGCACTGTTTGGGCGACGCAGACGGGCATTTACTGCCTTTGTCCCCTGCCGTCAGGGTTAGGTAGGATACACTGTACAAGTAACTGTACCAACCACCTCTCTTTTTACATTTGTACCCTTGTTTAGGTTGCCACCTGTCGGTGACCCCTTTAACGTATAAAAGGAGGCCCATGCGCAACGTAGAAGGGGTTCGGATCATTCGAAAGCCAGAAAACACTTAGCTCTCTCGAGCAAGAACAGAATACAATCAGACAAGCAGCAGTAGGAGTGTTATCTCTCCGGAGAGCTCCGAAGCTGGGTAAACTGCTCGTGTGCTTCGCCTCGATCTGCTCTTCGTGCGATCTCCGCCCCCCGCCGAACCGAAAGGGGCTCGGTCCGCCGGCCCCATAGGTGTTCGTGGATCAGCTTCCCCGACATCTTTGGCGCGCCAGGTAGGGGGCGTCGAGGTTGTGTGAACCTGATCCGGCGTTCACACGAGCTAGATCTTCTTTTTCGTCATCAACATGCCACCGAAGAAGAAGGCTTCGGAGGCAGCTGTTCCGTCCGCGTCGATCCCACCGCCACCGGAGCAAACGGGTGGTGGGGTAGACGCCGGCGGAAGGACGGACGTCGATGAGGAAGCTCACGACGCTGCCAGGTCCAAGGGCAAGGCGGCGCAGACCTCGACGTCCGTGCTTGTTCCGCGCCCATCTTAGGAGGCGCAGGACCGACAACATCATGGTACTCGCAATACCATACGTTTGTTGGGCCAAGATCAAGCTGGTGGATCCCGAGGCGCTCAAGACCAACATGCACGCCAACGTGCTGGCACGAGCGAGACACGGTCGCCTGGGCGGGATAATTCTCCTTCTAACATAGTTAGAAGTCCAAGCAGATCCCGCTCCTCGCGCCGTCCGCCACTGCCACCCACCACTCCGGCAGAAGCTTTGGCGCGAGCTCAACTGCTCCTGGATTACCCTCCGACGTCGGACAAGATCGAAGAATGGAGGCCCACCATTCAGAGTCTCATCGGATACGCCAACGGCGACACTCCGCGGCAGCCGAGCACGTCACCGCCGCGGCAGGGCTGCCAGGCACGAGCTGGTGGCGACGAAACTGGTGGAGGTGCAACCACCATGCAATCTCCACCCCGAAGGCCAAGATCGCCGACTCGCCGGATCCACCTCGACAGCGACTCCACTGCATCGTCGGATCCACGAGCTCGTCGCGATCAGCGCCAAGGTCCCCAGGATCAACACCAAGAATGCTGAGGGGCAGTCTGCTCCGGCAAGCCTTATGGTTTGGTCCGTTGAAGCAGACGCTCCCGACAAGTTTTGCTCCGGCAAGCTTGCCAGGGAACATCAAGCTCCGGCGGAGCCGCAGGTTCTTGCCGTAGAAGCTGATGTTCCCGCAGCAGCAGAAGTGCCTTTAGTCCTTGTTGTCGAGCCGCAAGCTCCAGCATGGGTACATCAGATTGTCCATTTCCTTCAGACAGGAGAACTTCCCGAAGAGCAAGAAGAAGCGGAAAAAGTAGCCCGGCAGTCAAGTATGTACCAGTTTGTCGATGACAGACTGTACAGAAGAAGACTCAACGGTGTGAAATTGAAGTGTATTTGCCGGGAAGATGGACAAAACCTGTTGGCAGAGATACATGGAGGCATATGTGGTCACCACATTGGCGCAAGAGCACTTGCCGGCAAAGCGTTCCGGCAAGGTTTCTTTTGGCCGACAGCCCTCTAGGATGCAACTGCACAAGTAACCAAGTGTGAAGCGTGCCAGTTCCATTCCAAGAAGATACACCAGCCATCTCAAGCTCTCCAGACGATCGCTTTATCCTGGCCATTTTTGGTCTGGGGGCTCGATATCCTCGGCCCCTTCCCCCGAGCTGTCGGGGGCTTTGAGTACTTGTACGTTGCAATCGACAAGTTCACAAAGTGGCCGGAAGTGCAACCAGTGAGGAAGGTGACAGCACAGTCAGCAGTCAAGTTCTTCAAGTCAATTGTTTGCCGTTTTGGGATCCCTAACAGGATCATCACCGACAACGGCACACAATTCACGAGCCGCACCTTCATGCAGTACGTCCAAGATCTTGGCGCCAAGGTCTACTTCGCTTCTGTTGCTCATCCAAGAAGCAACGGTCAAGCGGAGAGGGAAAATGCTGAAGTGCTGCGCGGGCTCAAGACCAGGACTTTCGACAGGCTGCACAAGTGCGGCCGGAACTGGATCGAGGAGCTGCCGGTGGTTCTTTGGTCGATCAGGACGATGCCAAATCGAGGCACTGGCCAGACACCTTTCGCTCTAGTCTATGGAGCAGAGGCAGTTCTCCCCACAGAACTCGTATATGGGTCGCCTCGAGTGCTCGCTTATGATGAGCTTGAGCAAGAGTAGCTGCGACAAGATGACGCGCTGCTCCTTGAGGAAGATCGTCTTCAGGCTGTTGTACGAGCTGCTCGATACCAGCAAGCTTTGCGCCGCTACCATAGCCGCAAAGTTAATGCCAGAAGATTCGAGGAAGGCGACCTTGTTCTTCAGCGCGTTCAATCTGCCAAGAGTTCCAACAAGTTGACGCCGAAGTGGGAAGGCCCTTATCGGGTGAAACGAGTCACTAGGCCTGGCACTGTCAGCCTTGAGACCGAAGATGGCATTCCAGTGAGCAACTCCTGGAACATAGAGCATCTTCGTAAGTTTTACCCATAGGGCGCGGTTGCCGGAACCCGTTCCGGCAACTACCTTTTGTACAAGTCTTGCCGCTGTTGCATGTAATCCTTTGTACAAAGCCGGGCGCAGATCCCATGCATAAGTAAAGCTCATGTGCACCGCACATCTTGTCGATTTCATGCATTATATTCTTTCTTGCATGCGTTATCTGACACTTTGTGCAGCACCTGCCCCCGGTAAGCGATAACGAGCCGTAAGGCTCCATATCGTTATTTTCTCTTCTTTCTTTTTCTCAAAAGGAGGAAGATTCCCAAGTAAGATTCCATCACGCACAAGTTTGCCGGGGGGGGAGAAGATAATGATGTGGAACAAGCGTCGTTCAAGAAAGTTTCTCCTTAACGGAAACCTTGCCGGGAAGCAAACAACAGAAAAGCTAAGTTGCCACAGTTTGAGCAATTAGTTTTAATTTTTAAGTTATCTTCCTCGAACGACCGTGCTTTGTATGGAAAACCTGTGCGCGGAGGAACCAACTCGTAGCTAGTTGCGCCATTACTTTGTTTCGAGTCCGGTCAACAACTTAAGTATGCTGCAACTAGTCGCGACAAGGTTTCTTGTCGGAAGCGGCACCGCCAGCAGGCTGCTGACGTCCCGCACTCAGCGCTCGTGGCTCGGGTGCCTGCACCGACAAGTTCCCTAAAAGCGTAGGGTAAAAACATACAAAGGAAGGAATCTAGTAAAGGAAATAACATAGTAGTCAATACCAGAAATAAAGTTATATTACAAGATAACTTGTCGCAGCTCTAACAGACTGTTTTCTTAACATGATTAACAGCGACAGGGGAAAAGAAGAAACGGGCGGCCTAATCTACGCGATCGCCCTCAACCCTCCTGATCTCGCTCACCTTGTCCACAATGGGTGCGACAAGGGCCTTGAGCGCTTCCCGGTCGGCGTCCGGCGGCAAGGATTTGAGGAAGTTGGTGAGGTTGAGGCCTGGATTGCGGAAGGCCACCTACATCAACACCTTCTAGAGAGCTCCTGCGCAGATCCTGCCCGACTCATCGGCCAGCTGCTTGGGGATCTTCTCCCGGAGCCGCTGGAGTGCCGTCGCCATGCCCTTGAAGAACAAGCTGAGCTTGGCACTGGGTTGGAGATGCTCGTCGGAAGAATACCCGAAGTCCTCCATCCCCAGCTGCGCCAGCTCCCTGTCGATGACTGTGACGATATTCACCAGACCCTCGGTCCAGTGCTCCACCGTCTCCCTGAATGAGTTCTGGATGACGGCGATGCTCGCCAGCAGCGCCTCGTCGGCCTTGACCTTCTCCGACAAAGTCTTCTCTCGCTCCTTGGCGTCGTCCAGCGTCTGAGTCAGCGTGGCCAGCTTCAGCTCGAGATCCGCGTTGGAGTCCTTGGCGGCGCTGAGCTCCTTGTTCCTCTCAGCGAGAAGACCCTGCAGCTCACCATGGGCGGCAGCATCCTTCTCGCGCTCACGCTTAAGCACGGCGAGCTCCTCACTGCTCTTCTTGATGTTCGCCTCCAGCTGCGCCACCCTCGCCTCCAGCTCCTTCTTGGCGGCCTCTGGAGTTGCGGCAGCATCCCTTGCTTATTTGAGAGCCCCGCCAAGTGTTTCCTCGCGCGCGATGAGCTCCTCTTCATAGCTGTGAAGGTGGGCCTTCCGCTGCACCAACTCGCCTTCTCGCGCGGACTGCTTCTCGGCAGCAAGCCTTTGTTCCTCCTCAGCTTCGGCCTTCTCGAGAAGGAAGGCCGTGCGCTCCTCGGCGAGTCGCTCCCGCTCTGTGCCAGGGCCCGGAGAGCTTCTTGATTGAGGCCCCGGAGCTCCTCCGCGCACTTCTCCATATCCACTCCCGCCTTCGCGACGAGTGCTTCCCGGGAGGCCAATTTGGGTTGTCGGGCGCGATAGAGTGCCAGCAGCTTCCGCAGCAGCTGCTCCTCCTCAGGCTCGCCACTGCTGCTGCTTGGCGTATCAACCAACGACAGCCCAGCAGAGGCGAGCAGCTCTTCATCGAAACTCTCCCCTTCGACCGGCGCCCTAGAGCTTGACGCCTAGGGGATCTTGAAGAAGATGCCGTCGCCGGCCTTCAAGTAGGCGCCGGGCTGGGGCTCTTCGGAGCCTGGCTCCGCGGCAGCGGCGGAGGGATCGGCGGTCGGCGCAGCGCCTGGCGCTCCTACGGCCTCAGGGCTGTCAGTGCGATCGCCCGACCCCTCGCCAGCTTCCGCGGCGGCAGCCTTGGTGGCCTCTTCGCCGGCAGGCTCATCAGCACCGGCCCCTTCTTTGTTAACGGCGGCGTCGTCATTGTTGCCACGCGCGCCTTCCTCGCTGTCGGGGAAACTGATCCACGAACACCTATGGGGCCGGCGGACCGGGCCCCTTTCGGTTCGGCGGGGGGCGGAGGTCGCACGAAGAGCAGATCGAGGCGAGGCACACGAGCAGTTTACCCAGCTTCGGAGCTCTCCGAAGAGATAACACTCCTATTGCTGCTTGTCTGGTTGTATTATCTGGTGTTCTTGCTCTCGAAAGAGAGGGCGTGATGTTTTCTGGGCTACGAGTGAATCGAAGCAAACTGTCCGAACCCCCTCTACATTGCGCATGGGCCTCCTTTTATATGCTAAAGGGGTCACTGACAGGTGGCAACACAGAGGAGGGTAAAAACGTCAAAGGCGAGGTAGTTGATACAGTTACTTGTACAGTGCACCCTACCTAACCCTGACGGCAGGGGACAAGGGCATTAAATGCCCGTCTGAGTCGCCCGAACAGTGCAGAAAAGGACCATTAGGGGCGTCACCGTTCGCCACGATGGCGATCTTGTCAGCTTCGCATGCCACTGTGCACCGCTGGCTGCACAGCCTCCCGCCACGCGCGCTTGGAGAGGCCCCCAGAGCGACACGTTGGTGGATGCGCTGGAGCATGGGCACAGAGTGGCCGCCTGTCGCGGCAAGCGCCTTGCCACTGTTGCTATCTTGCCGGGTCCAGAAGCTCGTCGCTCACCGGGCCTCGGGGTACCTTGCTTAGTCTTCCCGGCAAGCTCCTCTTGCCGGGGCCTTGTTGGCTTGCCGGAGCGCGTGGCGCGTCACGGCAAGTTCCTTGGAGCGCCTTGGTTGGCCTTCCCGGCAAGCTCCTCTTGCTGGGGCCTTGTCTCCTTAGCTTAAATACTTTGTTCTGGGATGGCTCCAAGGGAACCTTGGGGGATCTTGGCGTTCGCCCGGCAAGCCTTTGCCGCGGGGTGCTGCAACTGCCCGTGCACAAGTTCGGGGTACTAGGGTACCCCTATTCTAGTACACCGACAGGAGCCCCCGGGCCTGGGCCAGACACGGTGCCGAGCGCTGTTGGGCCAGGCCCAAGACAGGGCACGGGCACACGCGGGCTGGGCCATGCCAAATATTGCTCTGTATCCACCGCGCTCTCCCATAACGGCACGCGTTGATTGCGGCATCATGGGATAGATCGTGGGTGGTTGTTTATTTGGAAGGCCGAAACGTCCGCCCCGTCCCTCTTTATAAGCAGAGGAAACAGGGGGAGTTCATTCCCCCTTGCTGGTTGCTGCTACTTCTTCTTCACAAACTCCGCCGCTCCCCCCCTTCTTCTTGAAGCCGAGAGAGCAGCACTCCGCCCCTCATTGCCACCAGCATCACCACGCCGTCGACCTTCCCCACCACCTCCGCCATGGCCCCGAAAGCCGACAAGGGAAAGGGCGTGAAGTCGGCCGAGGCGCAGCGGCTCGCGGCGCTGCGGAAGGAGCGGGCGATCTTCACCCCCCAGCTCAGCGTGCAGGAGCTGAGGGAGTATTTCTACCTCTTTTGGGCGACGGAGATGCGTGCGCATCCGCGCACGAGGGTACTCCCGGCCGCTGCCTCGGAGTTGGCTCCAAACGGGTACCCGTTCTTCGCACTATTCTTCTATTGCGGGCTCTGCCCGCCCTTCTCGGAGTTCTTCTGTGACATTATGAACACATATGGCTTCCGCCTCCTTGACTTCACCCCCAACGCTGTCCTGACCATGGCAGTTCTCGCACATTTGTGCGAAAACTTTGTCGGAGTCCATCCTAGTGTTGCCCTTTTCCGCCACTACTTCATACCTCGGGTAGAGAGAGGAGAGCCGCTTGCCGGAGGGATTGCTTGGATCTCGAGAGTCGGAAAGAAGGAGGCGTACTTGGAGGGTGAGCTCCGTAGGAAGTGGGAGGAGTGGAGAGCGGAGTGGTGCTAGATCGTTGAGGAGAATCCGCAGCCCTTCACCGCCGTGCGCCAAACTCCAATAGTGCGCGGCAATGACTGGAGCAACGTGGCCCCGGAAGACGAGAGGCTGAAGATCGCCATCACTAGGATTCTTCGCCTCAGGCTTGCCGGGCTCACCGTAGGTGCTGTCGGGGCAGATTTCCTCCGCCGCCGCATTGCCCCCCTGCAGGAGAGGGGGAGGCCCTCTTGGGAATTCAAGAATTCGGCGGACATCATGAGGCTGCGGCCGGGCCTCAACTTCAATTTCACCGTCTTGGAGCTGGACGCAATGCTCTTGGAGTTACTCAAACGCGACCCCCAGCACCCATTCACACTGCCGAGGGGCGTAGTTCCTTTGTGCAATAACTCTTCGCTTGACCGGATCCGCGCCATGATGCCGTTGTGCGATTCACACGGAATCGTTCCAACTTGGCAAGAGCCTACGGATGACGTTGTACAAGCATTCTTCGATAACTTAGAGGAGGTGCCGGTCCACGCTGACGAGCAGAAGAGCCTCACCCGTGACACCACCGGCGAGGAGCTGCAGCGCATCGCCACTAGGGCGGAAGAGGTTGCGGCCGCAGCTGCTGCGGGCGCGTTTGGGTTCACTGTGGAGGAGGCGGAGGCTGCGGAGGCGGCAAACCTTGCCGAGCACGCGGAGTTCATGGGCGAGGAGGAGGCTGCCGGTTCCGAAGCCGAGCCGAGCGAGGCCGGCGAGGAGGAGGCCGAGCCTTCAGAGAACTTGCCGCAGGCGGAGCCCCCGGCCCCGCCAAGGAGGCGCCTTCGCAGGGCCGGGGACGCAGCGGGGCGGCAGCCGGCTCCACAGCCGCCGAGCCGCGCGACGCGCTCTACTGCGGCAAGCAAAGTTGCCGCGGGAGCGCCTCACGCAACAGCGGCAACTGGAGCGGGATCTTCCCGGGCCACCGCCACCGCCCCCGCCAAGCGAGCAAGGGACCCTACTCCACCACCTCGCCGCACCGGAGGAGGGCCAGACTTTGATCTTTCCGCGCTCAGCTCCGACGAGGAGGAAGAAGAGTGAGTTTCTTTGGTGCTCTTATAATCCTTCAATCTTGCCGTTTATATCTTCTATCTGACTTGCTCCAATCTAGACTCCTTTCTTTTCAGGACGCTGGCCCAGAGAGCGGCGAAGAGGGCCAAGGCCGCGGTGATCGTCATCGAGGATGACCCCATCGTGTCAGCAGGAGGTGGGTCCGAGACCACCTTGACGGACCCGGGAATCACCCCTCAGAGCAGCCCCCAGCGCAGCCCCCAGCGTAAGTTCATAGTTTAGCCTTCTGCTGCCGGGCGCGCTTGAGTGCTTTTTCCTTTGTCGATATCTTGCTTGTTGACTTGAGCAGGAGCAGAGCAGCCTCATCAGGAGCGCCCGGAAGCTGGTCCCGAAGCGCCACCTGCTTCGACTGCACCGCCAAGGGAGGAGTCCCCGGCAAGGGAGCGCTCTCCGGCAAGGGGGAACTCTCCGGCAAGGGACGGCACTGCTGATCCTGCGGTGACCGAGGCCGCAAGTGCAGATCTCGGCGCAGGTAATCCGCTTGCCCAGAAACTTTCCCTTGGGTTCTGCTTCTTTCATTTTTCCTTTCTTGGATTTTTGATTGATTTTCCTCCCTTCTTCGTTCTTCAGACCCATCTGTGGCTGAGCCAATGGAGACAGAGGGCGCCAGCGAGGAAGGGGCCGGTGTTGACGAGGCCGCCGGCTAGGAGGGCGCCAGGGCTGCCGCCGCAGAAGCCGGCGAGGGGTCGGGCGATCGCACTGACGACCCTAAGGCCGCAGGAGCGCCAAGCGCTGCACCGACCGCCGATCCCTCTGCTGCTTCTGCGGAGCCGGGCTCTGAGGAGCCCCAGCCCGGCGCCTACTTGAAGGTCGGTGAAGATATCTTCATCAAGCTACCCTGGGTGTCGAGCTCCAGGGCGCCGGTCGAGGGGGAGACTTTCGACGGGGAGGTGCTCGCCTCTGCTGGGCTGTCGTTGGTTGACGCGCCCAGCAGCAGCAGCGGCGAGCCTGAGGAGGAGCAGCTGCTGCGGAAGCTGCTGTCACTCTACTGCACCCGGCAAGCCAAGCTGGCTTCCCGGGAAGCGCTTGTCGCAAAGGCGGGAGTTGACATGGAGAAGCGCGCGGAGGAGCTCCGGGGCCAAAATCAAGAAGCTCTCCGGTCCCTGGCGCAGGAGCGGGAGCGACTTGACGAGGAGCGCACGGCCTTTCTTCTCGAGAAGGCCGAGGCTGAGGAGGAGCAAAGGCTGGCCGCCAAGAAGCAGTCCGCGCGGGAAGGTGAACTAGTGCAGCCGAAGGCTAACCTCGACAGCTACGAGGAAGAGCTCGCTGAGCGCGAGCAAGCACTTGGCGGGGCGCTCAAGGAGGCAAAGGACGCTGCGGCAGTTGCAGAGGCCGCCAAGAAAGAGCTGGAGGAGAAGGTGGCGCAGCTGGAGGCCAATATTGGGAAGAGCGGCGAGGAGCTTGCCGCGCTCAAGCATGAGCGTGCGAAGGATGCTGCCGCCCATGGTGAGCTGCAAGGTCTTCTCGCTGAGAGGGGCAAGGAGCTCAGCGCCGCCAAGTATTCCAAAGCAGACCTGGAGTTGAAGCTGGCCACGCTGATGCAGACGCTGGAGGCCGCCAAGGAACGAGAGAAGACCTTGTCGGAGAAGGTCAAGGCCGACGCGGCCCTGCTGGAGAGCATTGCAGTTACCCAGAACTCGTTCAGAGACACTGTGGAGCACTGGACCGAGGGTCTGGTGAACATTGCCGCAGTCATCAACGAGGAGCTGGCGCAGCTGGGGATGGAGGACTTTGGGTATCCTTCCGACAAGAGTCTTCAACCCAGCACCAAGCTCAGCCTATTCTTCAAGGGCGTGGCGACGGCACCCCAGCGGCTCCGGGAGAGGATCCCGAAGCAGCTGGCCGACGAGTCGCGCAAAATCTGCGCCGGGGTTCTCCAGAAGGTGCTGATGAAGGTAGCATTCCGCAATCCAGGCCTCAGCTTCACCAACGTCCTCAGGTCCTTGCCGCCTGATGCTGATCTGGATGCACTCAAGGCCCTTGTCGCACCCATTGTGGACAAGGTGAGCGAGATCAAGAGAGTCGAGGGCGGACGCATAGATTAGGCCGCCCATTTCTTCTTTTCCTTTGTCGCTGCTAATCATGTTATGAAAACAGTCTGTTAGAGCTGCGACAAGTTATCTTGTAATATAACTTTATTTCTGTTATCAATTGCTATGTTATTTCCTCTACTAGATTCCTTCCTTTGTATGTTTTTACCCTACGCTTCTAGGGAACTTGTCGGCGCAGGCGCCCGAGCCGCGAGCGCTGAGTGCGGAACTTCAGCAGCCTGCTGGCGGCGCTGCTTCCGGCAAGAAACCTTGTCGCGACTAGATGCAGCACGCTTAAGTTGTTGAGCGGACTCAAAACAAAGTAAGGGCGCAACTAGCCACGAGTTGGTTCCTCCGCGCACAGGTTTTCCATACAAAGCAGGGTCGTTCGAGGAAGATAACTCAAAAATTTAAAAAGCGATTGCTCAGACTTTGGCAACTTAGCTTTTCTGTCATTTACTTCCCGGTAAGGCAAGTCTTTGCTTGAACGATGCCTGGCCCATACCACAATCTTCTCCTCCCCCCCCGCCAAACTTGTGTGCGAGAGAACCTTCTTTTCCTTTAAAAGAAAAAGAAAGAAGAGAAAATAATAATATGGAGCTCTTCGGCTCGTTACTGCTTACCGGATGTAGGTGCTGCACAAAGTGTTAGATAATCGCATGCAAGAAAGGAACTAACACATGAAATGGACAAGTTGTGCGGAGCACATGGGGTTTTACTTATGCACGGGATCTGCGCCCGGCTTTGTACAAAGGATTACATGCAACAGCGGCAAGACATGTACAAAAGGTGGTTGCCGGAATGGGTTCCGGCAACCGCGCCCTATGGGAAAAACTTACGAAGATGTTCTATGCTCCAGGAGTTGCTCACCGGAATGCCATCATCGGTCTCAAGGCGGACAGCACCAGGCCTTGTGACTCGTCTCACCCGATAAGGGCAATCCCACTTCGGCATCAACTTGTTGGAATTCTTGGCGGACTGAACGCGCCGAAGAACAAGGTCGCCTTCCTCGAAGCTTCTGGCTTTCACTTTGCGGCTATGATAGCGGCGCAAAGCTTGCTGGTATCGAGCAGCTCGTACAGCAGCCTGAAGACGATCTTCCTCAAGGAGCAGCGCGTGGTCTTGCCGCAGCTGTTCTTGCTCAAGCTCATCATAAGCGAGCACTCGAGGTGATCCGTATACGAGTTCCGTGGGGAGAACTGCCTCTGCTCCATAGACTAGAGTGAAAGGTGTCTGGCCAGTGGCTCGATTTGGCGTCGTTCTGATCGACCAAAGAACCACCGGCAGCTCCTCGATCCAGTTCCTTCCGCACCTGTGCAGCCTGTTGAAAGTTCTGGTCTTGAGCCCGCGCAGCACTTCAGCATTTGCCCTCTCTGCTTGACCGTTTCTTCTTGGATGAGCAACAGAAGCGAAGCAGACCTTGGCGCCAAGGTCTTGGATGTACTGCATGAAGGTGCGGCTCCTGAATTGCGTGCCGTTGTCGGTGATGATCCTGTTAGGGATCCCGAAACGGCAAACAATTGACCTGAAGAACTTGACTGCTGACTGTGCTGTCACCTTCCTCACTGGCTGCACTTCCAGCCACTTTGTGAACTTGTCGATTGCGATGTACAAGTACTCAAAGCCCCCGACAGCTCGGGGGAAGGGGCCGAGGATATCGAGCCCCCAGACCGAAAATGGCCAGGATAAAGGGATCATCTGGAGAGCTTGAGCTGGCTGGTGTATCTGTTTGGAGTGGAACTGGCACGCTTCACACTTGGTTACTTGTGCAGTTGCATCCTGGAGGGCTGTCGGCCAAAAGAAACCTTGCCGGAAAGCTTTGCCGGCAAGTGCTCTTGCGCCAATGTGGTGGCCACATATGCCTCCATGTATCTCCGCCAACAGCTTGTGTCCATCTTCCCGGCGAATACACTTCAATTTCACACCATTGAGTCTTCTTCTGTACAGTATGCTATCGACAAACTGGTACATACTTGACTGCCGGGCTACTCTTTCCGCTTCTTCTTGTTCTTCGGGAAGCTCTCCTGTCTGAAGGAAGTGGACAATCTGCTGTGCCCATGCTGGAGCTTGTGGCTCAACAACAAGGACTAAAGGCGCATCTGCTGCTGCGGGAACATCCGCTTCCACGGCAAGGACTTGTGGTCCTGCCGGAGCTTGATGTTTCCCGGCAAGCTTGCCGGAGCAAAACTTGTCGGGAGCGTCTGCTTCAACGGAACAAACCATAAGTCTTGCCGGAGCAGACTGCCCCTCAGACTCCTTGGTGTTGATCTTGGGGACTTTCTTGGCGGCGGTTTCGGGGAGCTCTGCTGGAAAGTAGTCACCAGAAACCAACTTCCTCTTCTTGCTTTGTCCAGTTGATGGTGTTACGGATGGTTGAGTCAACTTAAGCACAAAGATCCCTGGTTCCACAGGTAACTTTAGTGCAGCGCACTTTGACAGGCCATCAGCAATATCATTCTGAGCTCTTGGGATATGCTCCATTTGTAGGCCGTCAAAGTGCTCTTCTAGCTTCCTCACTTCATAAACATACGCTTCCATCAACGGACTCTGGTAGTTCTTGTTCACTTGTCGGACGACAAGCTGTGAGTCACCCCTGACAACGAGCTTCTTGATCCCAAGGTCTGCTGCGATTCTGAGACCGGCAAGCAATCCTTCATACTCTGCAGTATTGTTGGTTGCTTGCTCTTTGGGAAAGTGCATCTGGACTACGTACTTGGGGTGCTCTCCGGTGGGTGCGACAAGCAGCACGCCTGCACCGGCGCCTTGCAGCGAGAAGGCACCATCAAAGTACATCAGCCACTCTTTGCTTGCCTCTTTGACGGGGCTGCTCGTTTCTGAAATTTCTTCATCTGGGGTTGGCGTCCACTCTGCTATGAACTTTGCCAATGCTCTGCTTTGGATAGTTGAAGTGCTCTCAAACTTGAGGCCAAAGCTTGACAGTTCCAGCGCCCACTCGGCAATCCTGCCCATTGCTTCTGGATTTTGCAGTATCCTCTTCAGCGGAAAGCGAGTGACGACTGTGATCTCATGTGCTTGGAAGTAATGGCGCAGCTTTCTTGAGGCCATGAGGAGGCCGAAAAGCAACTTCTGCACACCAGAGTACCTTGATCTAGCCCCCTGCAGGAGAGAACTGACAAAGTAAACTGGGCGCTGCACCATTCTCCTTCGCATCTTATCATGTTCCTGCGCAAACCCATGTTTGTCGGGACCAGAGCTTGTCGGCGAAGCCCCCTGCTTGTCGCTGGATGGATCTGCCGTGGTTGCTGGCTCATCATCCGCCTCCCTTTCCTCCACTAATGCAGCACTAACCACTTGATTAGTTGCCGCTATATACAGCAGCAACTTCTCTTGCGGCTTAGGTGCGACAAGCGTTGGAGTGGAGGACAGGTATTTCTTCAAGTCCTGCAGCGCAGCCTCCGCTTCCGGAGTCCATTTCATTGGACCTGCCTTTGTCAAAATTTTGAAAAATGACAGGGCGCGCTCAGCAGATCTAGAGATAAACCTGCTGAGAGCAGCCACGCAACCGGCAAGCCTTCGTACATCCTTGACGTGCTTTGGTGCTTCGATCTGCTCAATGGCTTTGATCTTGTCGGGATTGGCTTCAATTCCTCGCTGAGACACGAAGAACCCGAGAAGCTTGCCGGAAGGGACTCCAAACACGCACTTCTCGGGGTTAAGCTTGAGGTTGATCTTGCGCAGATTTGCAAATGTCTCGTCTAAATCTTGAATCAAGCTCGCTTTGTTCTAGCTCTTGACCACTATGTCATCCATGTAAGCTTCCACATTTCTGTGCATTTGCGGCTCAAAAGCATGGTGGACTACCCTTGCGAATGTTGAACCAGCATTCTTCAAACCGAAAGGCATCCGTATGAAGCAGTACGTGCCACACGGGGTGATAAATGCGGTTTTCTCTTCATCTTCTTCTGCCATGAAGATCTGATGGTATCCTGAGTATGCATCAAGAAATGAAAGAAAATCACATCCGGCTGTGGAGTCAATAATCTTGGTCAATACGCGGCAAGGGAAATGGGTCTTTGGGACAAGCTTTATTAACATCAGTGAAGTCAATACAAAGTCTCCATTACCCATTAGCCTTGCGCACAATAACGGGATTGGCCAACCACGTGGGATGGAGTACTCCTCTGACAAGGCCTGCTGCTTCCTACTTCTTGATTTCTTCTGTGATGAATTCTTGGCACTCTACTGCCTGCTTCCTGACTCTCTGCTTGACGGGCCACGCATGAGGACAGACGGCAAGGTGGTGCTCAATTACTTTCCTGGGAACACCGGGGATATTAGACGGTTGCCACGCAAACACGTCGACATTCGCCCACAGGAAAGCAACGAGCGCGCTTTCCTATTTGGGGTCAAGAGTGGCGCTGATGGTGAAGGTACCACCAGTGCCATCCTCCTTGGCGGAAACCTTCTTGGTCTCAGGTGGAGCTGCCATTGCCTTCTTTCGCTTGCCGGAGTGGGCCTCAGAGCTCTTGCTGGACTTGGTCTTCTTCTCCCCCCCGGGAGCTTCAGCGGCAAGTATCTTGCGTTCTGCTGCGGCTGCTGCTTCCCAGTAGATCTTGTCGGCACAGATAAGAGCATCCTTCTTGTCGCCAGGGACAGAGATGAAACTTATTGGGCCTGGCATTTTCAGTATGTTGTATGCATAGTGAGAGGCTGCCATGAACTTGGCGAGTGCCGGACGGCCAAGGATTCCATTGTAAGTTAATGGAAAGTCAGCAACATCAAATGTGACCCTCTCAGTCCTGAAGTTCAGCTCGTTGCCAAATGTTACCGGCAATGTGATCTTTCCCTTTGGCTTGCTCCTTCCCGGGTTGATTCCTTGAAATGTGCTGGTCTCTTCGAGCTCGCTGTCAGGGATCTGGAGTTTCTGGAGCACCGCAGAGGAGATCAGGTTCAAGCCGGCCCCGCCGTCAACTAGCATCTTAGTGACCTTGAGGTTGCGGATTGTTGGTGAAACCAACATCGGCAAGCACCCGACCGCAGTTATGCGATCCGGGTGGTCCTCAATATCAAAGATGATAGGCGTGCCGGACCATTTCAGAGGCTTGCGTGACTCGACGGGTGGTTCTGCTGCATTAACTTCCCGCACCCACTGCTTGAGCTGGCGGTGCGAGGCATGCAGAGAAGCACCACCGTCAATGCACAGGACCTCTGTGGCTTTCTTGAACTCCTGCTCATCAGTCTCCTCATCATCCATATCTTCATCGTCGTCGTCATATTCATCCTTGTCGCAGCCGCGAGGAGGTCTGTCTCCTTGCCGCTGCTTGGCCTTGCCGCGACGTCCTCCTCGGCCGGGACGTTTCTTGCCGGATCCACCAGCTCCTTCCTGGGCCTTCTCCTTGTCGCGCCGCTCGTATTCAGCTTTCTGTTGCTCAACAAGCTGTTCAACTTTCTTACAGTTCTGGAGATCATGGCCCTTGGTACGGTGGATCTTGCAATATTGCTTGTTGGGGCCGTCCTGCTTGTCGGCGACCGCTGCCTCCACGGCAACCTCCTTACCGGAGTCACCAGCTTTGGCTTCCTTGGCGCTGCCACCGTTGCCGGACTGCTCAACAACTAGCACTTCTTTGCCTTTCCTCCTTCTGTTGTTCTGCCGCCGGTTTTTCCTTGTCGGGGCAGCATCTTCACTGTCAGATCCCCCCGCTCCTATATTTTCTCCGGGGAGTCTCCTCCCTTCCTCAGCACGCGCACACTTATCGGCCAGTGCATATAACTCACTGATGTCCCTGATCTTGCACATCGCCATTTCCTCCCGCATCCTGCGGTTCCGCACCTTCTGATGGAACGCGCTGATCACCGCGGCAGGGTGGACGTCTGGGATGTTGTGCTGCACACTACTGAATCTCTGAATGTACTTGCGCAGGGGCTCTCCTTCCTTCTGGGCGAGCAGATGAAGATCACTCTCCTAGCCATGAGGCTTGTGTCCACCTATAAAGGCGCCGACAAACTGATGGCACAGATCGGCCCAAGAGGATATGGAGTTGTCCGGCAAGTGCATGAGCCAGGATCTGACATTGGGCTTGAGCACCAGCGGGAAGTAGTTGGCAAGGATCTTGTCATCTCGTCCCCCGACAGCTTGCACCGCAATGGTGTAGATGCTGAGGAACTCTGACGGATGCGTCTTGCCGTCGTACTTCTCCGGTACGTCTGGCTTGAAGTTCTTTGTGCTGGGCCACTGGACTTGCCGCGGCTCACGAGTGAACGCAGGACAACCTCCCGCGTACGGCAGATCGCCTGGTTCCCCAGGCACATGCATGTCAACAGAGGGCCCAGCGCGCTTGTCGGATTGACGTCGCGCTTCTCTTTGGCGCTCGATGCGGGTTCGAGCGTCCTCTTGTTGTCGATCATGAAGAACTTGGCGCTGATCGCGACGAGCTCGTGGATCCGACGATGCAGTGGAGCCGCTGTCGAGGTGGATCCGACGAGTCGGCGATCTTGGCCTTCGGGGCGGTGATTGCATGGTAGTTGCACCTCCGCCCGTTTCGTCGCCACCGGCTCGCGTCCGGCAGCCCTGCCGCAGCGGCGACGCGCTCGGCCACCGTGGAGTGTCGCCGTTGGCGTAGCCGATGAGACTCTGAATGGTGGCTCTCCATTCGTCGATCTTGTCCGACGTTGGAGGGTAATCTAGGAGAAGTTGAGCTCGCGCCAAAGCTTCTGCTGGAGTGGTGGGTAGCAGTGGCGGATGGCGCGAGGAGCGGTACGTGCTCGAACTTCTAACTATGTTAGAAGGAGTAGTATCCCGTCCAGGCGACCGCGCCCCGCTCGTGCCAGCACGCTGGCGTGCATGCTGGTCTTGAGCGCCCCGAGATCCACCAGCTTGGTCTTGGCCTATCATGCGAATGGCACTGCTAGTGCCATGACGCTGTTGATCTTGCGCCTCCTGAGAGTGGCGTGGAACATGTACAGTCGCCGAGGTTTGTGCAGCCTTGTTCTTGGACCTAGCGGCATCATGAGCTTCCTCGTCGACGTCCTTTCTTCCGCCGGCGTCCATCCCACCACTCGTTTGCTCCAACGGTGGCGGAAGTGACATGGACGGAGCGGCTGCCGCCGAAGTCTTCTTCTTCGGTGGCATGTTGATGAAGGGAATAAAGATCTAGCTCGTGTGAACGCCGGATCAGGTTCACGCAATCTCGACACCCCCCTACCTGGCGCGCCAAAGATGTCGGGGAAACTGATCCACGAACACCTATGGGGCCGGCGGACCGGGCCCCTCTCGGTTCGGCGGGGGGCGGAGGTCGCACGAAGAGCAGATCGAGGCGAGGCACACGAGCAGTTTACCCAGCTTCGGAGCTCTCCGGAGAGATAACACTCCTACTGCTGCTTGTCTGGTTGTATTATCTGGTGTTCTTGCTCTCGAAAGAGAGGGCGTGATGTTTTCTGGGCTACGAATGAATCGATGCAAACTGTCCAAACCCCCTCTACGTTGCGCATGGGCCTCCTTTTATATGCTAAAGGGGTCACCGACAGGTGGCAATGCAGAGGAGGGTAAAAACGTAAAAAGCGAGGTAGTTGATACAGTTACTTGTAAAGTGCACCCTACCTAACCCTGACGGCAGGGGACAACGGCATTAAATGCCCGTCTGAGTCACCCGAACAGTGCAGAAAAGGACTGTTAGGGGCGCCACCGTTCGCCACGATGGCGATCTTGTCAGCTTCGCATGCCACTGCGCACCGCTGGCTGCACAGCCTCCCGCCATGCGCGCTTGGAGAGGCCCCCGGAGCGACATGTTGGTGGATGCGCTGGAGTGTGGGCACAGAGTGGCCGCCTGTCGCGGCAAGCGCCTTGCCGCTATTGCTATCTTGCCGGGTCCAGAAGCTCGTCGCTCACCGGGCCTCGGGGTACCTTGCTTAGTCTTCCCGGCAAGCTCCTCTTGCCGGGGCCTTGTTGGCTTGCCGGAGCGCGTGGCGCGTCACGGCAAGTTCCTTGGAGCGCCTTGGTTGGCCTTCCCGGCAAGCTCCTCTTGCCGGGGCCTTGTCTCCTTAGCTTAAATACTTTGTTCTTGGATGGCTCCAAGGGAACCTTGGGGGATCTTGGCGTTCGCCCGGCAAGCCTTTGCCGCAGGGTGCTGCAACTGCACGTGCACAAGTTCGGGGTACTAGGGTACCCCTATTCTAGTACACCGACAGGAGCCGGCGTCCTCTGTCTCCATTAGCTCCGCAGCAGATGGATCTGAAGAACGAAGAAGGGAGAAAAGTCAAGCAAATATGCAAGAAGAAGATCAGAAGAAGAAGAACCCAAGGGAAGTTCTTAGACAAGTGGATTACCTGTACCAAGATCTGCAGTTGCGGTCTCACCCGCCGCAAGATCGTTGGTGCTGTCCCTTGCCGGAGAGCTGCCCCTTGCCGGAGAGCGCTCCCTTGCCGGGGGCTCCTCCCTTGGTGGCGTAGTCGAAGCAGATGGCACTTCGGGACCAGCTTCCGGGCGCTCCTGATGTGGCTGTTCTGCTCCTACACAAATCAACAGTCAAGATATCAGCAAAAGAAAAAGCACTCATGCGCGCCCGACAGCAGGATACAAGCTATGAACTTACGCTGGGGGCTGCGCTGGGGGCTGCTTTGTGGAGTAGCCGCCGGGTCCGTCAAGGTGGTCTTAGACTCACCCCCTGCTGACGCGGTGAGATCATCCTCGATGACAATCACCGGGTCCTTGGCTCTCTTCGCCGCTCTCTGAGCCAGCGTCCTGAAAGGGAAGGGGTTCAGATTGAAGCAAGTCAAATACAAGATTGAAGAACAACAAAAATTGAGGAACTACAAGAACTCCAAAGAAACTTACTCTTCCTCTTCCTCGTCAGAGCTGAGCGCGGAGAGGTCGAAATCCGGCTCCCCTCCGGTGCGGCGAGGCGGAGGAGTAGGTTCCCTTGCCCGCTTGGCAGGGGCGGTGGCGGTGGACTGGGAAGATCCCGCTCCAGTTGCCGCAGCAGCGTGAGGCGCTCCCGCGGCAACGGTACTTGCTGCGGTAGAGCGTGTCGCGCGGCTCGGTGGCTGTTGACCCGTCTGCCGCCCCGCCACGTCCGCGGCCCTGCGAAGACGCCTTCTTGGCGGAGCCGGGGGCTCCGCCTGCGGCAAGCTTTCTGAAGGCTCGGGCTCTTCTTCCCCGGGCTCGCTCGGCTCGTCTTCAGGGCCGGCAAGATCTTCCTCGCCGGCAAAATCCTCGCGCTCGGCAAGGCTTGCCGCCTCTGCTGCCTCCGCCTCCTCCGCGGTGAACCCGAACGCGCCCGCGGCAGCTGCTACCGCAACCTCTTCCGCCCTAGTGGCGATGCACTGCAGCTCCTCGTCGGTGGTGTCACGGGTGAGGCTCTTCTACTCGTCAGCGCGGACCGGCACTTCCACCAAGTCGTCGAAGAACGCTTGCACGACGTCATCCGCAGGCTCTTGCCAAGTTGGAATGATTCCGTGTGAATCGCACAACGGCATCATGGCGCGGATCCGGTCAAGCGAAGAATTATTGCACAATGGAACTACGCCCCTCGGCAGCGTGAATGGGTGCTGGGGATCGCGTTTGAACAACTCCAGGAGCATTGCATCCAGCTCCAGGATGGTGAAATTGTAGTTGAGGCCCGGCCGCAGCCTCATGATGTCCGCCGAGTTCTTGAATTCCAAGGCGGGCCTCCCCCTCTCCTGCAGGGGGGCAATGCGGCGGCGGAGGAAATCTGCGCCGACAGCGCCTACAGTGAGCCCGGCAAGCCTGAGGCGAAGGATCCTAGTGATGGCGATCTTCAGCCTCTCGTCCTCCGGGGCCACGTTGCTCCAATCGTTGCCGCGCACTATGGGAGCTTGGCGCAGGGTAGTGAATGGCTGCGGGTTCTCCTCAACGATCCAACACCACTCCGCTCTCCACTCCTCCCACTTGCTACGGAGCTCACCCTCCAGATACGCCTCCTTCTTGCCGACTCTCGAGATCCAGGCGATCCCTCCGGCAAGCGGCTCTCCTCTCTCGACTCGAGGCATGAAGAAGTGGCGGAAAAGGGCTACGTTGGGGTGGACTCCGACAAAGTTTTCGCACAAATGTGCGAAAACTGCCATGGTCAGAACGGCGTTGGGGGTGAAATCAAGGAGGCGGAGCCCGTAGGTGTTCATTATGTCGCAGAAGAACTCCAAGAAGGGCGGGCAAAGCCCGTAATAGAAGAACAGTGCGAAGAATGGGTACCCGTTTGGAGCCAATTCCGATGCGGCGGCCGGGAGTACCCTCGTGCGCGGATGCGCTCGCGTCTCTGTCGACCAAAAGAGGTAGAAGTACTCCCTCAGCTCCTTCGCGCCGAGCTGGGGGGAGAAGATTGCCCACTCCTTCCGCAGTGCCGCAAGCCGCTGCGCCTCGGCCGACTTCACGCCCTTCCCCTTGTCGGCTTTTGGAGCCATGGCGGAGGTGGTGGGGGAGATCGGCGGCATTGGTGATGCTGGTGGCAATGGGGAGGGCGGAGCGCTGCTTTCTTGGCTTCGAGAAGAAGGGGGGAGCGGCGGAGGTTTGTGAAGATGGAGCAGTAGCAACCAGCGAGGGGGAACGAACTGCCCCTGTTTCCCCTGCTTATAAAGAGGGAGGGGGCGGACATTTCGCCCTTCCGAATAAAGAAACCACCCACGATCTCTCCCACGACGCCGCATTCGACGCATGCTGTTAGGGAGGGCGCGGTGGATACGGAGCAAGATTCGGTGTGGCCCAGGCCACGTGTGCCCATGCCCTGCCTTGGGCCTGGCCCAACAGCGCTCGGCACCATGTATGGCCCAGGCCCGGGGGCTCCTGTCGGTGTACTAGAATAGGGGTCCCCTAGTACCCCGAACTTGTGCACGGGCAGTTGCAGCACCCCGCGGCAAGGCTTGCCGGACGACCGCCAAGGTCCTTCGTGGTTCCCTTGGAGCCATTCAAGAACAAAGTATTTAAGCTCAAGAGACAAGGCCCCGACAAGAGGAGCTTGCTGGGAAGGCCAACCAAGGCATTTCAAGGAACTTGCCGCGACGCGCCGCGCGTCCCGGCAAGGCTCGACGAGCGACAAGCTTCCGGGCCCGACAAGACAACGGCCGCGGCAAGGCGCTTGCCGCAGCAGGCGGCCACTCTATGCCCACGCTCCAGCACATCCACCAACGTGTCGCCCTGAGGGCTTTTCCAGGCATGCGTGGCGGGAGGCTGTGCAGCCAGGGGTGCACGGTGGCACGCGAAGCTGACAAGACTGCCATCGTTGCGAGCGGTGGCGTCCCTGACGGTACCTTTCCTGCACTGTTTGGGCGACGCAGACGGGCATTTACTGCCTTTGTCCCCTGCCGTCAGGGTTAGGTAGGATACACTGTACAAGTAACTATACCAACCACCTCTCTTTTTACATTTGTACCCTTGTTTACGTTGCCACCTATCGGTGACCCCTTTAACGTATAAAAGGAGGCCCATGCGCAACGTAGAAGGGGTTCGGATCATTCGAAAGCCATAAAACACTTAGCTCTCTCAAGCAAGAACAGAATACAATCAGACAAGGAGTAGTAGGAGTGTTATCTCTCCGGAGAGCTCCGAAGCTGGGTAAACTGCTCGTGTGCTTCGCTTTGATCTGCTCTTCGTGCGATCTCTGCCCCCCGCCGAACCGAAAGGGGCTCGGTCCGCCGGCCCCATAGGTGTTCGTGGATCAGCTTCCCCGACACCCTACTCATGGTTTGAATTTATGGATGACCATACAAAAATTTTATGACGGATTGAATTTTGCTTCTAGAAATCTTTTAGATTCGGCCGCGGGAGGCACGTCTATGGATATCACCTTAGGAGAAGCTACAAAACTCCTTAATAATATTATGGCTAATTATTCTCAATGGCACACTGAAAGATATACAAGTAAAAAAGTGCATGCTATAGAAGAAACTAATGTTTTGAGTGGAAAGATGGATGAACTTATGATATTTTTTGCTACTAAGAGTTCTCCTATTGATATCAATGATATGCCCTTGTCTACTTCGATTGAGAATAATAATGAATCTATGGATCTGAATTTTGTTGGTAGGAATAGTTTCAGAAATAATGATTATAGAGGAAACTTTAATCCTAGACCGTTCCCCAGTAATTCCTCTAATAATTATGGAAATTCCTACAATAATTCTTATGGTAATTTTAATAAGATGCCCTCTGATTTTGAGAATAGTGTGAAAGAATTTGTGATCTCTCAAAATAATTTTAATGCCTTGCTTGAAGAAAAATTTCTCAAAGTTGATGATTTGGCTAGGAACATTGATAGACTTTCGCTTGATGTTTATTCTTTGAAACTTAGATCTACTCCTCATAAGCATGATATCCATGAGTCTCTCAAAGCTATGAGAATTTCCATTGATGAGTGCAAAGAAAGAACCGCTAGATTGCGTGCTAAGAAAGATTGCTTTGTAAAGGCGTGTTCTTCTAGTTTCCATGAAAATAATGATGAAGATCTTAAAGTTATTGATGTCCCCTATTAGATCTTTGTTTTGCAATATGAATCTTAATAATGATGGGACTGGAGATGAGTCAACTTTAGTTAAAAGGCATCCCAATAATTCGGAGTTTTTAGATCTTGATGCTAAATTTGGTAAAAGTGGGATTGGAGAGGTCAAGACTTTAAATAGCATTGAACCCACTATCTTGGATTTCAAGGAATTTAATTATGATAATTGTTCTTTAGAAGGTTGTATTTCCTTGTTGCAATCCGTTGTGAATTCTCCTCATGATTATAGTCAAAATAAAGCTTTTACCAAACATATTGTTGATGCCTTAATGCAATATTATGATGAAAAACTTAATTTGGAAGTTTCTATACCTAGAAAACTTAATGATGAGTGGGAACCTACTATAAAGATTAGAATTAAAGATCGTGAGTGTTATGCTTTGTGTTATTTGGGTGCTAGTGTTTCCACGATTCCAAAAACTTTATGTGATATTCTAGGTTTCAATGATCTTGATGATTGCTCTTTAAATTTGCACCTTACAGATTCCACCATTAAAAATCCAATGGGAAGGATCAATGATGTTATCATTGTTGCAAATAGAAATTTGGTGCCCGTAGATTTTTTCGTTCTTGATATAGATTGCAATCTTTCTTGCCCTATTATTCTTGGTAGACCTTTCCTTAGAACTATTGGTGCGATTATTGATATGAAGGAAGGGAATATTAGATTCTAATTTCCATTTAGGAAAGGCATGGAGCACTTTCCAAGAAAGAAAGTTAAATTACCTTATGAATCTATCATGCGATCTACTTATGAATTGAGTGCCAAAGATGGCACTACTTAGATCTATCCTCGCTTTTATGCCTAACTAGGGGCGTTAAAACGATAGCGCTAGTTGGGAGGCAACCCAATTTTATTTATGTTTTTTGTTTTTGCTTATGTTTAGTAATAAATTTTGCATCTACCTTATGCTTAGATGTGTTTTTATGTTTTAATTAGTGTTTGTGCCAAGTAGAACCTATAGGATAACCTATGGTGTTAGTAAATTTCATTCTGCTGAAAAACATAAACTTTGCACGTACAAAAATAATTTTAGTAATTCACAGAAACGTAATTTTGCGTTGATTATTTCTGTTGTAGATCAATAGACAAATTCCCCAGGACTTCCTATTTTTGTAGGATTTTTAAAGTTCCATAAGTATTCGAGAGTTACAGATTTCTACAGACTATTCTGTTTTTGACAGATTCTGTTTTTCGTGTGTTGTTTGCTTATTTTGATGCATCTATGGTTAGTATTAAGTGGTATGAATCATATAGAACTTGAAATACAGTAGGTTTAACACCAATATAAATAAAGAATGAGTTCATTACAGCACCTTATGTGGTGGTTTTTCTTTCTTTCACTAACAGAGCTTATGAGATTTCCTGTTGAATTTTGTGTTGTGAAGTTTTCAAGTTGTGGATAAAGATTTGATGGACTATGGAATAAGGAGTGGCAAGAGCCTAAGCTTGGGGATGCCCATGGCACCCCAAGATATTCAAGAATAGCCAAAAGCCTAAGCTTGGGGATGCCCCCGGAAGGCATCCCCTCTTTCGTCTTCGTTTATCGGTAACTTTAGTTGGAGCTATATTTTTATTCGCCACATGATATGTGTTTTGCTTGGAGCGTCTTGTATGATATTAGTATTTTCTTTTTAGTTTTCCACAATCATCCTTGCTGTACACACCTTTTGGTAGAAGCCCACTTGATTGCAATTTATTAGAATACTCTATGTGCTTCACTTATATCTTTTGAGCTAGATAGTTTCTGCTCTAGTGCTTCACTTATATCTTTTAGAGCACGACAGTGGCTTAATTTTGTAGAAATTGTTAGTCTCTCATGATTCACTTATATTATTTTGAGAGTCTCTTAGAATAGAATGGTATTTTCTATGGTTATAAAATTGGTCCTAGAATGATGGGCATCCAAGTTGGGTATAATAAAAACTATCATAGGAAGTGAATTGGATGCTATGATCAATTTGATACCTGATAATTGTTTTAAGTTATAGAGGTAGTGATATTAGAGTCATGATAGTTGGGTGATTATGAATTTAAAGAATGCTTGTGTTGTAGTTAGCAAGTCCCGTAGCATGCACGTATGGTTAAAGTTGTGTAACAAATTTGAAACATGAGGTGTTCTTAGATTGTGCATCCTTATGAGTGGCGGTTGGAGACGAGCGGTGGTCTTTTCCTACCAATCTATCCCCCTAGGAGCACGCGTGTAGTGCTTGGTTTTTGATGACTTGTAGATTTTTGCAATAAGTATATGAGTTCTTTTGACTAATGTTGAGTCCATGGATTAAACGCACTCTCACCCTTCCATCATTGCTAGCCTCTTTGGTACCATACATTGCCCTTTCTCACCTTGAGAGTTGGTGCAAACTTCGCCGGTGCATCCAAACCCCGTGATATGATATGCTCTATCACACATAAACCTCCTTATATCTTCCTCAAAATAGCCACTATACCTACCTATTATGGCATTCCATAGCCATTCCGAGATATATTGCCATGCAACTTTCCACCATTCCGTTTCGGTTTTATTATGACACACATTGTCATTGTCATATTGCCTTGCATGATCATGTACTTGACATTGTATTTGTGGCAAAGCCACCATGCATAAATTTTCATACATGTCACTCTTGATTCATTGCCTATCCTGGTACACCGTCGGAGGCATTCATATAGAGTCATATCTTGTTCTAGTTTTGAGCTGTAATTCATGAGTTGTAAATAAATAGAAATGTGATGATCATCATTATTAGAGCATTGTCCCCAAATAAAAAAATGCCAAAAAGAAAAAAATACAGGCCAAAAGAAAAAAAAGAAAGACTCAAAGAAAAAAATAAAATAAAGGGGGCAATGTTACTATCTCTTTTCCACACTTGTGCTTCAAAGTAGCACCATGTTCTTCATATAGCCAGTCTCACATGTTGTCACTTTCATGTACTAGTAGGAATTTTTCATTATAGAACTTGGCTTGTATATTCCTATGATGGGCTTCCTCAAAATGCCCTAGGTCTTCGTGAGCAAGCAAGTTGGATGCACACCCACTAGTTTCTTTTGTTGAGCTTTAATACATTTATAGCTCTAGTGCATCCGTTGCATGGCAATCCCTACTCCTCATGTTGACATCAATTGATGGGCATCACCATAGCCCGTTGATTATCCTCGTCAATGTGAGACTTTCTCCTTTTTGGAATCTCCACACAATCCCCATCATCATATTCTATTCCACCCATAGTTCTATATCCATGGCTCACACTCATTTATTGCGTGAAAGTTGAAAAAGTTTGAGATTATTTAAGTACGAAACAATTGCTTGGATTGTCATCGGGGGTGTATAAGATGGGAGCATTTTTGTGTGATGAAAATGAAGACATGATTGCTTTGATTAGTATGCTCGAAGTATTACTATTTCTTATGTCAATATGAACTTTTATTTTGAATAATTTGGATTTGAACATTCATGCCACAATAAAGAAAATTACACTGAGAATTATGCTAGGTAGCATTCCACATCAAAAATTTTGTTTTTATCATTTACCTACATGAGGACGAGCAAGAATTAAGCTTGGGGATGCTTGATATGTCTCCAACGTATCAATAGTTTTTATTGTTCCATGCAATTATATTACCCGTTTTGGATGTTTATGGGCTTTACTTTACACATCTATATCATTTTTGAGACTACCCTACTAACCGGAGGCCTAGCCTATATTGCTGTTTTTTTTGCCTATTTCAGTGTTTCGAAGAAAAGGAATATCAAACGGAGTCCAAACGGAATGAAACCTTCGGGAGCGTGATTTTTGGAACAAACGTGATCCAGAGGACTTGGAATGCAAGTCAAGAAGCATCCGAGGCGGCCACTAGGGTGGACGGCGCCCCCCTACTAGGCGCGCCCCCTATCTCGTGGGCCCCTTGGGCGTCCACCGACCTATTTCTTCCTCCTATAGATACCCATGTACCCCGAGAACATGAAAGGAAACAACAAAAAACTATTTCCACCTCCGTAACCTTCTATATCCGCGAGATACCATCTTGGAGCCTTCGTCGGTGCTCCGCCGGAGGGGGAATCAACCACGGAGGGCTTCTACATCAACACCATAGCCCCTCCGATGAGTTGTGAATAGTTTACCATAGACCTTCGGGTCCATAGTTATTAGCTAGATGGCTTCTTCTCTCTTTTTGGATCTCAATACCATGTTCTCCTCGATCTTCTTGGAGATCTATTCGATGTAACTCTTTTTGCGGTGTGTTTGTCAAGATCTGATGAATTGTGGGTTTATGATAAAGTTTATCTGTGAGAAATATTTGAATCTCCTCTGAATTCTTTTTATGTGTGATTAAGGTATATGTGCAAGTCTCTTCGAATTATCAGTTTGGTTCGGCCTACTAGATTGATCTTTCTTGCAATGGGAGAGTGCTTAGCTTTGGGTTCAATCTTGTGGTGTCGTTTCCCAGTGACAGCAGGGGCAGCAAGGCATGTATTGTATTGTTGCCATCAAGGATAAAAAGATGAGGTTTATATCATATTGCATGAGTTTATCCCCCTACATCATGTCATCTTTCTTATTGCGTTACTCTGTTCTTTATGAACTTAATACTCTAGATGCATGTTGGATAGCGGTCAATGTGTGGAGTAATAGTAGTAGATGTAGGCAGGAGTCGGTCTACTTGTCACGGACGTGATGCCTATATACATGATCATGCCTAGATAATCTCATAATTATTCGCTTTTCTATCAATTGCTTGACAGTAATTTGTTCACCCACCGTAATACTTATGCTATCTTGAGAGAAGCCACTAGTGAAACCTATGGCCCCCGCGTCTATCTTTTATCATATAAGCTTCCAATCTACTTTTATTTGCATCTTTACTTTTCCTATCTATATTATAAAATACCAAAAATATATTTATCTTATCATATTATCTCTATCAGATCTCACTTTCACAAGTGGCCATGAAGGGATTGACAACCCCTTTATTGCATTTGTTGCGAGTTCTTTGTTTGTTTGTGTAGGTGCGTGGGACAGATACTTCTCCAACGTATCTATAATTTTTTATTGCTCCATGCTAATTTATCTACTGTTTTGGACTATATTGGTCTTTATTTTCCACTTTTATATTATTTTTGGGACTAACCTATTAACCGGAGGCCCAGTCCAGAACTAACCTCATGGGCCCCCTGGCGCTCCACCGACGTACTCCTTCCTCCTATATATACCTACGTATCGCCGAACGATCAGAACAGGAGCCAAAAACCTAATTCCACCGCCGCAACCTTCTGTATCCAGAAGATCCATCTTGGGGCCTGTTCTGGAGCTCCACCGGAGGGGGCATCCACTCTGATGAAGTGTGAGTAGTTTAGTTCAGACCTTTGGGTCCATAGCTAGTAGGTAGATGGCTTCTTCTCTCTTTTTGGATCTCAATACAATGTTCTCCCCCTCTCTCATGGAGATCTATTCGATGTAATCTTCTTTTTGCGGTGTGTTTGTTGAGACCGATGAATTGTGGGTTTATGATCCAGTATTATCTATGGAAAATATTTGATTCTTCTCTGAATTCTTTTATGTATGATTGAGTTATCTTTGCAAGTCTATTCAAATTACCCTTTTTGGTTTGGCCAACTAGATTGGTAGTTCTTGCAATGGGAGAAGTGCTTAGCTTTGGGTCCAATATTGCGGTGTTCTTACCAAGTGACAGAAAGGGTTGCAAGACACGTATTGTATTGTTGCCATCGAGGATAACAAGATGGTTTTTTTTATCATATTGCATGAATTTATCCCTCTACATCATGTCATCTTGCTTAAGGCGTTACTTTGTTTTTACTTAATACTCTAGATGCATGCTGGATAGCGGTCGATGAGTGGAGTAATAGTAGTAGATATAGAATCGTTTCGATCTACTTGTCTTGGATGTGATGCCTATATACATGATCATTGCCTAGATATGCTCATAACTATGCTCAATTCTGTCAATTGCTCAACAGTAATTTGTTCACCCACCGTAGAATACTTATGCTCTTGAGAGAAGCCACTAGTGAAACCTATGGCCCCCGGGTCTATTCTCATCATATCAATCTCTATCACTTTATTTACTTGCTTTGCTTTTACTTTGCCTTTTACTTTTTACTTTGCATCCATCTATCAAAAATACCAAAAATATTATTTATCATCTCTATCAGATCTCACCCTCGTAAGTGATCGTGAAGGGATTGACAACCCCTTATCGCGTTGGTTGCGAGTAGTTATCATTTTGTGTAGGTACGAGGGACTTGTGTGTAGTCTCCTACTGGATTGATACCTTGGTTCTCAGAAACTGAGGGAAATACTTACGCTACTTTGCTGCATCATCCTCTCCTCTTCGGGGAAATCCAACGCAGTGCTCAAGATGTAGCAAGAAGTATTTTTGGCGCCATTGCCGGGGAGGCTCACGCAAGCAAGTCAACTATACCAAGTACCCATCGCAATCCCTATCTCTTGCATTACATTATTTGCCATTTGCCTCTCGTTTTCCTCTCCCCCACTTCACCCTTGCCGTTTTATTCGCCCTCTCCTTCCCAATCTCCTCCTCTGTTTCCCGTTTCCCCTTTTCCCGTTGCCTTTCAGTTTGCTTGTGTGTTGGATTACTTGTTGCCATGGCGCAAGATAATACCAAATTGTGTGATTTCTCGAATACCAATAATAATGATTTCCTTAGTACTCCGATTGTTCCTCTTAATAATGATGAGTCTTGTGAAATCAATACTGCTTTGCTGAATCTTGTTATGAAAGATCAATTCGCCGGCCTTCCTAGTGAAGATGCGGCTACTCATCTAAACAATTTTGTTGATTTCTGTGATATGCAAAAGAAAAAAGATATCGATAACAATATTGTCAAATTGAAGTTATTTCCGTTTTATCTTAGAGATCGTGCTAAAGTTTGGTTTTCATCTTTGCCTAAAAATAGTATTGATTATTGGAACAAGTGCAAAGATGCTTTTATCTCTAAGTATTTTCCTCCCACTAAGATTATCACTCTTAGGAACAATATCATGCATTTTAAACAACTTGACCATGAGCATGTTGCCCAATCTTGGGAAAGAATGAAATTAATGCTTCGCACTTGCCCTACTCATGGTTTGAGTTTATGGATGATAATACAAAAAATTTCTGCCGGATTGAATTTTGCTTCTAGAAATCTTTTAGATTCGTCCGCGGGAGGCACGTTTATGGAAATTACATTAGGAGATGCTACCAAATTGGTTGATAATATTATGGCTAATTATTCTCAATGGCACACCGAAAGATCTTCTAGTAAAAAAGTGCATGCTATAGTAGAAATCAATGTTTTGAGTGAAAAGATGGATGAACTTATGAAGATGTTTGCTCCTAAAATTACTCCTCTTGATCCCAATGATATGCCTTTATCTACTTTGCTTGAGAATAATAATGAATCTATGGATGTGAATTTTGTTGGTAGGAATAGTTTTGGAAACAACGCGTATAGAGGGAATTTTAATCCTAGACCTTCTCCTAGTAATCCTTTTAATAATTATGGAAATTCCTACAACAACTCTTATGGAAATTTTAATGAGATGCCCTCTGAATTTGAGAGTAGTGTGAAAGAGTTTATGAATTCACAAAAGAATTTTAATGCTTTGCTTGAAGAGAAATTGCTTAAAGTTGATGATTTGGCTAGGAACATTGATATAATTTCCCTTGAAATTGATTCTTTAAAGCTTAGATCTATTCTTCCTAAGCATGATATCAATGAGTCTCTCAAAGCCATGAGAATTTACATTGATGAGTGCAAGGAAAGAACCGCTAGGATGCGTGCTTCCAAAGACGCCTTTATTAAAGCGTGTTCTTCCAATTCCTATGAAAATCAAAATGAAGATCTAAAAGTTATTGATGTGTCCCCCATTAAATCTTTGTTTTGCAATATGAATCTTGATGAATCTAAATATGATCTTCCTTTACCTAGAAGGCGTTCTAAGAATTCGGAGTTTCTAGATCTTGACGATGAATTTGATGAAAGTGGGATTGAAATAAATAAAAACTTAGATATTGCTAAACCCACTATTTTGGATCTCAAGGAATTTAATTATGAAAATTGCTCTTTGATTGGTTGTATTTCCTTGTTGCAATCCGTGCTAGATTCTCCTCATGCTTATAGTCAAAATAAGGCCTTTACCGAACACATTGTTGATGCCTTGATGCAATCTTATGAAGAAAAACTTGAGTTGAAAGTTTCTATCCCTAGAAAACTCTATGATGAGTTGGAACCTACTATCAAAATTAAAATTAAAGATTATGAGTTTCATGCTTTGTGTGATTTGGGCACTAGTGTCTCTACTATTCCCAAAACTTTATGTGATTTGCTATATTTCTGTGATTTTGATGATTGCTCTCTAAATTTGCATCTTGCGGATTCCACTATTAAAAAGCCTATGGGAAGAATTAATGATGTTCTTATTGTTGCAAATAGGAATTATGTGCCCATAGATTTTATCGTTCTTGATATAGATTGCAATCCTTCATGTCCTATTATTCTTGGTAGACCTTTTCTTAGAACGATTGGTGCAATTATTGATATGAAGGAAGGGAATATTAGATTCCAATTCCCCTTAAAGAAGGGCATGGAACACTTCCCTAGAAAGAAATAAAATTACCATATGAATCTATCATGAGAGCCACTTATGGATTGCCTACCAAAGATGGCAATACCTATATCTATCCTTGCTTTTATGCCTAGCTAGGGGCGTTAAACGATAGCGCTTGTTGGGAGGCAACCCAATTTTATTTTGTGTTTTTTGTTTTTGCTTCTGTTTAGGAATAAATAATCCATCTACCTTCTGTTTAGATGTGGTTTAATGCTTTAATTAGTGTTTGTGCCAAGTAGAACCTATAGGATAACCTACGATGATAGTTGATTTGATTCTGCTGAAAAACAGAAACTTTGGGTTCACGAATGTAATTTTGTTAACTCACAGGAACGTGATTTTGCATTGATTCTTTTTGCTTCTGTTCAATAAAAATTTTTTCCAGGACTTCCTATTTTGGTAGAAGTTTTAGAGTTCCAGAAGTTTGCGTTAGTTACAGATTGCTACAGAGTGTTCTCTTTTTGACAGATTCTGTTTTACGTGTGTTGTTTGCTTATTTTAATGAATCTATGGCTAGTAAAATAGTTTATAATCCATAGAGAAGTTGGAATACAGTAGGTTTAACACCAATATAAATAAAGATTGATTTCATTACAGTACCTTGAAGTAGTCTTTTGTTTTCTTTCTCTAACGGAGCTCACGAGATTTCTGTTGAGTTTTGTGTTGTGAAGTTTTCAACTTTTGGGTGAATTCTTTTGATGGATTATGGAACAAGGAGTGGAAAGAGCCTAAGCTTTGGGATGCCCATGGCACCCCCAAGATAATCCAAGGACACCAAAAACTCAAAGCTTTGGGATGCCCCGGAAGGCATCCCCTCTTTCGTCCACTTCCATCGGTAATTTACTTGGAGCTATATTTTTATTCACCACATGATATGTGTTTTGCTTGGAGCGTCTTGTATTATTTGCGTCTTTGCTTGTTAGTTTACCACAATCATCCTTGCTGTACACATATTTTGAGAGATCCATATATGAATTGGAATTTGATAGAATACTCATAGTGCTTCACTTATATGTTTTGAGCTTGATAGTTTTGCTCATAGTGCTTCACTTATATCTTTTGAGCGTGACAATTTTTGCTCTAGTGCTTCACTTATATCTTTTAGAGCACGGTGGTGGGATTGTTTTAAAGAAACTATTGATCTCTCATTCTTCACTTAGATTATTTTGAGATCCGTTAATAGCATGGTAATTCGCTTAATGTTAATATACTTGGTGTTGAAGATATGTGAACCTTTCTTTTGAGTGCGTTGAATACTAAGATAAGTTCGATGCTTGATAATTGTTTTGAGATATGAAGATGGTGATATTAGAGTCATGCTAGTTGAGTAGTTATGAATTCAAAGAATACTTGTGTTGAAGTTTGTGATTCCCGTAGCATGCACGTATGGTGAACCGTTATGTGATGAACTCGGAGGATGATATAATTATTGATTGTCTTCCTTGTGACTGGCGGTCTGGGACGAGCGATGGTATTTTCCTACCAATCTATCCCCCTAGGAGCATGCGCGTAATAATTTGCTTTGATAACTTCTAGATTTTTGCAACAAGTATATGAGTTCTTTATGACTAATGTTGAGTCCATGGGTTATACGCACTTTTTCCCATCCTTCCACCTTTGCTAGCCTCTCTATTACCGTGCACTTTTCGCCGGTATCATACACCCACCATATACCTTCCTCAAAACAGCCACCATACCTACCTATCATGGCATTTCCATAGACATTCCGAGATATATTGCCATGCAACTTTCCACCGTTCCGTTTATTATGACACGCTCCATCATTGTCATATTGCAAGCATGATCATGTAGTTTACATTGTATTTGTGGCAAAGCCACCGTTCATAATTCTTTCATACATGTCACTCATGATTCATTGCATATCCCGGTACACCGCCGGAGGCATTCATATAAAGTCATACTTTGTTCTAAGTATCGAGTTGTAATTGTGGAGTTGTAAGAAAAATAAAAGTGTGATGATCATCATTATTAGAGCATTGTCCCAAGTGAGGAAAGTATGATGGAGACTATGATTCCCCCATAAGTCGGCATGAGACTTCCGACAATATATAAAAAAAAAGAGGCCATAAAAAAAAGAGAAAGGCCCAAATAAAAAAATGAGAGAAAAAGAGAGAAGGGACAATGCTACTATCCTTTTACCACACTTGTGCTTCAAAGTAGCACCAAGATCTTCATGATAGAGAGTCTCTCATTTTGTCACTTTCATATACTAGTGGGAATTTTTCATTATAGAACTTGGCTTGTATATTCCAATGATGGGCCTCCTCAAAATGCCCTAGGTCTTCGTGAGCAAGCAAGTTGGATGCACACCCACTTAGTTTCACTTGTAGAGCTTTCATATACTTATAGCTCTAGTGCATCCGTTGCATGGCAATCCCTACTCACTCACATTGATATCTACTGATGGGCATCTCCATAGCCCGTTGATATGCCTAGTTGATGTGAGACTATCTTCCCTCTTTTTTATCTTCTGCACAACCACCCTTCTATTCCACCTATAAGTGCTATATCCATGGCTCACGCTCATGTATTGCGTGAAGATTGAAAAAGTTTTGAGAATGTCATAAGTATGAAACAATTGATTGGCTTGTCATCGGGGGTGTGCATGATTTAAATATTTTGTGTGGGGAAGATGGAACATACCCAGACTATATGATTTTCTAGGGATAACTTTCTTTGGCCATGTTATTTTGAGAAGACATGATTGCTTTGATTAGTATGCTTGAAGTATTATTATTTTTTATGTCAATATGAACTTTTGTCTTGAATCCTTCGGATCTGAATATTCATATCACAATTAAGAGGATTTACATTGAAATTATGCCAAAGTATCACCCCACATCAAAAATTCTTTTTTTATCATTTACCTACTCGCGGACGAGCAGGAATTAAGCTTGGAGATGCCTGATACGTCTCCAACGTATCTATAATTTTTGATTGCTCCATGCTACTTTATCTACTGTTTTGGACTATATTGGGCTTTATTTTCCACTTTTATATTATTTTTGGGACTAACCTATTAACCGGAGGCCCAACCCAGAATTGCTGTTTTTTGCCTATTTCAGTGTCTCGAAGAAACGAAATATCAAAAGGAGTCCAAACAAAATGAAACCTTTGGGAACGTGATTTTCCAACCGAACGTGATCCTGGAGACATGGACCCTACTCCAAGAAGTGCCAGAGGCACTCACGAGGGTGGGGGGTGCCCCCCTAGGCGCGCCCCCCTACCTCATGGGCCCCCTGATGCTCCACCGACGTACTCCTTCCTCCTATATATACCTACGTATCGCCGAACGATCAGAACAGGAGCCAAAAACCTAATTCCACCACCGCAACCTTTTGTATCCACAAGATCCCATCTTGGGGCCTGTTTTGGAGCTCCGCCGGAGGGGGAATCCACCATGGAGGGGTTCTACATCAACACCATAGCCCCTCTGATGAAGTGTGAGTAGTTTACTTCAGTCCTTCGGGTCCATAGCTAGTAGCTAGATGGCTTCTTCTCTCTTTTTGGATCTCAATACAATATTCTCCCCCTCACTCGTGGAGACCTATTCGATGTAATCTTCTTTTTGCGATGTGTTTGTTGACACCAATGAATTGTGGGTTTATGATCCAGTATTATCTATGGAAAATATTTGATTCTTCTCTGAATTCTGTTATGTATGATTGAGTTATCTTTGCAAGTCTCTTTAAATTATCCTTTTTGGTTTGGCCAACTAGATTGGTAGTTCTTGCAATGGGAGAAGTGCTTAGCTTTGGGTTCAATCTTGCGGTGTTCTTACCTAGTGACAGAAAGGGTTGCAAGACACATATTCTATTGTTGCCATCGAGGATAACAAGATGGGGTTTTTATCATATTGCATGCATTTATCCCTCTACATCATGTAATCTTGCTTAAGGCGTTACTCTGTTTTTACTTAATACTCTAGATGCATGCTGGATAGCGGTCGATGAGTGGAGTAATAGTAGTAGATGCAGAATTGTTTCGATCTACTTATCTTGGAGGTGATGCCTATATACATGATCATTGCCTAGATATGCTCATAACTATGCTAAATTCTGTTAATTGCTCAACAGTAATTTGTTCACCCACCGTAGAATACTTATGCTCTTGAGAGAAGCCACTAGTGAAACCTATGGCCCCCGGGTCTATTCTCATCATATCAATCTCGATCAACTTATCTACTTGCTTTGCTTTTACTTTGCCTTTTACTTTTTACTTTGCATCTATCTATCAAAAATACCAAAAATATTATTTATCATCCCTATCAGATCTCACTCTCGTAAGTGACCGTGAAGGGATTGAGAACCCCTTATCGCGTTGGTTGCGAGTAGTTATCCTTTTGTGTAGGTACGAGGGACTTGTGCATGGTCTCCTACTGGATTGATACCTTGGTTCTCAAAAACTGAGGGAAATACTTACGCTACTTTGCTGCATCATCCTCTCCTCTTCGAGGAAATCCAACGCAGTGCTCAAGAGGTAGTAGGGACTTTTGAGGAGCCTCCTACTGGATTGATACCTTGGTTCTCAAAAATTGAGTTAAATACTTACGCTACTATTGCTGCATCACCCTTTCCTCTTCAAGGAAAACCAACGCAAGCTCAAGACATAGCAAGCCTCTCGAGGCTCAGGTGCCCAGCGGCTCGTGAGGTTCAACCTCTTCACTGTGCAACTTCAGCTGCTCCAACACCACCTCTACAACGGTACAAGGTGACCTCTTCCAAGTTCATTTCAGCTGGGAACGCCCCTAGGGCTGCATCATTCCCAGGCCGCATGGGTCCATCCCTGCGGCGTGTATCCCTTTTTCTTATGTCTTTAGCTTACCTTGCTGGGGGCACCCCTCGGGCTGCATCATCTTCAAGCCACTCGGGTCTGACCCAGTGGCATGTATCCATTCTGCGTTGACCTAAGCTGATTTGCCCTTCATGCCTAATCTGCATGTGATCATCACCTGCCACCTACCACGGGTACGCCTCGCTCTCATGCAATTTGCTTGCACGTTAAAAGGGGGGATCCTGAGCATCGCGACTCAGGAGCTCTTATTGGCTCTCCAGCCCCTTAGCCTTGACCACAGCATCACGACCAGGCATACCAACGGCAGCTGAGCTCGCTTGAGGGCCGAGACCTGAGGACATAGAGCACCTATACCTAACCGTCTCATAGGAACACACAGCTATCAAAGACACAAGACCAGGCGCAACCCGCCTTGAGGTAGGGCCTCGTGAGTCCCGTGCTGGCTCACGAGGGCCCAGATACACCTCGTCTAGCCCTGGCGTGCAAGCCACATGTCAGGGCGGGGCTATACACGCCCCGGGGGCCCCCTCCCACGCACTAGTGGAAGCACCATGCTCTGTGCTGACTGACGACACTACCGAGGAGCGGCTATTCCCGTACACATATAGAAGCGCTATGCTCCGCACTGGTGATAAACAACTGAGGGCGGCCCCATGGCCGTATAAACCTTAGGGAGCCTAGAGCTCAGTGAGCGGCCTCATCGCAACACCTCCCCTCGGGAGCGTCTCGCGAGGGGGCTGGACACGGGGGCTGCGCTCGGGTCATGCCCGAGCGTACGCCACCCAGCTAGGTCCTCCGGACCTGGACGTCACGCGCCCCTACCCGAGTGGAGCCAAGTTATGAAGGTCATTTAAACGTCAAGGGGGACTCCTGAGCATACCGACCCAGGAGCCTAACTGGTCACCTAGCCCCTCACTCCTTGGTCCTGTCCTGGTGATCCCGTAGGGGCTAATGGCGGTTGAGGTATGCACGGGGTCGGGCTCAGCCGACATAGAACGTCAGATCTACTCTTACGTTCCCTCCCTATTTGCTGTTTGCGCGTCAAGGGGGACTCCTGAGCATCGTGACTCAGGAGCCTAACTTGTCACGTGGCCCCTCACTCCTTGGTCCCGTCATGGTGATCTGGTCGGGGACAATGGCGGTTGAGGTATGTGCGGGGCCGTGCTCTGCCCACGTAAAACATAAAGCAAATAGGAAGGAAACCGCTGTCAGGACCCCGACTCAAAGCCACACCGATCTAGCATGTAACACCTCATATCACTTTGCGGCCTCACGCACAGTATTCCCACGGGTGTCGCCTTACCTTGCCCGAGACTGTTTGCACCTTTTGGCACACGTATACGATAGTGTCGCTAGCATCCATATGACAAGGAGGCCGGGCTGACATGGCTAGTCATGAACCAAAAGTGGCACTAACTTACAGGGACAAGCATACATGACCCAGCAACGAATGTGTCGGTCATCAGCGAGTGAATCCGGGTGGTAGCAACTGGGCTAGCAGGACTCCGGTAAACCGGCATGTAGCAGGCTATCAGGACTCCAGTAGACACCGTGTGACATTTCCCTGAAGGAACAGACACAGGGACGAAGAAGGACACATGCGGGCCAGCCTAAGTGTTCCGGAGCAGCAGCAAGCTACCAAGGCTCAGTGGAAGCACTAGGAGACATTTCCCGGTATGAGAGGCTACCAAGGGTAAACAACTAGATAGTCAGATCCCACACATACCAGGCATTTCAATAACATACACACAATATGCTCGATATGTGCAAATACAACATGGCATCACAACATGACTCTACAATTGAAGTATTTTATCAATAGGCTCCGAGGAGCGAGATATTACAAACATGGGTCTCTCGACCCAGCATTCAGAGCATACAAGTCAAAGCACAAGCGGAAGCTTAACATGTCCAAGTACAGACATCTATAAATGAAAAAGGCTGAAAAGCCTGACTATCTACCAGATCCCGCCGAGGGAACAAGATCATAGCTGAGGTAACAAGCTAAACGTTAAAGTCCACACAGAACTACTAGCAAGACTGACGTCTCCTTGCAAAACATAAATTAAGCAAACGTGAGTACAAATGTACCCAGCAAGACTTACATCAGAACTAACTACACATGCATCAGTATCAAAAAAGGGTTGCTGGGGTTTAACTGTAGCAAGCTAGCTTCGACTCGTTGGCTATCCTGTACTACAACTACAAGTATCTCTTTTGAGGTGGCGCACACGAGTCCACATATTGACCATATCAATACACCACTATGGATCCACTCCTGTCTCCCTACAAGAATGCCATCCATAGCACTCACACATATCTTGCGTATTTTAAAGTATCCACTTTCACTTGTCTATGAACTGTATAAGCAACCTAGAGGTCCTTTACCGTAGACGCGGCTATTCGGATATATGATGTTAACCCTGCAGGGGTGTACTTCTTCACACACGCTCTCACCACTTACCGTCGTTTACACGACATGTACTCGACAACCTTCAAGCGGAAGCCCAACGAGGGTGTCGGCCACGGCCTACCTAAACACTCAAGTCTCTAGTCCATGGTTATCGCCTATTCAAGTTCCATCCGCAGGGAGTCCGGCCGAGGTTCCCACATACGACCCCAAACAATGTGTACAGGGTTCCACGACACCAAACGGGCGCCCGGCATACCCGGCCACGTGCCTACCGCATCACAGCCCACCCCTCGGGTCAGCAATGCTCACGGCCTCCAGCATACGACAAACACCAGAAACTACTTGCAACTCCTGGACAGAGGACAAGGGTGATTAAGAAGCCGAGAGGGTCCATTGGTTTTGGGCCAAATGCGTGGTAGTAACTGTTTCATGGATCACAAACACAGAACTCAGTTCCTCAGGACGGCTTCAATGAGACAACCCACCATGTACTCCTACATGGCCTCTCACCACTACCTTTACCAAATCGTGTTCACACACTTAGCTCACACACAGTAGGACATGTTCATCATTGTTCCAATTCATCCCCGATGAATCAGACCTGACACAACTCTAAGCATGGCAGGCATGACAAACAAGCATGAATGATTAGGCACATCAGGGCTCAAACAACTCCTACTCATGCTAGTGGGTGTCATCTATTTACTGTGGCAATGACAGGTCATGCAAAGGAAAGGGGTTCAACTACCACAACAAGTAACAGATGAATCGTTGTTATCCTAATGCAGTAAAAGAGAGCAGGAGCGAGAGAGTGGGATTATATCAGAATGAATAAGGGGGCTTTGCTTGCCTGACACTTCTGAAGATAGTATAGTTCTTCATCGGTGTCATCGAACTCATAGTCAAAACCACGTCTATCGAGAGGGGACAAACACCGGCAAACAAGGAAGAACACAATCAATGCCATGCACAATATGATACATGATCATGACATGGCAATATGCTGTGGTTTGAGCTAATGCAACTACCAGCAGGTTAAATGGAGATGGTTTGAATCTAAGATTCAAATTGAAACTCCATATATGACATTTCAAATGCCATTAATTCAAATTGTTGTATACATCTACTTTAAGTTGTTCAAACATGCATGATAATTCCATAAACAGATTCTTTGGATTTTTATGATCATTTTTCATATATAGTTTATTTCATTTGGCGCTATAGAAAATTTTCTATGAATTTTAGAACTTTAGAGCATTTTCTGCAATTTCCTGAATTAAGTTTAATCCAGAAAAAGACTTATTGCATCAGCATTAGGTCATGCTAACCTCAGCAGGTCAACAGGCGCCGTCCATGTCAAACTTGACCAGTGGGGCCCACTGGTCAGTTTCTCAGTTAGCTCACTGAGTTAATTAGAGTTAAACTAACCCTAACTAAATGTCAGCAGGGCTGGGCCCACATGTCAGTGGCTTAACTAATTAACTAAATTAATTAGCGCTAACTAATCTAACACCTAATTAAACAGGGCCTGGCCCACATGTCAGTAACACTAGGGGGTCAAACCCCAGGTCAAACGAGGTCAAACCCGCCGGCAACTCGACGCCGGCGAGGCCCGAGACGGCGGAGCGGGTTAGAAAACGCCATAAGGGCACGGACGAGGCCGTTCTTGGGCTCGTTGGAGAGCTCTTGCAGGCGCGCATCGACTGGTGGTGGCGGCCGGGCATATGGAGGCCGGAGCCGACGACGGCGAGCTCCAAGGCGGCGGCTGGAGTTCGGGCGTGCATGGAAACGAGGCTACGGAGCACGGCGTGAGGTTCGGGTTGGTGTGCTCGGCTCCTGGGAGTGCACTGAGTGCAGTTACGCACTCGGTTAAGACGGAGGTGAACCAGAACGACGGCAACGACAAGTCCGGCGTTGGTGAGGTCTTGGTCTCGACGGAAACGGAGGCTACAATGAGCTAATGGACTTGGGAGCAGGGGGATCGGTAGAGGAGCTCACGGCGAGTGCAGATGTGGCCTCGGCGTGCTCAGGGAAACACCGGAGTGAGCGGGGCGGCGAGAGGGATCTCCGGCAGTCGACGACGAAGATGATAAAGATGGCGTCGATGCAGGGCCTCCAGCGAGGCGTGGCTGGATGGAGAGGACGAGGGAGGCATGGCGATGCTCGTGGACACGTCGGGGAGGCGAGGGGAGCACGGACGCCTAGCTAACCGTTTATGGGCTTTACTTTACACATTTATATCATTTTTGGGACTACCCTACTAACCGGAGGCCTAGCCCATATTGCTGTTTTTTTGCCTATTTCAGTGTTTCGAAGAAAAGGAATATCAAACGGAGTCCAAACGGAATCAAACCTTCGGGAGCGTGATTTTTGGAACGAACGTGATCCAGAGGACTTGGAGTGCAAGTCAAGAAGCAGCCGAGGCGGCCACTAGGGTGGAGGGCGCCCCCCTACTGGGCGCACCCCCCTATCTCGTGGGCCCCTCGGGCATCCATCGACCTACTTCTTCCTCCTATATATACCCACGTACCCCGAGAACATGAAAGGAGATGACGAAAAACTATTTCCACCACCGTAACCTTCTATATCCGCGAGATACCATCTTGGAGCCTTCGTCGGTGCTCCGCCGGAGGGGGAATCAACCGCGGAGGGCTTCTACATCAACACCATAGCCCCTCCGATGAGTTGTGAGTAGTTTACCATAGACCTTCCGGTCCATAGTTATTAGCTAGATGGCTTCTTCTCTCTTTTTGGATCTCAATAATATGTTCTCCTCGATCTTCTTGGAGATCTATTCGATGTAACTCTTTTTGCGGTGTGTTTGTCGAGATCCGATGAATTGTGGGTTTATGATAAAGTTTATCTATGAGAAATATTTGAATCTCCTCTGAATACTTTTATGTGTGATTAAGTTATCTGTGCAAGTCTCTTCAAATTATCAGTTTAGTTTGGCCTACTAGATTGATCTTTCTTGCAATGGGAGAAGTGCTTAGCTTTGGGTTCAATCTTGCGGTGTCGTTTCCCAGTGACAGCAGGGGCGGCAAGGCACGTATTGTATTGTTGCCATCGAGGATAAAAAGATGAGGTTTATATCATATTGCATGAGTTTATCCCCCTACATCATGTCATCTTTCTTATTGCGTTACTGTATTCTTTATGAACTTAATACTCTAGATGCATGTTGGATAGCGGTCAATGTGTGGAGTAATAGTAGTAGATGCAGGCAGGAGTTGGTCTACTTGTCACGGACGTGATGCCTATATACATGATCATGCCTAGATAATCTCATAATTATTCGCTTTTCTATCAATTGCTTGATAGTCATTTGTTCACCCACCATAATACTTATGCTATCTTGAGAGAAGTCACTAGTGAAACCTATGGCCCCCGGGTCTATCTTTTATCATATAAGCTTTCAATCTACTTTTATTTGCATCTTTAATTTTCCTATCTATATTACAAAATACCAAAAATATATTTATCTTGTCATATTATCTCTATCAGATCTCACTTTCGCAAGTGGCCGTGAAGGGATTGACAACCCCTTTATTGCGTTTGCTGCGAGTTCTTTGTTTGTTTGTGTAGGTTCGTGGGACTGATACGTCTCCAATGTATCTATAGTTTTTGATTGCTCCATGCTACTTTATCTACTATTTTGGACTATATTGGGCTTTATTTTCCACTTTTATATTATTTTTGGGACTAACCTATTAACCGGAGGCCCAGCCCAGAATTGCTGTTTTTTGCCTATTTAGTGTTTCGAAGAAACGGAATAACAAACGGAGTCTAAACGGAATGAAACCTTCGGGAACATGATTTTCCAACTGAACGTGATCCAGGAGAATTGGACCCTACTCCAAGAAGTGCTAGAGGCGGTCACAAGGGTGGAGGGAGCCCCCCTGGGCGCGCCCCCCTGACGCTCCACCAACGTACTCCTTCCTCCTATATATACCTACGTATCCCCGAACGATCAGAACAGCAGCCAAAAACCTAATTCCACCGCCGCAACCTTCTGTATCCTCGAGATCCATCTTGGGGCCTGTTCCGGAGCTCCACCGGAGGGGGCATCCACCATGGAGGGCTTATACATCAACACCATAGGCCCTCCGATGAAGTGTGAGTAGTTTACATCAGACCTTCGGGTCCATAGCTAGTAGCTAGATGGCTTCTTCTCTCTTTTTGGATCTCAATACAATGTTCTCCCTGTCACGACCGGTTTTCCAATAAAAATATTTATTGAAAAGCCAATCTTTTAAGTCCAGTATGAGAGAAATCCTCCACACTGGCAGACAAATTCTTGATACAATAAGCCAGTAGCATAAAATATATTACAGGGTCGAACTACGGTTGCTAAACCAAATTATTACAAGCACGCCAATAATCATACATAATGGCGGACAGAACACAGTGGTGTGGAGACATACTACTGACTCAAGGATAGGCTGGTGGTGGAGAAACATAGCGGGGAGAGAAATACAAGACTCTACGTCTGTCATCTCATCGAGCGTCGAGGAGAGGCTCGATGAATTTATTTGGTAGCGGAAGCGGATATAAAACAGTGGCCAAATCCAGGGTCGCACAAGACTGACTGGGACTCCTCTAAGTGTCGGGCTCGCTATCGAACTCTTCATCCATGAGATCGCCTTCGTCAGCATCTGGCCAAATCAACAAGCCAGTGAGTACTTTGAAAGTACTCGCAAGACAGTTCGGACGTAAGATATAACAAAAGCATGCATGGATGCAACATGATTAATTCCTTAATGCACAATAAATAAAACTGGCATAACGAGTAAGTAAAAAGGAAAAACGGCGGTAGTCCGCCTGAAATTCCATAGAACATAAATAAGGACCGATCGGGTGTCTGAAGCGACGCCTCGAAAGGTGAACAAATAAAAATAAGGAAAATGATGCCACAGTCGGGCATCTTAGCGACACCACATAAAGGGCTTTTAAAGGAAATGCCACGGTCAGATGTCTGAGCGACATCGCAGAAAGGGCTTTAAAAGAAATGCCACAGTCGGACGTCTGAGCGACATCACATAAAGGGCTTTAAAAGAAATGCCACAGTCGGACGTCTGAGCGACATCGCAGAAAGGGCTTTAAAAAGAAATGCCACAGTCGGACGTCTGAGCGACATCACATAAAGGGCTTTAAAAGAAATGCCACAGTCGGACGTCTGAGCGACATCACATAAAGGGCTTTAAAAGAAATGCCACAGTCGGACGTCTGAGCGACATCACATAAAGGGCCTTAAAAGAAATGCCACAGTCGGACGTCTGAGCGACATCGCAGAAAGGGCTTTAAAAGAAATGCCACAGTCGGACGTCTGAGCGACATCGCAGAAAGGGCTTTAAAAAGAAATGCCACAGTCGAACGTCTGAGCGACATCACATAAAGGGCTTTTATTCACAAGTAAATAATGCTCATAATAAACATTCAATTCATGAAAACAAACGGGTTAGTCCATCCACAGGAGTGATCATTTAACCGGACTTAGCACTCATGCGATTCACCGGAGTCTCTGTCATCAAAGCTGACAATTGATTAGGATAAGAAGGAACGAAACTTGACATGGAAGAGATGATTTGGAGGAATATATGACTCTGCAGAGTTTGTACAAAATTTTTCCCACAGTCAACGGATTTCCGTAGTCACGAAGGACTAGTTCCGTTTACGGTATTTCAGAAGAAAACACAGCTAACCGGTACACACCCATCCTACCTCTCGATGCTAGGAATCACCCTAGTCATCGTCCAAGAAAAACTTTTGAGACGGGGAGATCACAATCTCTAATAGAATGGGATCAAATTTATATACACGCGCTCTAAGGGGTGCCCCCCTCTCGGTCCCAACCGGAAACACCCATGCCCCCTGACCGGATGACTGGCTTTAATCCAGGGCCATGGAACCATCATCACGGCCTCTCCTCTTTGGTGTGTACCATGAAAGCGGTTTGGAACTTACTAAACCATATTCCTTGCGGAAAACATGTGGTAGTACAAGGAAGGAAATGATAGGTACTGGACCGATATGGTTTGACACTGAAGTCACATAGTCTGGCGTAAGACTGGCATGCTACAACACTGCCGTCGTACCCATCCTCATGCCAACACATGGCCATTCATATTCACATTCATCCACGTATGGATCATCGAACTCACTTACCTCATTATCACATAAAATAACGTTCATCGGTATACTCACCGGCATGCCATGAAACTAACTAAATGCAAAACATGCCAAGACACTCATCATATCAAAAGTTCAAACATGCTTGCCTGGTTCAGAGTAGTCGGAGCCTAGCTCGGTGAAGTTCGCGGCTCCGTCACCCCCTTCGGTATCTACGTTTAAAGAAGATATATGCGCTAACGTAAATACCAAGGAGAGCACAGAAGGTAAACCAAATATTTTTCAAATAAATCTGATAAAAAACTAGACAAAATTTTAAAGAGAACAGAAAAAGAATCAATCAAAAATACTTTTCTGATTAAAAGTTATAAGGGTTTTTTCTAGGGACTTATCTGTAATGAAACAGAAGATTTCCAGGGGCTAGTTTATAAAAGTAGAAAACGCTTCGGTAGCGATTACGCCAGCCCGAAGAGAAAACGTATTTGGCAGAAGGCGTTTTCAGATAACGCTTCATTTAGAAAGGACAGAGAGGCTGACAGCGGGTCCCACTTGTCATGTTTAAATTTTCAAATGGGAGGGACGAGGCTCGTCGGCGCCCGAGAGCTGCTGTGGTCGCCGGCGGCGATCCACGGCGAGGCATGGGGATCAGAGGTTACCAATGTGCTCACCATGTCCTTCCGCAATGGTAGGTGGTGGTGTTGGTCGCCGGTGAGCAGCACGTCGACGGCGGTCTCAACTCCGGCGGACGGTGGTTCGGGCGTGGATGGAGCTCGTCGGAGAGGGCTGCAAAGATTAAATTGAGGTGGGGGTTAGACTACTGGGTGCAAGAGAGGGCTACGGACGACGTTTGGGCGCCGGAGGTGGCCTCACCGAAGTGAATCGAGCTGGAGGCCGAGGAGGGGCGAGGCGGCCGGAGCTGGGGGAGGAGACCTCCTCGAGGTCCCCCTAGTGGCCTGGCGGGGTGTTGGTGAGTAGTGGAGGTGCTGCGTGCACGAGAGTGAGCTCGGGACCCCTTTATATAGGCGGTCCGAGGCGGTTGCCGTGAACGAGGATCACCAGCGAGTGATTACGGTGGCACAGTGCTCGGTCGGGGTGGTTAGGGGGTCGAGCATCATCACGGAGGTCCAACGGGTCCGTTTTGGTGTTGAACTGGCCGGGGTTTGGGTGTTATGGGCGAGCTCGACGGAACGGTGATGGTGCGGGCCCGTCGGCGGCGGAGAGCGCGTTCCGTGCTTGCCGGCCACGGTGGCTGTGCTACGGGCGTGCGCTGGCGTGCATGAGGCCACGCGGAGAGCCAGGGAGCGATGGGCGGCGCGGAACGGCGTTCTGCCGTGGTGTGCCTCCTGTCGGCCGCCACGGGAGGTCCCGACGCTGCAGAAGACGCCGGCGAGGGCGAGCCAGCGCGCTACCGACGCCAGGAAGGCTCCACGCACGCATGTGCCGCTTCGGACAAGAGGAAGAGGCGGCGAGGAACGTGCCAAGGGCACTGTGGCCGCGTGACTGAAACTGACGGACTGAAGATGACACTGAAAACTGAATTTTCTGAACTATGAACAGTAACAGTGCCCACCAGGTGTTCGACCGAATGAAATTGGCCTCTGGTGATTTTTCCTTGAGCTGATTTTTGGTGGAGTGGCTTCTCCTTGCTCAAATAGGCTGCCTGAATTTTGGTGGAATTTTTGGAGGAGTGTAGATATGAATTTCACCAAATTTGGCAAATCTGGTCCAAACTTGCAGAGACTGAATTTTGAAAAATTTGAAAAGAGGAGGAGTGGATCAAGATGGTTCTGGGTTGTGGGTTCAAAGGACAATCCAGAAGAATTGGTTTGAGGTCAAAACTCAAATGCAATAGGGCACTTGCTTTGAAAATCTCTCAGGCTCCAAATAATTTTCAGAATTGAATTGAGGGAAAAATAATTGGAATAAAAATCCAAAACCGGTTTGGATTAGTTGGGACAGAGAATTTAGGTTGATCACAAGTTGTAGGGGAGGTTTTGGAGGGGTTTTACCACATGGGCAAGAATGCCAAGTCATGGTGGTTCCAAGATATGAAAATCCCAAATTTCATGGAGTTTCTTTTTAAAAGAAAAAAGATTAAACTCCCAAAAATAATTTTGAGAGAGAACCAACAGAGAAGAAGTTCCAAAAGGTCAAACACCAAAGTTTGAAGCCAGAATAAAAACCTTGCCAAAGAAAAGAAAGTTTCTTAAGAGGAAGGTTTTCTGGAAAATTTTAAATGGCCTCTTTTCAAAAACCACAAAGTTTTTTCTGAAAACCAAAGTAAAAAAATTTTGGAGTGTCACAACACCTACCCCCTTAGGAAAAATCTCGTCCCCGAGATTTCAGCTGATCCTTAAATAAGTGTGGATGCTCTGTCCGAAGAAAATCCTCGCTTTCCCAGGTTGCTTCACTGTCGGTGTGATTGCTCCACTGGACTTTGAAAAACTTGATGGTTTTCTGTCGGGTCCTCCTTTCAGACTCCTCTAATATTCTTATGGGACGTTCTCGATAAGTGAGGTCTGGCTGTATGTCAATGTTCTCATGAGATACTTGTTTCTCTGGGTTGCTTACGCACTTCCTTAATTGAGAGACGTGGAACACGTCGTGAATGTCGGACAAGTCTTCGGGTAAGTCTAGCTGGTAGGCTACAGTGCCTCTTCGTGCCACTATGCAAAATGGTCCAATGAATCTTGGTGCTAATTTTCCTTTAATCTTAAACCGTTGCAATCCTCTCATCGGGGATACTCTCAAGTATACAAATTCACCGGGTTCGAAGCTGACCCTACGATGTTTCCGATCATAATAACTTTTCTGTCGACTTTGAGCGGTCTTAAGTCGGTCCCTAATTAGCTTGACTTTTTCCTCGGCTTCTCTGAGCATATCTGGTCCGAAGATGCGGCTGTCTCCGGTCTCTGACCAATTTAACGGGGTACGACATCTCCTTCCGTATAGGGCTTCGAAAGGAGCCATTTGGAGGCTGGCCTGGTAACTGTTGTTGTATGCGAACTCGGCATATGGCAGGCTGTCCTCCCAACTGGTTCCATAGGTGAGGACACATGCTCTCAGCATGTCTTCTAAAACTTGGTTTACGCGTTCTGTTTGTCCATCAGTCTGAGGATGGTATGCGGTACTGAAGGCTAGTTGGGTTCCCAGAGCCTGTTGTAATTGCTCCCAAAATCTTGAGACGAACTGAGTGCCTCTGTCGGAAATTATAGTCTTCGGGACACCGTGCAGACAAACTATGCGGGAAAGATAAATCCTGGCAAGCCTCTGAGTGGTGTAGGTTGTCTTTACTAGAATAAAGTGTGCTACTTTGGTCAACCTGTCAGTGATGACCCATATGGCATCATTCCCGTGTCGTGACCGAGGTAATCCGACAATAAAATCCATCCCTATTTCATCCCATTTCCACTCAGGTATTTTGTTAGGTTGCAGTAGTCCGGCTGGTCTCTGATGTTCAGCTTTTATGCGTTGACACGAGTCGCAGCATGCAATGAAAGCGGCTATGTCCCTTTTCATACCGTGCCACCAAAATCTTTCCTGAATATCCTTATACATTTTGGTTCCTCCAGGGTGGATCGAATATGGAGTGGTGTGTGCTTCAGTTAAAACTTGCTGTTTAAGGTCTTCTATGTTTGGCACGCATAGCCTTTCTCTGTACCATAATATTCCTTCATTGTCTATGACGAATTCCGAGGCCTTTCCCATACTCAACTTCCTTTTAATTCCTTCAATGTTGGGGTGACCGGACTGAGCCTCTTTAATTCTCTCCACAAGGTGTGGTTGTATTTCCAAGTTTGATATGGTGCCTTCTGCTACCATTATCAAGTTGAGCTTGACAAATTCTTTATGGAATTCGGGCCTCAAGCTGTGCAGATTGTTCCCGTCAGAGCTGGGGTTCCGACTCAGGGCATCGGCCACTACGTTTGCTTTCCCTGGATGGTAATGGATACCAACATCATAATCCTTTACCAATTCTAACCAGCGGCATTGCCGTAAATTTAGTTCTCGCTGCGTAAAAATGTATTTGAGGCTTTTGTGATCCGTATATATCTCACATCGATTCCCAAGTAGAAAATGCCTCCATTCCTTGAGTGCATGAATAACTGCTGCCATTTCTAAATCATGAGTGGGATAATTTTCCTCGTGTTTGCGAAGTTGCCTTGAAGCGTAGGCGACAACCTTGCCTTCTTGCATCAACATGCATCCGAGACCCTTTCTGGATGCGTCACAAAATACTTCAAAATTCTTGTGTATATCGGGTACAATTAATACTGGTGCTGTTGTTAATTTCCGCTTTAGCTCTTGGAAACTTTTCTCGCAGGCTTCTGTCCATTCAAACTTCTTATCTTTCTTGAGTAACTGTGTCATAGGCTTGGATATGGTGGAAAATCCTTCAATAAATCTGCGGTAATACCCTGCCATTCCCAAGAAACTTCGTATGTCTGTTACGCTGGCTGGTGACTTCCAGTCAAGTACGGCCTTGACTTTCTTTGGGTCCACTGCTATACCGTCTTGAGTCAGCACGTGGCCTAGAAAACCTACTTGTCTTAGCCAAAATTCGCACTTGCTGAACTTGGCATACAATTGGTGTTTCCTTAGCTCTCCTAGTACAATCCTGAGATGTTCTGCGAGCTCTTCTGGTGTTTTGGAGTATACCAGAATATCGTCGATGAATACTACGATGAATTTGTCCATAAACTTCATAAATACTTTGTTCATGAGGTGAACAAAATATGCCGGGGCGTTAGTTAATCCAAATGGCATCACTGTGAACTCGTACAGTCCATATCTGGAGGTGAAGGCTGTTTTGGGGATATCTTCCGTTCGTACCTTCAATTGATGGTATCCTGACCTTAAGTCAATCTTTGAGAATACCTTGGCCTGAGCAAGTTGATCAAACAAATCATTTATCCTTGGCATCGGGTATTTGTTTTTGACTGTGACCATGTTAAGTGCTCGATAGTCGATACACAATCTCAGCGTCCCATCCTTCTTCTTGGCAAATACAATTGGTGATCCCCAAGGTGAGGAGCTGGCCCGAATGTACCCTTTATCTAGTAATTCCTTTATCTGCTTCTTCAATTCGATCAACTCGGATGGTGCCATTCTGTATGGTTTCTTGTATATGGGGGTGGTTCCTGGTGCTAGCTCAATGCGGAATTCTATTTCTCGATCTGGTGGCATGCCTGGCAGCTCTTCAGGGAATACATCTGGAAATTCACACACTACTGGAACCTTGTTTAGCTCAGAAACGTCCACCTTATTTAACCTCGGTTGCCGGGGTCTTTTTCCTTCCTTGGCTGATACTCTTATTGTCTTCCCTTCGTGGTGTGTGAGAATCACGGTCCTGTTGAAACAGTCTATAAAACCTTTATTGGTGGTTAGCCAATCCATCCCTAGGATGACATCCAGTCCTTTATTTTCCAATACAATAAGATTTGCGTAAAACTCCAATCCTTCAAACTCAATGACCACATTCTGACAGTAATTTAGAGAAACTTGCTGAATCCCGGGGGACTTGATTATTATGGATTTCTCCAAAGGAAGCATCGAAAAATTATTTTGCAAAGCAAAACTTTTCGAGATGAAAGAGTGAGAAGCTCCAGAATCAAACAAAACCATTGCAGGTATTGTGTTGACAGGAAACGTACCGAGTACGATATCCGAAGCATTTTGTGCCTCCTCTTTGGTTACGTGGTTCAGATGACCCTTCCTGTGGTTATTGTTGGGATTGAAATTGTTTCGTTTGGGCGCTGAATTATTGCTGTCGTTGTTCGGCTTTGGGGTTGAATTCCTTGGCTTGGGGCACTGTTTGGCATAGTGCCCTTCTTCTCCACAAGCGTAACAAGTAACGCCAGGGCGATAGGTGAATTCCTTGTCCCTTGCATGAAAATTCTTGATTGGGCGTGAGACATTGGATGACAATTTGGGTGTCCCACCCTTTTTAAAATCTATCTTGCTTTGGTGATTGCGAGTGTGGTTAGTCTGGTCCCTTTTTCGCTTGCGGATATCTTCCAGACTGCGTCTCTCATTTTCCAGAGTAATGGCCTTGTCCACCAGCGTTTTAAAATCAGGAAAAGTGTGCACGACCAGTTGGCATTTAAGTGCGGGCGCCAGACCGTCAAGGAATTTCTCCATCTTCTTGATTTCAGTCATACGCTCCTCATTGGCGTAGCGGGATAATAGGGTAAATTGACTGTTGTAATCTGACACTGTCATGTTCCTTTGTTTGAGGTCATCAAATTCTCTCTTCTTGATTTTCATAATACTCTTTGGAATATGTGCACCACGGAAACCTTCCTTGAAATCATCCCAGGTTATGTCATTTTCGTTGGGATGCATGTGCAGAAAATTCTCCCACCATGATGCGGCTGCTCCTGTGAGATAGTGTGGAGCATATAGTACTTTCTCGAGATCTGAACACTTTGCAATAATTAATTTCCTCTCCATATCTCGAAGCCAGTCCTCGGCTTCAAGAGGCTTGTCAGTGTGAGAAAATGTTTGAGGACGTGTCTTCTGTAGCTCAGATAACTTGGAATGTTGCTGATACTGTCCATGGTGATTTCCCATGTTGATGACTTGGTTCATTATTTCACGATGTTGTTGCTGACTCTGTTCATAAAGGCGGCACATTTGTGAAAGTGCCGATTCATTTCCCGGTTGGCTTGACTGTCCCTGAGTGAACTCGTTGCTGGGTTGTGCATCATAATTTTCCTCTGATGGAATTGGCATGGAGCGAGTCCAAGGACGAGACATTTTTCACTCTGGGGATATATTTTGTAAAACCCATAAGAAAAGCGGAAAGAGTCGCAAAAACAAATCCATAAAATGCATAAGGCTGGCAAATAGAATTAAATAACTCAGCTTACTTAAGAAAAATAAAACGACTTGCGCACGGAGAAGGACTGCTCATTACACATCTTACACGCGGGCGGTAATTATACAGTACATCACTCAGGATATGCGTACCTAATCCTGACATGTTATTAAGGCTAGTGCACTTCTCCAGATCCTACATGATGCGAAAACAGGCTACTTCTCCCAGCCTATGCACATATCTTACAAAGCGGTACAACACACGGCAGCTAAGCGTACTCAGGCAGAAATGTTGACGACCTCCCTTGCCCTGCCGAGGGCGAGGCGTAGCGAGGATGGGGACTCGACCTCCTCCTCGCTAATGGGCTCCATACGTGTAGTGTTGCGCAGAGCGGGCGGAGCGGTTGCCAGGGGCGGAGCAACACGTACAGGAGTGGGCGTGAAGGTTGGTGTAGTGCGCGCTAGAGTGGGTGCAATGACTTGGTTAAATTATTCGGTAGAAGGCAGGCGACGAGTAGGCGTAAAAGATGCTGATGACGAGACAAAAGTCGGTGGCGGAGCGATGGGTAGGAGCTCCCTCCTGTTGGCAGCACAGCCATGGACTGAGTCCATGCGGGTAGCTACGAAGTCGTCCACCAGGTTGTCGAAGGCTGCCTCCATGGCCCGGAGATACTCAATGAGCATCTCAAAAGCCTCATCTCGTTCCCCTCCGGGGCAGGAGTATGCGTAGTGACAGGTGTAAGGCACATGGCACGGAAGATAACGGTAACGACGAGTCTTCATCACGGGAAGGACATCCCCGAGATGAGCTATCGCCTCGCGGGCTGCCATCTGCATAGCATGCCTCTCCGTAGGCATGGCTCTTCCCACGAACCGGAAGAGGAGTAACTCACCACGCCCTCCCCTGAACTGCACCGCGGCCTGGTGCATGGTCAGACTGTCGTTGACTCGGTGCTGGTAGAGTGTGAAGACTGGGCGCACGGATGGCCCCATCGCGACCTGAACGATGGAAGAAAGAAGCTTGACGAACCCATCGGGTATGTTGGCGAAGGTCTGAGACTCGCAGCTGACGTCGGCCATCTACAAAAGTAGGCAAAATTCTGCAGGGTCAGACCATAAATTTATGCTGACTGACAGAAAATGACTACCATTTGCAAAAATATAAATTAGCTCTATCAGGCTAATAACCAATTAGCGATCGCACCTAGTGGCTTCCTACAGTCAGCCTGGCTCTGGTACCAAGCTTGTCACGACCGGTTTTCCAATAAAAATATTTATTGAAAAGCCAATCTTTTAAGTCCAGTATGAGAGAAATCCTACACACTGGCAGAAAAATTCTTGATACAATAAGCCAGTAGCATAAAATATATTACAGGGTCGAACTACGGTTGCTCAACCAAATTATTACAAGCACGCCAATAATCATACATAATGGCGGACAGAACACAGTGGTGTGGAGACATACTACTGACTCAAGGATAGGCTGGTGGTGGAGAAACACAGCGGGGAGAGAAATACAAGACACTACGTCTGTCATCTCATCGAGCGTCGAGGAGAGGCTCGATGAATTTATTTGGTAGCGGAAGCGGATATAAAACAGTGGCCAAATCCAGGGTCGCACAAGACTGACTGGGACTCCTCTAAGTGTCGGGCTCGCTATCGAACTCTTCATCCATGAGATCGCCCTTGTCAGCATCTGGCCAAATCAACAAGCCAGTGAGTACTTTGAAAGTACTCGCAAGACAGTTCGGACGTAAGATATAACAAAAGCATGTATGGATGCAACATGATTAATTCCTTAATGCACAATAAATAAAACTGGCATAAAGAGTAAGTAAAAAGGAAAAACGGCGGTAGTCCGCCTGAAATTCCACAGAACATAAATAAGGACCGATCGGATGTCTGAAGCGACGCCTCGAATGGTGAACAAATAAAAATAAGGAAAATGATGCCACAGTCGGGCATCTTAGCGACACCACATAATGGGCTTTTAAAGGAAATGCCACGGTCGGACGTCTGAGCGACATCGCAGAAAGGGCTTTAAAAGAAATGCCACAGTCGGACGTCTGAGCGACATCACATAAAGGGCTTTAAAAGAAATGCCACAGTCGGACGTCTGAGTGACATCGTAGAAAGGGCTTTAAAAATAAATGCCACAGTCGGACGTCTGAGCAACATCACATAAAGGGCTTTAAAAGAAATGCCACAGTCGGACGTCTAAGCGACATCACATAAAGGGCTTT
>NC_041391.1:394449496-394524736 GCF_002162155.2 Triticum dicoccoides | reverse complement strand
ATGACTGGCTTTAATCCAGGGCCATGGAACCATCATCACGGCCTCTCCTCTTTGGTGTGTACCATGAAAGCGGTTTGGAACTTACTAAACCATATTCCTTGCGGAAAACATGTGGTAGTACAAGGAAGGAAATGATAGGTACTGGACCGATATGGTTTGACACTGAAGTCACATAGTCTGGCGTAAGACTGGCATGCTACAACACTGCCGTCGTACCCATCCTCATGCCAACACATGGCCATTCATATTCACATTCATCCACGTATGGATCATCGAACTCACTTACCTCATTATCACATAAAATAACGTTCATCGGTATACTCACCGGCATGCCATGAAACTAACTAAATGCAAAACATGCCAAGACACTCATCATATCAAAAGTTCAAACATGCTTGCCTGGTTCAGAGTAGTCGGAGCCTAGCTCGGTGAAGTTCGCGGCTCCGTCACCCCCTTCGGTATCTACGTTTAAAGAAGATATATGCGCTAACGTAAATACCAAGGAGAGCACAGAAGGTAAACCAAATATTTTTCAAATAAATCTGATAAAAAACTAGACAAAATTTTAAAGAGAACAGAAAAAGAATCAATCAAAAATACTTTTCTGATTAAAAGTTATAAGGGTTTTTGTCCAGGGACTTATCTATAATGAAACAGAAGATTTCCAGGGGCTAGTTTATAAAAGTAGAAAACGCTTCGGTAGCGATTACGCCAGCCCGAAGAGAAAACGTATTTGGCAGAAGGCGTTTTCAGATAACGCTTCGTTTAGAAAGGACAGAGAGGCTGACAGCGGGTCCCACTTGTCATGTTTAAATTTTCAAATGGGAGGGACGAGGCTCGTCGGCGCCCGAGAGCTGCTGTGGTCGCCGGCGGCGATCCACGGCGAGGCATGGGGATCAGAGGTTACCAATGTGCTCACCGTGTCCTTCCGCAATGGTGGGTGGTGGTGTTGGTCGCCGGTGAGAAGCACGTCGACGGCGGTCTCAACTCCGGCGGACGGTGGTTCGGGCGTGGATGGAGCTCGTCGGAGAGGGCTGCAAAGATTAAATTGAGGTGGGGGTTAGACTACTGGGTGCAAGAGAGGGCTACGGACGAGGTTTGGGCGCCGGAGGTGGCCTCACCGAAGTGAATCGAGCTGGAGGCCGAGGTGGGGCGAGGCGGCCTGAGCTGGGGGAGGAGACCTCCTCGAGGTCCCCCTAGTGGCCTGGCGGGGTGTTGGTGAGTAGTGGAGGTGCTGCGTGCACGAGAGTGAGCTCGGGACCCCTTTATATAGGCGGTCCGAGGCGGTTGCCGTGAACGAGGATCACCGGCGAGTGATTACGGTGGCACAGTGCTCGGTCGGGGTGGTTAGGGGGTCGAGCATCATCACGGAGGTCCAACGGGTCCGTTTTGGTGTTGAACTGGCCGGGGTTTGGGTGTTAAGGGCGAGCTCGACGGAACGGTGATGGTGCGGGCCCGTCGGCGGCGGAGAGCGCGTTCCGTGCTTGCCGGCCACGGTGGCTGTGCTACGGGCGTGCGCTGGCGTGCATGAGGCCACGCGGAGAGCCAGGGAGCGATGGGCGCGGAACGGCGTTCTGCCGTGGTGTGCCTCCTGTCGGCCGCCACGGGAGGTCCCGACGCCGCAGAAGACGCCGGCGAGGGCGAGCCAGCGCGCTACCGACGCCAGGAAGGCTCCACGCACGCGTGTGCAGCTTCGGACAAGAGGAAGAGGCGGCGAGGAACGTGCCAAGGGCACTGTGGCCGCGTGACTGAAACTGATGGACTGAAGATGACACTGAAAACTGAATTTTCTGAACTATGAACAGTAACAGTGCCCACCAGGTGTTCGACTGAATGAAATTGGCCTCTGGTGATTTTTCCTTGAGCTGATTTTTGGTGGAGTGGTTTCTCCTTGCTCAAATAGGCTGCCTGAATTTTGGTGGAATTTTTGGAGGAGTGTAGATATGAATTTCACCAAATTTGGCAAATCTGGTCCAAACTTGCAGAGACTGAATTTTGAAAAATTTGAAAAGAGGAGGAGTGGATCAAGATGGTTCTGGGTTGTGGGTTCAAAGGACAATCCAGGAGAATTGGTTTGAGGTCAAAACTCAAATGCAATAGGGCACTTGCTTTGAAAATTTCTCAGGCTCCAAATAATTTTCAGAATTGAATTGAGGGAAAAATAATTGGAATAAAAATCCAAAACCGGTTTGGATTAGTTGGGACAGAGAATTTAGGTTGATCACAAGTTGTAGGGGAGGTTTTGGAGGGGTTTTACCACATGGGCAAGAATGCCAAGTCATGGTGGTTCCAAGATATGAAAATCCCAAATTTCATGGAGTTTCTTTTTAAAAGAAAAAAGATTAAACTCCCAAAAATAATTTTGAGAGAGAACCAACAGAGAAGAAGTTTCAAAAGGTCAAACACCAAAGTTTGAAGCCAGAATAAAAACCTTGCCAAAGAAAAGAAAGTTTCTTAAGAGGAAGGTTTTCTGGAAAATTTTAAATGGCCTCTTTTCAAAAACCACAAAGTTTTTGCTGAAAACCAAAGTAAAAAATTTTTGGAGTGTCACACTCCCCCTCTCTCATGGAGATCTATTCGATGTAATCTTCTTTTTGCAGTGTGTTTGTTGAGACCGATGAATTATGGGTTTATGATCCAGTATTATCTATGGAAAATATTTGATTCTTCTTTGAATTATTTTATGTATGATTGAGTTATATTTGCAAGTCTCTTCAAATTATCCTTTTTGGTTTGGCCAACTAGATTGGTAGTTCTTGCAATGGGAGAAGTGCTTAGCTTTGGGTTCAATCTTGCGGTGTTCTTACCCAGTGATAGAAAGGGTTGCAAGACACATATTGTATTGTTGCCATCGAGGATAACAAGATGGGGTTTTTATCATATTGCATGAATTTATCCTTCTACATCATGTCATCTTGCTTAAGGCGTTACTCTGTTTTTACTTAATACTCTAGATGCATGCTGGATAGCGGTCGATGAGTGGAGTAATAGTAGTAGATGCAGAATCATTTTGATCTACTTGTCTTGGATGTGATGCCTATATAGATGATCATTTTCTAGATATGCTCATATCTATGCTCAGTTCTATCAATTGCTCAACAGTAATTTGATCACCCACCGTAGAATACTTATGCTCTTGAGAGAAGCCACTAGTGAAACCTATGGCCCCCGGGTCTATTCTCATCATATCAATCTCTATCACTTTATTTACTTGCTTTGATTTTACTTTGCCTTTTACTTTTTACTTTACATCTATCTATCAAAAATACCAAAAATATTATTTATCATCTCTATCAGATCTCACCCTCGTAAGTGACCGTGAAGGGATTGACAACCCCTTATCGTGTTGGTTGCGAGTAGTTATCGTTTTGTGTAGGTATAAGGGACTTACGCTACTTTGACCGTGAAGGGACTTATCGTGTTGGTTGCGAGTAGATATCGTGGTCTACTACTGGATAGATACATTGGTTCTCAAAAACTGAGGGAAATACTTACGCTACTTTGCTGCATCATCCTCTCCTCTTTGGGGAAATCCAACGCAGTGCTCAAGAGGTAGCAAGAAGAATTTCTGGCGCCGTTTCCGGGGAGGCTCACGCAAGCAAGTCAACTATACCAAGTACCCATCGCAATCCCTATCTCTCGCATTACATTATTTTGCCATTTGCCTCTCGTTTTCCTCTCCCCCACTTCACCCTTGCCGTTTTATTCGCCCTCTCTTTCCCAATCTCCTCCTCTCTTTCCCATTTCCCTTTTTCCCGTTGCCTTTCTGTTTGCTTGTGTGTTGGATTACTTGTTGCCATGGCGCAAGATAATACCAAATTGTGTGATTTCTCGAATACCAATAATAATGATTTCCTTAGTACTCTGGTTGCTCCTCTTAATAATGATGAGTCTTGTGAAATCAATACCGCTTTGCTGAATCTTGTCATGAAAGATCAATTCGCCGACCTTCCTAGTGAAGATGCCGCTACTCATCTAAACAATTTTGTTGATTTGTGTGATATGCAAAAGAAAAAAGATACGGATAACAATATTGTCAAATTGAAGTTATTTCCGTTTTCTCTTAGAGATCGTGCTAAAGTTTGGTTTTCATCTTTGCCTAAAAATAGTATTGATTCTTGGAACAAGTGCAAAGATGCTTTTATCTCTAAGTATTTTCCTCCCGCTAAGATTATCACTCTTAGGGACGATATCATGAATTTTAAACAACTTGACCATGAGCATGTTGCCCAATCTTGGGAAAGAATGAAATTAATGCTTCACAATTGCCCTACTCATGGTTTGAATTTATGGATGATCATACTAAATTTTTATGCCGGATTGAATTTTGCTTCTAGAAATCGTTTAGATTCGGCCGCGGGAGGCACATTTATGGAAAATACGTTAGGAGATGCTACCAAATTTCTTGATAATATTATGGCTAATTATTCTCAATGGCACACCGAAAGATCTTCTAGTAAAAAAGTGCATGCTATAGAAGAAATCAATGTTTTGAGTGAAAAGATGGATGAACTTATGAAGCTGTTTGCTCCTAAAAATACTCCTCTTGATCCCAATGATATGCCTTTATCTACTTTGCTTGAGAATAATAATGAATCTATGGATGTGGATTTTGTTGGTAGGAATAGTTTTGGTAACAACGCGTATAGAGGGAATTTTAATCCTGGGCCTTCTCCTAGTAATTCTTCTAATAATTATGGAAATTCCTACAACAACTCTTATGGAAATTTTAATAAGATGCCCTCTGAATTTGAGAGTAGTGTTAAAGACTTTATGAATTCACAAAAGAATTTTAATGCTTTGCTTGAAGAGAAATTGCTTAAAGTTGATGATTTGGCTAGAAACGTTGATAGAATTTCCCTTGAAATTGATTCTTTAAAGCTTAGATCTATTCCTCCTAAGCATCATATCAATGAAACTCTCAAAGCCATAAGAATTTCCATTGACGAGTGCAAGGAAAGAACCGCTAGGATGCGTGCTTCCAAAGATTCCTTTATTAAAGCGTGTGTTGGTGTACTAGAGTAGGGGTACCCTAGTATACCCGAACTTGTGCACGGGCAGTTGCAGCGCCCCGCGGCAAGGCTTGCCGGGTGACCGCCAAGGTCCTCCGTGGTTCCCCTGGAGCCATTCAAGAACAAAGTATTCAAGCCAAGGAGACAAGGCCCCGGCAAGAGGAGCTTGCCGGGAAGGCCAACCAAGGCATCTCAAGGAACTTGCCGCGACGCGCCACGCGTCCCGGCAAGGCCCGGTGAGCGACAAGCTTCCGGACGCGACAAGACAACGACCGCGGCAAGGCGGTTGCCGCGGCAAGCAGCCACTTTGTGCCCACGCTCCAGCGCATCCACCAACGTGTCGCCCTGGGGCCTTTCCAGGAGCACGTGGCGAGAGGCTGTGCAGCCAGCGGGGCACAGTGGCAAGCGGTGCTGACAAGATTGCCATCGTGGCGAGCGGTGGCACCCGTGACGGTCCTTTTTTACACTGTTTGGACGACACAGACGGGCATTTAATGCCCTTGTCCCCTGCCGTCAGGGTTAGGTAGGATACACTGTACAGGTAGCTGTACCAACCACCTCTCTTTTTACGCTTTTACCCTTCTCTGCGTTGCCACCTGTCGGTGACCCCTTGAGCATATAAAAGGAGGCCCATGCACAATGTAGAGGGGGTTCGGTTCGCTCCAGGATTGGGCTCAGTTCGAAGCCAATGAACACAATACAATCAGACAAGAAGCAGTAGGAGTGTTATCTCTCTGGAGAGCTCCGAAGCTGGGTAAACTGCTCGTGTGCTTCGCCTCGATCCGCTCTTCGTGCGACCTCCGCCCCCCGCCGAACCGAAAGGGGCTCGGTCCGCCGGTCCCATAGGTGTTCGTGGATCAGTTTCCCCAACATCTTTGGCGCGCCAGGTAGGGGGCGTCGATGTTGTGTGAACCTGATCCGGCGTTCACACGAGCTAGATCTTCATTTTCGTCATCGACATGCCACCGAAGAGGCAGATGTTCCGTCCACGTCGATCCCACCGCCACCGGAGCAAATGGGTGGTGGGCTAGACGCCGATGGAAGGACGGATGTCGACGAGGAGGCTCACGACGCTGCCAGGTCCAAGGGCAAAGCGGCACAGACCTCGACGTCCGTGCTTGTTCCGCGCCCATCTCAGGAGGCGCAGGACCGACAGCGTCATGGTACTCGCAGTACCATACGTTTGTTGGGCCAAGATCAAGCTGGTGGATCCCGGGGCGCTTGAGACCAGCATGCACGCCAACGTGCCAGCACGAGCGAGACACGGTCGCCCGGACGGGATAATGCTCCTTCTAACATAGTTAGAAGTCCGAGCATATCCCGCTCCTCGCGCCGCCCGCCACTGCCGCCCGCCACTCCAGCAGAAGCTTTGGCGCGAGCTCAACTGCTCTTGGATTACCCTCCGACGTCGGACAAGATCGACGAATGCAGGGCCACCATTCAGAGTCTCATCGGCTACGCCAACGGCGACACTCCACGGCAGCCGAGCACGTCGCTGCTGCGGCAGGGTTGCCAGGCGCAAGCCGGTGGCGACGAAACTGGTGGGGGTGCAACCACCATGCAATCTTCACCCCAAAGGCCAAGATCGCCGACTCGCTGGATCCACCTTGACAGCTACTCCACCGCATCATCGGATCCACGAGCTCGTCGCGATCATCGCCAAGTTCTTCACGATCAACAACAAGAAGACGCTCGTACTCGCATCGAGCGCCAAAGAGAAGCGCGACGTCAATCCAACAAGCGCGCTGGGCCCTCTGTTGACATGCATGCACCAGGGGAACCAGGCGACTTGCCATACGCGGTAGGTTGCCCTGCGTTCACTCGTGAGCTGCGACAAGTCCAGTGGCCCAGCACAAAGAACTTCAAGCCAGACGTACCGGAGAAGTACGACGGCAAGACGCATCCGTCGGAGTTCCTCAGCATCTACACCATTGCGGTGCAGGCTGCCGGGGGACGGGACGACAAGATCCTTGCCAACTACTTCCCGCTGGTGCTCAAGCCCAACGTCAGATCCTGGCTCATGCACTTGCCGGACAACTCCATATCCTCTTGGGCCGATCTATGCCATCAGTTTGTCGGCGCCTTCACAGGCGGCCACAAGCCTCATGGCCAAGAGAGTGACCTTCATCTGCTTGCCCAGAAGGAAGGAGAGCCCTTGCGCAAGTACATTCAGAGATTCAGCAGAGTACAACACAACATCCCAGATGTCCACCCTGCCGCGGTAATCAGCGCGTTCCATCAGAACGTGCGGAATCGCAGGATGCGGGAGGAGATGGCGATGTGCAAGAACAGAGACGTCAGTGAGCTATATGCACTGGCCGACAAGTGTGCGCGTGCTGAGGAAGGGAGGAGACTCCCAGGAGAGAATATAGGAGCAGGAGGATCTGACAGTGAGGATGCTGCCCCGGCAAAGAAAAACCGGCGGCGGAACAACAGGAAGAAGAAAGGCAAAGAGGTGCTGGTCATTGAGCAGTCCGGCAAGAAGCCCAAAGCTGGTAGCTCCGGCAAGGAGGTTGCCGCAGAGGCTGTGGCGGTCGCCGACAAGAAGGACGGCACCAACAAGCAGTACTGCAAGATCCACCGCACCAAGGGCCATGACCTCCAGAGCTGCAAGAAGGTCGAGCAGCTTGTTGAGCAGCAAAAGGCTGAATACGAGCGGCGCGACAAGGAGAAAGCCCGGGAAGGTGCTGGAGGAGCTAGCAAGAAACGTCCCGGCCGAGGAGGATGCCGCGGCAAGGCCAAGAAGCGGCAAGGAGACAGACCTCCCCGCGGCCGCGATAAGGATGAAGATGACGACGACGATGAGGATATGGATGAAGATGAGACCGATGAGCAGGAGTTCCAGAAAGCCACGAAGGTCCTGTGCGTTGACGGCGGTGCTTCTCTGCATACTTCACACCACCAGCTCAAGCAATGGGTATGGGAAGTCAATGCAGTAGAACCACCCGTCGAGTCACGCAAGCCTCTGAAATGGTCCAGCACGCCTATCATCTTTGATATTGAGGACCACCCTGATCGCATAACTGCGGTCGGGTGCTTGCCGATGTTGGTTTCACCAACTATCCGCAACCTCAAGGTCACTAAGATGTTAGTTGATGGCGGGGCCGGCTTGAGCCTGATCTCCTCCGCGGTGCTCCAGAAACTCCATATCCCTGACAGCGAGCTCGAAGAGACCGGCACGTTCCAAGGAATCAACCCGGGAAGGAGCAAGCCGAAGTGAAAGATCACGTTGCCGGTAACATTTGGCAGCGAGTTGAACTTCAGGACTGAGAGGGTCACTTTTGACGTTGCTGACTTCCCATTGCCTTACAATGGGATACTTGGCCGTCCAGCACTCGCCAAGTTCATGGCAGCCTCTCACTATGCATACAACATACTGAAGATGCCAGGCCCGATAAGTGTCATCTCTGTCCCTGGCGACAAGAAGGATGCTCTTATCTGCGCCGACAAGATCTACCGGGAAGCAGCAGCCGCAACAGATTGCAAGTCACTTGCCGTTGAAACTCCCGGGGCGAAGAAGAAGACCAAGTCCGGCAAGAGTTCTGATGCCCACTCCGGCAAGCGCACCTCTTCGGAGTGCTGCACTACCGTCGAGGACGCACCATCAAGCTCCACCGACAAGTGTAAGAAGGCGATGGCAGCTCCACCAGAAACCAAGAAGGTGTCCGCCAAGGAGGACGGCACTGGTGGTACCTTCACCATCAGTGCCACGCTCGACCCTAAATAGGAAAGCGCGCTCGTTGCTTTCCTGCGGGCGAACGTCGACGTGTTTGCATGGCAACCGTCTGACATCCCCGGTGTTCCCAGGAAAGTAATTGAGCACCACCTGGCCGTCTGTCCTCATGCGCGGCCCGTCAAGCAGAAAGTCAGGAAGCAGGCAGTGGAGCGCCAAGAATTCATTGCATAAGAAATCAAGAAATTGGAAACAGCAGGCCTTGTCAGAGGAGTGCTCCATCCCACGTGGTTCACCAATCCTGTTGTCGTGCGCAAGGCTAATGGAGGCGTTGTATCGACTTTACCGATCTCAATAAAGCTTGTCCCAAAGACCCATTTCCCTTGCCGCGCATTGACCAGATTGTTGACTCCACGGCCGGATGTGACTTGCTTTCATTTCTTGATGCATACTCAGGATACCATCAGATCTTCATGGCAGAAGAGGATGAGGAGAAGACCGCATTCATCACCCCGAGTGGCACATACTGTTTCGTACGGATGCCTTTCGGTTTAAAGAATGCTGGTTCAACATTTGCAAGGGTAGTCCACCACGCCTTTGAGCCTCAGATGCACAGAAATGTGGAAGCCTACATGGATGACATAGTGGTCAAGAGCAAGGACAGGGCGACCCTGATTCAAGATTTAGGCGAAACATTTGCAAATCTGCGCAAGATCAACCTCAAGCCTAACCCCGAGAAGTGCGTGTTTGGAGTCCCCTCCGGCAAGCTTCTCGGGTTCTTTGTGTCTCAGCGGAGAAGTGAAGCCAATCCCGACAAGATCAAGGCCATTGAGCAGATTGAAGCACCAAAGCGCGTCAAGGATGTACGAAGGCTTGCCGATTGCGTGGCTGCTCTTAGCAGGTTTATCTCTAGGTCTGCTGAGCACCCCCTGCCATTTTTCAAAATCTTGAAAAAGGCAGGTCCAATGAAATGGACTCCGGAGGCGGAGGCTGCGCTACAGGACTTGAAGAGATACCTGTCCTCCACTCCAACACTTGTCGCACCTAAACCACAAGAGAAGTTACTGCTGTATATAGTGGCAACCAATCAAGTGGTTAGTGCTCCGTTAGTGGCGGAGAGGGAGGCGGATGATGATCCAGCAACCACGGCAGATGCATCCAGCGACAAGCAGGGGGCTTCGCCGACAAGCTCTGGTCCCAACAAAGATGGATCTGCGCAGGAGCATGAGAAGATGCAGAAGAGAATGGTGCAGCACCCAGTTTACTTTGTCAGTTCCCTTCTGCAGGGGGCTAGGCCAAGGTACTCTGGTGCACAGAAATTGCTTTTCGGCCTCCTCAAGGCCTCGAGAAAACTGCGCCATTACTTCCCAGCACATGAGATCACAGTCGTCACTCGTTTTCCGCTGAAGAGGATACTGCAAAATCCAGAAGCAACAGGCAGGATTGTCGAGTGGGCACGGGAACTGTCAAGCTTTGGCCTCAAGTTTGAGAGTACTTCAACTATCCAAAGCAGAGCATTGGCAGAATTCATAGCAGAATGGACGCCAACACAAGATGAAGAAACTCCAGAGACGAGCATCCCCGTCAAGCAAGCAAGCAAAGAGTGGCTGATGTACTTTGATGGTGCCTTCTCGCTGCAAGGCACCGTTGCGGGCGTGCTGCTTGTCGCACCCACCAGAGAGCACCTCAAGTACATAGTCCAGATGCACTTTCCCAAGGAGCAAGCAACGAACAATACTGCAGAGTATGAAGGTTTGCTTGCCGGTCTCAGGATCGCAGCAGACCTTGGGATCAAGAAGCTCATTGTCAGGGGTGACTCACAGCTTGTCGTCCGCCAAGTGAACAAGAACTATCAGAGTCCGTTGATGGAAGCCTACGTTGATGAAGTGAGAAAGCTAGAAGAGCACTTTGACGGCCTACAAATGGAACATGTTCCGAGAGCTCAGAACGACATTGCCGATGGCCTGTCAAAGTGCGCCGCACTGAAGTTACCTGTGGAACCAGGGATCTTTGTGCTCAAGCTGTCTCAGCCATCCGTAACACCATCAACTGGACAGAGCAAAAAGAGGAAGTTGATTTCCGGTGACTATTTTCTGGCAGAGCTCCCCGAAGCCGCCGTCCAGAAGGTCCCCAAGATCAACACCGAGGATGTTGAGGAGCAGTCTGCTCCGGCAAGCCTTATGGTTTGTTCCGTCGTAGCAAACGCTCCCGACAAGCTTTGCTCCGGCAAGCTTGCCGGGGAACATCAAGCTCCGGCTGACCCGCAGGTTCTCGCCGTAGAAGCGGATGTTCCCGCAGCAGCAGATGTGCCTTTAGTCCTTGTTGTCGAGCCACAAGCTCCAGCATGGGCACAACAGATTGTCCGTTTCCTTCAGACAGGAGAACTTCCCGAAGAGCAAGAAGAAGCGGAAAAAGTAGCTCGGCAGTCAAGTATGTACCAGTTTGTCGACAACACACTGTACAGAAGAAGACTCAACGGTGTGAAATTGAAGTGTATTTGCCGGGAAGACGGACAAAAGCTATTGGCAGACATACATGGAGGCATATGTGGTCACCACATTGGTGCAAGAGCACTTGCCGGCAAAGCGTTCCGGCAAGGTTTCTTTTGGCCGACAGCCCTCCAGGATGCAACTGCACAAGTAACTAAGTGTGAAGCATGCCAGTTCCATTCCAAGCAAATACACTAGCCAGCTCAAGCTCTCCAGACGATCCCTTTATCCTGGCCATTTTCGGTATGGGGGCTTGATATCCTCGGCCCCTTTCCCCGAGCTGTCGGGGGCTTTGAGTACTTGTACGTTGCAATCGACAAGTTCACAAAGTGGCCGGAAGTGCAACCAGTGAGGAAGGTGACATCACAGTCAGCAGTCAAGTTCTTCAGGTCGATTGTTTGCCGTTTCGGGATCCCTAACAGGATCATCACCGAGAACGGCACACAGTTCACGAGCCGCACCTTCATGCAGCACGTCCAAGATCTTGGCGCCAAGGTCTGCTTCACTTCTGTTGCTCATCCGAGAAGCAACGGTCAAGCGGAGAGGGCAAATCATGAAGTGCTGCGCGGGCTCAAGACCAGGACTTTCGACAGGCTGCACAAGTGCGGACGGAACTGGATCGAGGAGCTGTCGGTGGTTCTTTGGTCGATCAGAATGACGCCAAATCGAGCCACTGGACAGACACCTTTCGCTCTAGTATATGGAGCAGAGGCAGTTCTCCCCACGGAACTCATATACGGGTCACCTCGAGTGCTCGCTTATGATGAGGTTGAGCAAGAGCGGCTGCGACAAGATGACGCGCTGCTCCTTGAGGAGGACCGTCTTCAGGCTGCTGTACGAGCTGCTCGATACCAGCAAGCTTTGCGCCGCTACCATAGCCGCAAAGTTAATGCCAGAAGTTTCGAGGAAGGTGACCTTGTTCTTTGGCGCGTTCAGTTCGCCAAGAATTCCAACAAGTTGACGCCGAAGTGGGAAGGCCCTTACCGGGTGAAACGAGTCACAAGACCCGGCGCTGTCCGCCTTGAGACCAAAGATGGCATTCCGGTGAGCAATTCCTGGAACATTGAGCATCTTCGTAAGTTTTACTCGTAGGGCGCGGTTGCCGGAACCTGTTCTGGCAACCATCTTTTGTACAAGTCTTGCCGATGTTGCATGTAATCCTTTGTACAAAGCCGCGCGCAGATCCCGTGCATAAGTAAAACTCATGTGCTCTGCACATCTTGTCAGTTTCATGCAATATATCTTTTTCTTGCATGTGTTATCTGACACTTTCTGCAGCACCAATCCCTGGTAAGCAATAACGAGCCATAAGGCTCCATATCGTTATTTTCTCTTCTTTCTTTTTCTCAAAGAAAGGAAGATTCCCTCGCGCACAAGTTTGGCGGGTGGGGGGGGGAGAAGATAATGATGTAGAACAGGCGTCGTTCAAGAAAGTTTCGCCGTGACGGAAACCTTGCCGGGAAGCAAACGACAGAAAAGCTAAGTTGCCAAAGTTTGAGCAATTAGTTTTAATTTTTAAGTTATATTCCTCGAACAACCGTGCTTTGTATGGAAAACCTGTGCGGGGAGGAACCAACTCGTAGCTAGTTGTGCCCTTACTTTGTTTCGAGTCCGCTCAACAACTTAAGTGTGCTGCAACTAGTCGCGACAAGGTTTCTTGTCGGAAGCGGCACCGCCAGCAGGCTGCTGACGTCCCGCACTCAGCGCTCGCGGCTCGGGTGCCTGCGCCGACAAGTTCCCTAAAAGCGTAGGGTAAATCCATACAAAGGAAGGAATCTAGTAAAGGAAATAACGTAGCAGTCGATACCAGAAATAGAGTTATATTACAAGATAGCTTGTCGCAGCTCTAACAGATTGTTCTCATAACATGATTAGCAGCGACAAGAAAAAAGAAGAAACGGGCGGCCTAATCTACGCGATCGCCCTCAACCCTCTTGATCTCGCTCACCTTGTCCACAATGGGTGCGACAAGGGCCTTGAGCGCTTCTAGATCAGCATCCAGCGGCAAGGATTTGAGGACGTTGGTGAGGTTGAATCCTGGATTGCGGAAGGCCACCTTCATCAGCACCTTCTGGAGAGCTCCTGCGTAGATCTTGCGCGACTCGTCGGCCAGCTGCTTGGGGATCTTCTCCCAAAGTCGCTGAAGAATAGGCTGAGCTTGGCGCTGGGTTGGAGATGCTCGTCGGAAGAGTACCCGAGGTCTTCCATCCCCAGCTGTGCCAGCTCCCCGTTGATGACTGCGGTGATGTTCACCAGACCCTCGGTCCAGTGCTCCACAGTCTCCCTGAATGCATTTTGGGTGACGGCAATGCTCGCCAGCAGCGCCTCGTCGGCCTTGATCTTCTCCGACAAAGTCACCTCTCGCTCCTTGGCGCCGTCTAGCATCTGAGTCAGCGTGGCCAGCTTCAGCTCGAGATCTGCATTGGAATCCTTGGCAGCGCTGAGCTCCTTGCTCCTTTCAGGGAGAAGACCCTGCAGCTCACCATGAGTAGCAGCATCCTTCTCGCGCTCGCGTTTGAGCACAGCAAGCTCCTCGCCGCTCGTCTTGAGGTTGGCCTCCAACTGCGTCACCCTCGTCTCCAGCTCCTTCTTGGCGGCCTCTGCAGTTGCGGCAGCATCCCTTGCTTCCTTGAGAGCCCCACCAAGTGTTTCCTCGCGCGCGACAAGCTCCTCCTCATAGCTGTCAAGGTTGGCCTTCCGCTGCACCAACTTGCCTTCTCGCGCGGACTGCTTCTCGGCAGCAAGCCTTTGTTCCTCCTCAGCTTCGGCCTTCTCGAGAAGGAAGGCTGTACACTCCTCGGCGAGTCGCTCCCGCTCCTATGCCAGGGACCGGAGAGCTTCTTGATTGAGGCCCCGGAGCTCCTCCGCGCGTTTCTCCATATCGACTCCCGCCTTCGCGACAAGCGCTTCCCGGGAAGCCAGCTTGGCTTGTCGTGCGCGGTAGAGTGACAGCAGCTTCCGCAGCAGCTGCTCCTCCTCAGGCTCGCCACTGCTGCTGCTTGGCGCATCGACCAACGACAGCCCGGCGGAGGCGAGCAGCTCCTCATCGAAAGTTTCTCCTTCGACCGGCGCCCTGGAGCTCGATGCCTAGGGGAGTTTGATGAAGATACCGTCGCTGGCCTTCAAGTAGGCGCCGGTCTGGGGCTCTTCGGAGCCTGGCTCTGCAGCAGCGGCGGAGGGATCGGCAGTCGGTGCAGCGCCTGACGCTCCTGCGGCCTCAGGGCCGTCAGTGCGATCGCCGGATCCCTCGCCAGCTTCTGCGGTGACAGCTTCGGCAGCCTCTTCGCCGGTGGGCTCATCAGCGCCGGCCTCTCCTTCGGTGGCGACGGCGTCATCGGCACTGCCACGCGCGCCCTCCTCGCCGGCGCCCTCGGTCTCCATCGGCTCCGTAGCAGATGGACCTGATGGACGGAAAAGGGAGAGAAGTCAGGCAAATATGTAAAGAGAAAATCAGAAGAAGAAGAACCCAAGGGAAGTTTTTAGACAAGTGGATTACCTGTACCAAGATCTGCAGTTGCAGTCTCAACCACCGCAGGGTCGCTGGTGTTGTCCCTTGCCGGAGAACTGCCCCTTGCCGGAGAATTCTCCCTTGCCGGAGAACGCTCCCTTGCCGGGGGATCCTCCCTTGGCGGCGTAGTTGAAGCAGATGGTGCTTCGGGAGCGGCTTCAGGGCCCTCCTGGTGAAGCCGCTCTGCTCCTACACAAATCCAACAGTCAAGATATTAGCAAAGGAAAAACACTCATGAGCGCCTGACAACAGGAAGTAAGTTATGAACTTACGCTGGGGGCTGCTTTGGGGAGTAGTTGCCGGGTCCGTCAAGGTGGTCTCAGACACACCCCCTGCTGACACGGTGGGATCATCCTCGATGACAATCACCGGGGCCTTGGCTCTCTTCGCCGCTCTCTGAGCCAGCGTCCTGAAAAGGAAGGGGTTCAGATTGAAGCAAGTCAAATACAAGATTGAAGAACAACAAGAATTGGAGGACTACGAGGACAGCAAGGGGATCTTACTCTTCTTCTTCGTCATCGGAGCTGAGCGCGGAGAGATTGAAGTCTGGCTCGCCTCCGGTACTACGAGGCAGAGGAGTAGGCTCCCTCGCCCGCTTGGCAAGAGCAGTAGTGGTGGACCGGGAAGACTCCGCTCCAGTTGCCACAGCGGCGTGAGGCGCTCCCGCGGCAACAGTGCTTGACGTGGTAGAGCGTGTCGCGCGGCTTGGCGGCTGTTGACCCGTCTGCTGCCACGCTATGTCCGCGGCCCTGCAAAGACGTCTTCTTGGCGGGGCCGGGGGCTCCGCCTGCGGCAGGCTGCCTGAAGGCTCGTGCCCGACAAGCTCTTCCTTGCCGGGCTCACTCGGCTCAGCTTCAGGCGCGGCAGGCTCTTCCTCGCCGGCAAACTCCTCACGCTCGGCAAGGCTTGCCGCCTCTGCCGCCTCTGCCTCCTCCAGATACGCCTCCTTCTTGCCGACTCTCGAGATCCAGGCGATCCCTCCGGCAAGCGGCTCTCCTCTCTCGACCCGAGGCATGAAGAAGTGGCGGAAAAGGGCTACGCTGGGGTGGACTCCAACAAAGTTTTCGTAGAGATGTGCGAAAACCGCCATGGTTAGAACGGTGTTGGGGGTGAAGTCAAGGAGGCGGAGCCCGTAGGTGTTCATTATGTCACAGAAGAATTTCGAGAAGGGCGGGCAGAGCCCGCAATAGAAGAACAGCGCGAAGAAGGGGTACCCGTTTGGAGCCAGTTCCGATGCGGCGGCCGGGAGCACCTTCGTGCACGGATGCGCTCGCGTCTCCGTCGACCAGAAGAGGTAGTAGTACTCCCTCAGCTCCTTCGCGTCGAGCTGTGGGGAGAAGATCGCCTGCTCCTTCCGCAGCGCCGCGAGCCGCTGCGCCTCGGCCGACTTCACGCCCTTCCCCTTGTCGGCTTTCGGAGCCATGGCGGAGGTGGTGGGGGAGGTCGACGGCGTTGGTGATGCTGGTGGCAATGGGGGGCGGAGCGCTGCTCTCTCTCGGCTTCGAGAAGAAGGGGGGAGCGGCGGAGGTTTGTGAAGATGAAGTAGTAGCAACCAGCAAGGGGGGATGAACTGCCCCTGTTTCCCCTGCTTATAAAGAGGGAGGGGCGGACGTTTCGCCCTTCCGAATAAAGAAACCACCCATGATCTCTCCCACGACGCCGCATTCAACGCGTGTCGTTAGGGAGGGCGCGGTGGATACGGAGTAAGATACGGCATAACCCAGGCCGTGTGTGCCCGTGCCCTGTTTTGGGCCTGGCCCAACAGCGCTCGGCACCGTGTGTGGCCCAGGCCCGGGGGCTCCTGTCGGTGTACTAGAGTAGGGGTACCCTAGTATACCCGAACTTGTGCACGGGCAGTTGCAGCGCCCCGCGGCAAGGCTTGCCGGGTGACCGCCAAGGTCCTCCGTGGTTCCCATGGAGCCATTCAAGAACAAAGTATTCAAGCCAAGGAGACAAGGCCCCGGCAAGAGGAGCTTGCCGGGAAGGCCAACCAAGGCATCTCAAGGAACTTGCCGTGACGCGCCACGCGTCCCGGCAAGGCCCGGTGAGTGACAAGCTTCCGGAAGCGACAAGACAACGACCGCGGCAAGGCGCTTGCCGCGGCAAGCGGCCACTCTGTGCCCACGCTCCAGCGCATCCACCAACGTGTCGCCCTGGGGCCTTTCTAGGAGCACATGGCGAGAGGCTGTGCAGCCAGCAGGGCACAGTGGCAAGCGGTGCTGACAAGATTGCCCTCGTGGCGAGCGGTGGCGCCCCTGACGGTCCTTTTTTACACTGTTTGGACGACACAGACGGGCATTTAATGCCCTTGTCCCCTGCCATCAGGGTTAGGTAGGATACACTGTACAGGTAGCTGTACCAACCACCTCTCCTTTTATGCTTTTACCCTTCTCTGCGTTGCCACCTGTCGGTGACCCCTTGAGCATATAAAAGGAGGCCCATGCGCAACGTAGAGGGGGTTCAGTTCGCTCCAGGATTGGGCTCAGTTCGAAGCCAAAGAACACAATACAATCAGACAAGCAGCAGTAGGAGTGTTATCTCTCCGGAGAGCTCCGAAGCTGGGTAAACTGCTCATGTGCTTCGCCTCGATCCGCTCTTCGTGCGACCTCCGCCCCCCGCCGAACCGAAAGGGGCTCGGTCCGCCGGTCCCATAGGTGTTCGTGGATCAGTTTCCCCGACAGCGTGTTATTCCAATTCCTATGAAAATCAAGATGAAGATCTAAAAGTTATTGATGTGTTCCCCATTAAATCTTTGTTTTGCAATATGAATCTTGATGAATCTAAATATGATCTTCCTTTACCTAGAAGGCGTTCTAAGAATTCGGAGTTTCTAGATCTTGACGATGAATTTGATGAAAGTGGGATTGAAATAAATAAAAACTTAGATATTGCTAAACCCACTATTTTGGATCTCAAGGAATTTAATTATGAAAATTTCTCTTTGATTGGTTGTATTTCCTTGTTGCAATCCTGCTAGATTCTCCTCATGCTTATAGTCAAAATAAGGCCTTTACCGAACACATTGTTGATGCCTTGATGCAGTCTTATGAAGAAAAACTTGAGTTGAAAGTTTCTATCCCTAGAAAACTCTATGATGAGTGGGAACCTACTATCAAAATTAAAATTAAAGATTATGAGTTTCATGCTTTGTGTGATTTGGGTGCTAGTGTCTCTACTATTCCCAAAACTTTATGTGATTTGCTAGATTTCCGTGATTTTGATGATTGCTCTCTAAACTTGCATCTTGCGGATTCCACTATTAAAAATCCTATGGGAAGAATTAATGATGTTCTTATTGTTGCAAATGGGAATTATGTGCCCGTAGATTTTATCGTTCTTGATATAGATTGCAATCTTTCATGTCCTATTATTCTTGGTAGACCTTTTCTTAGAACGATTGGTGGAATTATTGATATGAAGGAAAGGAATATTAGATTCCAATTTCCCTTAAAGAATGGCAAGGAACACTTCCCTAGAAAGAAAATAAAATTACCATATGAATCTATCATGAGAGCCACTTATGGATTGCCTACCAAAGATGGCAATACCTAGATCTATCCTTACTTTTATGCCTAGCTAGGGGCGTTAAACGATAGCGCTTGTTGGGAGGCAACCCAATTTTATTTTGTGTTTTTTGTTTTTGCTTCTGTTTAGGAATAAATAATTCATCTACCTTCTGTTTATATGTGGTTTTATGCTTTAATTAGTGTTTGTGCCAATTAGAACCTATAGGATAACCTACGATGATAGTTGATTTGATTCTGCTGAAAAACAGAAACTTTGGGCGCACGAATATAATTTTGTTAAATGACAGGAACGTGCTTTTGCGTTGATTCTTTTTGCTTATGTTCAATAAACAAATTTTCCAGGACTTCCTATTTTTGTAGAAGTTTTAGAGTTCCAGAAGTTTGCGTTAGTTACAGATTGCTAAAGACTGTTCTGTTTTTGACAGATTCTGTTTTACGTGTGTTGTCTGCTTATTTCGATGAATCTATGGAGAGTAAAATAGTTTATAATCCATAAAGAAGTTGGAATACAGTAGGTTTAACACCAATATAAATAAAGAATTATTTCATTACAGTACCTTGAAGTAGTCTTTTGTTTTCTTTCTCTAACGGAGCACACGAGATTTTTGTTGAGTTTTGTGTTGTGAAGTTTTCAAGTTTTGGGTGAATTCTTTTGATGGATTATGGAACAAGGAGTGGCAAGAGCCTAAGCTTGGGGATGCCCATGGCACCCCAAAGATAATCAAAGGACACCAAAAATCCAAAGCTTGGGGATGCCCCGGAAGGCATCCCCTCTTTCGTCCAATTCCATCGGTAATTTACTTGGAGCTATATTTTTATTCACCACATGATATGTGTTTTGCTTGGAGCGTCTTGTATTATTTGCATCTTTGCTTGTTAGTTTACCACAATCATCCTTGCTGTACACACCTTTTGAGAGAGCCATATATGAATTGGAATTTGATAGAATACTCATAGTGCTTCACTTATATCTTTTGAGCTTGATAGTTTTGCTCATAGTGCTTCACTTATATCTTTTGAGCGTGATAATTTTTGCTCTAGTGCTTCACTTATATCTTTTAGAGCACGGTGGTGGATTTGTTTTAAGAAACTATTGATCTCTCATGCTTCACTTAGATTATTTTGAGAGTCGTTAATATCATGGTAATTCGCTTAATGTTAATATACTTGGTGTTGAAGATATGTGAACCTTTCTTTTGAGTGCGTTGAATACTAAGATAAGTTTGATGCTTGATAATTGTTTTGAGATATGAAGATGGTGATATGAGAGTCATAATAGTTTAGTAGTTATGAATTCAAAGAATACTTGTGTTGAAGTTTGTGATTCCCATAGCATGCACGTATGGTGAACCGTTATGTGATGAACTTGGAGCATGATTTAATTATTGATTGTCTTCCTTATGAGTGGTGGTCGGGGATGAGCGATGGTCTTTTCCTACCAATCTATCCCCCTAGGAGCATGCGTGTAATAATTTGCTTTGATAACTTCTACATTTTTGCAACAAGTATATGAGTTCTTTATGACTAATGTTGAGTCCATGGATTATATGCACTTTTTCCCATCCTTCCACCTTTGCTAGCCTCTCTATTACCGCAGACTTTTCACCGGTATCATACACCCACCATATACCTTCCTCAAAACAGCCACCATACCTACCTATCATGACATTTCCATAGCCATTCCGAGATATATTGCCATGCAACTTTCCACCGTTCCGTTTATTATGACACGCTCCATCATTGTCATATTGCTAGCATGATCATGTAGTTGACATTGTATTTGTGGCGAAGCCATCATTCATAATTCTTTCATACATGTCACTCATGATTCATTGCATATCCCGGTACACCGCCGTAGGCATTCGTATAGAGTCATACTTTGTTCTAAGTATCGAGTTGTAATTGTTGAGTTGTAAGAAAAATAAAAGTGTGATGATCATCATTATTAGAGCATTGTCCCAAGTGAGGAAAGGATGATGGAGACTATGATTCCCCCATAAGTTGGGATGAGACTCCGGACAAAATATAAAAAAAGAGGCCATAAAAAAAGAGAAAGGCCCAAATAGAAAAAATGAGAGAAAAAGAGAGAAGGGACAATGCTACTATCCTTTTACCACACTTGTGCTTCAAAGTAGCACCAAGATCTTCATGATAGAGAGTCTCTCATTTTGTCACTTCCATATACTAGTGGAAATTTTTCATTATAGAACTTGGCTTGTATATTCCAATGATGGGCTTCCTCATAATGCCCTAGGTCTTCGTGAGCAAGCAAGTTGGATGCACACCCACTTAGTTTCACTTGTAGAGCTTTCATATACTTATAGCTCTAGTGCATCCGTTGCATGGCAATCCCTACTCACTCACATTGATATCTATTTATGGGCATCTCCATAGCCCGTTTATACGCCTAGTTGATGTGAGACTATCTTCCCTCTTTTTTGTCTTCTCAACAACCTCCCTTCGATTCCACCTATAAGTGCTATATCCATGGCTCACGCTCATGTATTGCGTGAAGATTGAAAAAGTTTTGAGAATGTCATAAGTATGAAACAATTGCTTGGCTTGTCATCAGGGTTGTGCATGATTTAAATATTTTGTGTGGGAAGATGGAGCATAGCCAGACTATATGATTTTGTAGGGATAACTTTCTTTGGCCATGTTATTTTGAGAAGACATTATAGCTTTGATTAGTATGCTTGAAGTATTATTATTTTTATGTCAATATGAACTTTTGTCTTGAATCTTTCGGATCTGAATATTCATATCACAATTAAGAAGATTTACATTGAAATTATGCCAAAGTATCACTCCGCATCAAAAATTCTTTTTTTATCATTTACCTACTCGAGGACGAGCAGGAATTAAGCTTGGAGATGCCTGATACGTCTCCAACGTATCTATAATTTTTGATTGCTCCATACTACTTTATCTACTGTTTTGGACTATATTGGGATTTATTTTCCACTTTTATATTATTTTTGGGACTAACCTATTAACCGGAGGCCTAGCCCAGAATTGCTGTTTTTTGCCTATTTCAGTGTTTCGAAGAAACGGAATATCAAACGGAGTCCAAACAGAATGAAACCTTCGGGAACGTGATTTTCCAACCGAACGTGATCCAGGAGACATGGACCCTACTCCAAGAAGTGCCAGAGGCGGTCACGAGGGTGGAGGGCGCCCCCCTGGGCGCGCCCCCTACCTCATGGCCCCCCTGACTTTGCACCGACGTACTCCTTCCTCCTATATATTCCTATGTACCGCCGAACGATCAGAACAGGAGCCAAAAACCTAATTCCACTGCCGCAACCTTCTATATCCACGAGATCCCATCTTGGGACCTGTTCCGGAGCTCCGTCGGAGGGGGCATCCACCATGGAGGGCTTCTACATCAACACCATAGCCCCTCCGATGAAGTGTGAGTAGTTTACTTCAGACCTTCGGGTCCATAGCTAGTAGCTAGATGGCTTCTTCTCTCTTTTTGGATCTCAATACAATGTTCTCCCCCTCTCTCATGGAGATCCATTCAATGTAATCTTCTTTTTGCGGTGTGTTTGTTGACACCGATGAATTGTGGGTTTATGATCCAGTATTATCTATGGAAAATATTTGATTCTTCTCTGAATTCTTTTATGTATGATTGAGTTATCTTTGCGAGTCTCTTTGAATTATCCTTTTTGGTTTGTCCAACTAGATTGGTAGTTCTTGCAATGGGAGAAGTGCTTAGCTTTGGGTTCAATCCAGCGGTGTTCATACCAAGTGACAGAAAGGGTTGCAAGACACGTATTGCATTGTTGCCATTGAGGATAACAAGATGGTTTTTTTATCATATTGCATGAATTTATCCCTCTTTATCATGTCATCTTGCTTAAGGCGTTACTTTGTTTTTACTTAATACTCTAGATGAATGCTGGATAGCGGTCGATGAGTGGAGTAATACTAGTAGATGCAGAATCGTTTCGATCTACTTGTCTTGGACGTGATGCCTATATACATGATCATTGCCTAGATATGCTCATAACTATGCTCAATTCTGTCAATTGCTCAACAATAATTTGTTCACCCACCGTAGAATACTTATGCTCTTGAGAGAAGCCACTAGTGAAACCTATGGCCCCCGGGTCTATTCTCATCATATCAATCTCAATCACTTTATTTACTTGCTTTGCTTTTACTTTGCCTTTTACTTTTTACTTTGCATCTATCTATCAAAAATACCAAAACTATTATTTATCATCTCTATCAGATCTCACCCTCGTAAGTGACCGTGAAGGGATTGACAACCCCTTATCGCGTTGGTTGCGAGTAGTTATCGTTTTGTGTAGGTACGAGGGACTTGTGCGTGGTCTCCTACCGGATTGATACCTTGGTTCTCAAAAACTGAGGGAAATACTTACGCTACTTTGTTGCATCATCCTCTACTCTTCGAGGAAATCCAACGCAGTGCTCAAGAGGTAGCATGGACTTTTGAGGAGCCTCCTACTGGATTGATACATTGGTTCTAAAAAAATGAGGGAAATACTTACCCTACTATTGCTGCATCACCCTTCCCTCTTCAAGGAAAACCAACGCAAGCTCAAGACGTAGCAAGCCTCTCGAGGCTCAGGGGCTCAGCGGCTCGTGAGGTTCATCCTCTTCACCGCGCAACTTTAGCTGCTTCAACACCATCTCTACAACGGTACCAGGTGACCTATTCCAAGTTCATTTCAGCTGGGAATGCCCCCAGGGCTGCATCATTCCCAGGCCGCACGGGTCCATCCCTGCGGCGTGTATCCCTTTTTCTTATGTCTTTAGCTTACCTTGCTGGGGGCGGCCCTCGGGCTACATCATCTTCAAGCCACTCGGGCCTGACCCAGTGGCATGTATCCCTTCTGCGTTGACCTAAGCTGATTTGCCCTTCATCCCTAATCTGCCTGTGATCATCACCTGCCACCTACCACGGGTCCGCCCCGCTCTCATGCAATTTGCTTGCGCGTTAAAAGGGGGGCTGCTGAGCATCACGACTCAGGAGCTCTTACTGGCTCTCCAGCCCCTTAGCCTTGACCACAGCATCGCGACCTGGCATACCAACGGTGGCTGAGCTCGCTTGAGGGCCGGGACCTGAGGACGTAGAGCACCTATACCTAACCGTCTCGTAGGAACACGCAGCTATCCAAGATGTAAGACTAGGCGCAACCCGCCTTGAGGTAGGGCCTCGTGAGTCCCGCGCTGGCTCACGAGTGCCCCGATACACCTCGTCTAGCCCTGCCGTGCAAGCCACGTGTCAGGGCGGGGCTGTACACGCCCCGGGGGCCCCCCTCCCAGGCACCAGCGGAAGCACCATGCTCCGCGCTGACTGACGACACTACCGAGGAGCGGCTATGCCTGTACACATATAGAAGCGCTATGCTCCGCGCTGGTGATAAACACCTGAGGGCGGCCCCACGGCCGTATCAACCTTAGGGAGCCCAGAGCTTAGTGAACGGCCTCGTCGCAACACCTCCCCTCGGGAGCGTCTCACGAGGGGGTTGGACACGGGGGATGCGCCCGGGTCATGCCCGAGCGTACGCCACCCAGCCAGGCCCTCCGGACCTGGTCGTCGTGTGCCCCTCCCCGAGTGGAGCTAAGTTATGAAGGTCGTTTGAACGTCAAGGGGGACTCCTGAGCATACCGACTCAGGAGCCTAACTGGTCACCTAGACCCTCACTCCTTGGTCCCGTCCTGGTGTTCCGGTAGGGGCTAACGGCGGTTGAGGTATGCACGGGGCCGGGCTCAACCGACATAGAACGTCAGATCTACTCGTACGTTCCCTCCCTATTTGCTGTTTGCGCGTCAAGGGGGACTCTTGAGCATCGTGACTCAGGAGCCTAACTTGTCACGTGGCCCCTCACTCCTTGGTCCCGTCCTGGTGATCCGGTCGGGGCCAATGGCAGTTGAGGTATGCGCGGGGCCACGCTCTGCCGACGTAAAACATAAAGCAAATAGGAAGGAAACCGCTGTCAGGACCCCGACTCAAAGCCAGACCGATCTAGCATGTAACACCTCATATCACTTTAGGGCCTCACGCACGGTATTCCCACGGGTGTCGCCTTACCTTGCCCGAGACCGTATGCACCTTTTGGCACACGTATATGATAGTGTCGCTAGCATCCATATGACAAGGAGCCCGGGCTGACATGGCTAGTCATGAACCCAAAGTGGCACTAACTTATAGGGACAGGCATACATGACCCAACAACGAATGTGTCGGTCATCAGCGAGTGAATCCGGGTTGTAGAAACTGGGCTAGCAGGACTCCGGTAAACCGGCATGTAGCAGGCTAACAGGACTCCAGTAGACACCGCGTGACATTTCCCCGAAGGAACAGACACAGGTATGAAGAAGGACACATGCTGGCCAGCCTAAGTGTTCCGGAGCAGCAACAAGCTACCTAGGCTCAGTGGAAGCACTAGGAGACATTTCCCGGTAAGAGAGGCTACCATGGGTAAACAACTAGATAGTTAGATCCCACACATACCAGGCATTTCAATAACATACACACAATATGCTCGATATGTGCAAATACAACATGGCATCACAACATGACTCTACAACTGAAGTATTTTATTCAATAGGCTCCGAGGAGCGAGATATTACAAACATGGGTCTCTCGACCCAGCATTCAGAGCATACAAGTCAAAGCACAAGCGGAAGCTTAACATGTCCGGGTACAGACATCTATAAAAGAAAAAGGCTGAAAAGCCTGACTATCTACCAGATCCCGCCGAGGGAACAAGATCATAGCCGAGGTAACAAGCTAAACGTTAAAGTCCACGCAGAACTACTAGCGAGACTGAAGTCTCTTTGCAAAACATAAACTAAGCAAACGTGAGTACAAATGTACCCAGCAAGACTTACATCAGAACTAACTACACAGGCATCATTGTCAACAAAGGGTTGGTGGGGTTTAACTGCAGCAAGCTAGCTTTGACTCGGTGGCTACATTGTACTACAACTTCAAGTAACTCTTTTGAGGTGGCGCACACGAGTCCACATATTCACCATATCAATACACCACTATGGATCCACTCCTGTCTCCCTATGAGAATGCCATCCATAGCACTCACGCATATCTTGCGTATTTTAAAGTATCCACTTTCACTTGTCTATGAACTGTATAAGCAACCCAGAGGTCCTTTACCGCGGACATGGCTATTCGGATATATGATGTTAACCCTGCAGGGGTGTACTTCTTCACACACACTCTCACCACTTATTGCCGTTTACACGACATGTACTCGGCAACCTTCAAGCGGAAGCCCAACGAGGGTGTCGGCCATGCCCTACCTAAATAGTCAAGTCTCTAGTCCAGGTTTATCGCCTATTCAGGTTCCATCCGCAGGGAGTCCAGCCGAGGTTCCCACATACGGCCACAAACAATGTGTACACGGTTCCGCGACACCAAACGGGCGCCCGGCATACCCGTCCACGTGCCTACCGCATCACAGCCCACCCCTCGGGTCAGCGCTGCTCACGGCCTCTAGCATACTACAAACACCAGAAACTACTTGCAACTCCTGGACAGAGGACAAGGGTGATTAAGAAGCCGAGAGGGTCCATTGGTTTTGGGCCCAATGCGTGGTAGTAACTGTTTCATGGATCACAAACACAGAACTCAGTTCCTCAAGACGGCTTCAATGAGACAACCCACCATGTACTCCTACATGGCCTCAGACCACTACCTTTACCAAATCGTGTTCACACACTTAGCTCACACACAGTAGGACATGTTCATCATTGTTCCAATTCATCCCCGATGAATCAGACCTGACACAACTCTAAGCATGCCAGGCATGACAAACAAGCATGAATGAGTAGGCACATCAGGGCTCAAACAACTCCTACTCATGCTAGTGGGTTTCATCTATTTACTGTGGCAATGACAGGTCATGCAAAGGAAAGGGGTTCAACTACCACAGCAAGTAACAGATGAATCGTTGTTATCCTAATGCAGTAAAAGAGAGCAGGAGCGAGAGAGTGGGATTATATCAGAATGAATAAGGGGGCTTTGCTTGCCTCGCACTTCTGAAGATAGTATAGTTGTTCATCGGTGTCATCGAACTCATCGTCAAAACCACGTCTATCGAGAGGGGACAAACACCGGCAAACAAGGAAGAACACAATCAATGCCATGCACAATATGATACATGATCATGACATGGCAATATGCCGTGGTTTGAGCTAATGCAACTACCAGCAGGTTAAATGGAGATGGTTTGAATCTAAGATTCAAATTCAAACACCATATATGACATTTCAAATGCCATTAATTCAAATTGTTGTATACATCAGCTTTAAGTTGTTCAAACATGCATGATAATTCCATAAACAGAATCTTTGGATTTTTCTGATCATTTTTCATATATAGTTTATTTCATTTGGAGCTATAGACAATTTTCTATGAATTTTAGAACTTTAGAGCATTTTCTGCAATTCCCTGAATTAAGTTTAATCCAAAAAAACACTTATTGCATTAGCATTAGGTCATGCTGACCTCAGCAGGTCAACAGGCGCCGTCCAGGTCAAACTTGACCAGTGGGGCCCACTGGTCAGTGTCTCAGTTAGCTCACTGAGTTAATTAGAGTTAAACTAACCCTAACTAAATGTCAGCAGGGCTGGGCCCACGTGTCAGTGGCTTAACTAATTAACTAAATTAATTAGCGCTAACTAATCTAACACCTAATTAAACAGGGCCTGGCCCACACGTCAGTGACACTAGGGGGTCAAACCCCAGGTCAAACGAGGTCAAACCCGCCGGCAACTCGACGCCGGTGAGGCCCGAGACGGCGGCGCGGCTCAGAAAACGCCATAAGGGCACGGATGAGGCCGTTCTTGGGCTCGTTGGAGAGCTCTTGCAGGCGCGCGTCGAGTAGTGGTGGTGTCCGGGCCTATGCAGGCTGGAGCCGACGACGGCGAGCTCCAAGGCGGCGGCCGGAGTTCGGGCGTTTCTGAAACGAGGCTACGGAGCACGGCGTGAGGTTCTGGTGGGTGTGCTCGGCTCCTGGGAGTGCACTGAGTGGAGTTACGCACTCGGTTAAGACGGAGGTGAAACAGAATGACGGCAGCGACAAGTCCGGCGTCGGTGATGTCTCGGTCTCGACGGAAACAGAGGCTACGATGAGCTAATGGACTTGGGAGCAGGCGGATCGGTAGAGGAGCTCACGGCGAGTGCAGAGGTGGCCTTGGCCTTCTCGGGGAAACACCGAAGCGAGGCTCGCGGCGAGAGGCTCTCCGGAAGCCAGCGACGAAGATGATAAAGATGGCGTCGATGCAGGGCCTCCAGCGAGGTGTGGCTGGACGGAGAGGACGAGGGAGGCATGGCGATGCTCGTGAACATGTCGGTGAGGCGAGGGGAGCACGGAGGCTGCGTCTACGGCGTGCAGCGGTGATGAGCTCCGCTCGGGCAGAGTGGGAGAGAGAGCAGAGGAGGGGGAAGAGGTCGGGAGAGAGTGAGAGGGTTCCAGGGGGTGGCGTGGTGCTGTGAGAGACGTCCAGGGGGAGGAGGAGGCAGCCAGGCACGGAGGAGGTGGCCGGCGTGTGGTTGCGCGTGCTGGGCACGTGCCCCTGCCTACTGGCGCGAGAAGGAAGGCGATAGGACAGCGCCTGGTGGGCTGGGCCGAAACAACAGTAGGCCAACAGTGCCAGGTAAGGCCGAGGTGAGGTTTCTGTTCTATATTTCTGTTCTGTTTTTCTTTTATTTAATCTTTTGCCACTGTTTTGAAATCAAAACAGATTCAAAAACAGTACAAAATATCCTCTAGATATTTTTATGTTGCTGAATGGACTGATCCAAATGCACATAAAATGTTCCAGGGTATTTGAAAATATATTCTATACATATTATGAGTATAATTCCAAAGGCAACTAGAATAATGATTTAAATTCAGTGCTCAAAATATTCCTCAAAAATGTTCATTATTTTTGGTTTGGTGCAAAACCTTTGCCAAAATATAACCAACATTATTTAAGGCCATTTTGGAAACATTGAATGCATTTTCCAGGGTTCTTTGCCCTTCTTTTAAGTCAATTTTCTGAGGTTTCAACAATCCTCAATTCAAGTTTCAGAAATTTAAACATGGTGCATGGATGCTTATGCAGAGTCAGGCAAGGACTAAGCTAGGGCTGTGACAACTCACCCCCACTAAACAAGAATCTCGTCCCGAGATTCAAGATGTGAGGTAAGAAGACAAAGGGGACACAAAGCCAGCTCAAACTTCACGATCCAAAGGTCCTTCTCGAGGATGCTGATTCATTGCTCCAAATGATCTTGATGTCTTTGCTTTCAAGATCTTCATCCAACACGAGGACAAAGACATTCTACAAGGATGGATCATCTTGATGATCACAAGATCAAGTCATGGAATGAGATGTAGAACATCTCTTGAGCTGAGAGGCAAAACACACATCATGAAGGACGGAAGAAATAATTTGATGAGGCTTTCAAATTAGAGAGGAAAATAATTGCCATGAACCCATAACGGGGCACCTTAGAGGAGGTGGCTCATAGAGTTATTCTCTTAAGTGGAAAAAGAATTACTTTTGATACATAGATCATTGAAACTCTCTATACCAGCCTAAGGAGATTCTCAAACGATCGTTTGAAAGAGTTCGTTAGCATGGCATACCCAGACTAGAATGGATGATGTGGATTACCTTGTTGAAGCCAACACAAGGGATGATTTTGCTTATCACCAGAAATGGATGAGACCCATGGTAGACTGGCACAACGACAGGTGCTAGCTGGGAACAAAATGCAAATGTTGGGAATGATTCTAGTAACTGGGGAGAGGCTCAATAGTAGAGAGTGAGTCCACTGCTGAAAATTTATAGCATAACCGAGAAAATTGGGAGCAATCCCAGATAGTGCCTATGATAGCACCTAGTGCTTGAGCATGCTCTCAAGAACTTGAGCACTACCATATTCACCAAGGTTTTACCAATATCCGTGACAAGGATCCTGGCAACACGTCATACTACCATGATGAATGCCGGTGGAGGATGCAGATGCAAAGGAAGATAACACTTTCTCAGATTTCACCTTAGCGGAGCCAAGGGGCAAAATCTGGATGATCGACCAAGAGACATTTAGTACTCCGCTTCTAATGTTCTCCTCGATGTGCTAGGGTAACCCATTTATTGATATGGTTTGGTATCTAGAACACCAAGTAACAGGTCGGACTTCGGGAACACAAAAATCCATAAGGGACAACTTGGGAGTAAATCCTACGAAATCCTTATGGGGAGGTGGCCAACTTCCTCAATCAAGATACTACAACAATAGGTCTTCCGGCTGGGTGTGTTGGCCACGACAACCACTATACCGGTTATCGAGAGACCAATATTATAGTTCTTGGCAGATGTTCCAACCATCATATCTGCCTGAGATTCAGATCTGGTTGGTGTAAGAATATTCCAAACTCATCAAGTCTAGAAAGAAAAATTAAAGTTTGCAACACAAATCAACGAGATGACGTTACAAGATTCTCGGGAAATGAACTGTGATAGCAAGCTCCAAAACATGAGTTGGTTCTGCTACAAACATGTGAACATGTTGTCCCAGACAAACATGATCACATGGTAGTCTTATAACAAAACACTACCAAGTTCAGGTGGAACCATCAGCGAGGATAACGAATTCTTGCGCATGACCTATGATTAGCACAACAACTCCTTTTCCTTGTACAAATCAATCAGTTGCTTGGTGTGTTAGGGATACGTATAGAATGAAGGTTGCAAGTCTTCAAACCATAGAATACTTCACACGTATGCATGACTGATTTGGGGTGATTCCAGAGGAAGCAACATTGAATTTCTCGGATTCACGGCGGCAACTTGCATCACATGCACATGAACTGGAGAAAGTCACTTCTTACATCCGAACATATGCTTCATGAGCTAGCATGAAGTAATGCTTATAGAAGTTTCCGATACTAGTTGGATGTTCAACACGAATCATGGAGGAGACACGATGCTACTGATGAGCTCAACAACAAGTCATCGAGATTTCCATGTAAATGGAATTCTAGTATTATGTGAACAAGGTGATAGCATTGGTCAGACCAAAGGATTTAATGGTGTATGCCCGAGGAATCAACCACGAGTAAGACAACATTACATGCATCGTTGGTTCTGATTTGATTTGAGGATAACCCATACTCAAATCAAAGTTTTGCAAGACAATAGATCCAATAATTTACCATGAGGTTCAATCAAGGAAGATATCATCTATCTTCAACACACACACACACACACACAAGGTATTCCTTAAATTGAACTAAGTCGGACAAGCTTTCATCTTCCAACTCTCCAAGTTGTTGTTTAGCCTAACCAACTCGCTCGGGGTATCCGACACAGATTCTTGGAGAAAGAGTGGTTTACAAGAAAACCAACTTGATTCCGAACTCAACATAGCGGCCAGGTGATGATCTGTTGATACTTCCGAGAAGATATTTGGAAAATCACAAACCACCGATATGTTACTAAGCTCGAGAAGAATCTTGCTTTTCAGGCAAGACGATATGATCGAATAAGCAAGGATTGACACAATCCTAACTCATTGATCGAAAAGTGCACCGAGAATAAGGACTAGGTAGCACGACCAACCTTAGGATGGTGATTCAATAACCAACATGCTAAGGATGACATTATTGTCCTTTAGCTACCGAGCAACAGAGTTGTTAGGAGTATTGATTTCACACATCACGATTCACTTGCCAGCATTCCGTTTGCGACAACACGGAACCGAGGAATGAGTAATGAGGGCGAGAAGTATCACTATATCAAGAGTTCATATGATGGTGTGCAATTCCCATGTCATTCTTGATATAAAGATGGTAATACTTCAGGGTAGAACAAAACAAAAGCTGGATTACTATTTGATCTTCGGAACACAACTACTTTGACCCAATCCTGGAAATGGATAAGGTTCTGGAGTTTGTTTCTCCTAGTCATTCCAGAATAGAATGGCTTGATGGACCACGGGAGTAAAAGGCATAGATGAACACAAATCCACAACCACTCATGACTATCAATTGATAGACGAGGGCCAGAAAACAACTAAAGAGGGACAATCCCAAAAGAACATATAATTTTCTGAGTTGTGGATGCATGGACTAGCATGCGAACGAGTTCAACATATTTCTTCCGTATAACCCATGCAGAAAGGTTGAACTGGCAGAGTCACAATATAGAACGGAGAACCCATTGAGAGCACTCCTGTAGTGATCTTTTGATCCAACAGACATCTGCCGTAAGTGGTTCATAGTATTTGGAAGAAGGAAATACCATGGACCTCGAGGACTAATGCAAAGGATACTAATATCCTAAAGGAACTAGCAAACATTATCAACATGAGGTAAGTGGGGTGAATCTCGGGTTCAAAACCTAGAAGTAGAATACCTACATACTAAGTGGCATCACGGGATGCTTTCAAGAATGACGGCCAAAATCATCACACTGGGGACACAAAGCATGGCTAAGTTACTAGCTGATACTCTAGACACCTAGGGTAATAATAATAGCTCCAACATAAATGTCGAGGCAATGAAATACCTCAACACACTAGTTAGTGTGGTTGATCTGGCCAAAAGAACATCGGGAACGGAAAGAAGGGATTTGCAAATGCATCAGACTATTTACAAACCTGGGACGACTCGGACAGCATAACGGCTGTAAATGCTCAAAGGATTTTAGACATCCTACAAATATGTGGCATAACAACTCGATCAACACAATATCAAGATTCTGAGGCCAGCTACGAACATATAGATTATAGCAGGAACTGAACTGAAGCTTAGAACCATCAATCCTATAAGTCTACGGATTAGTAACACATGATCCTGATAGAACGAAGAGAAGGCCTAGTTCCTTAACCCCGTAGGAAGGATAAGATGACTCAGATTAGAAGGGCATGAGGTAACGGAGTAAAAAGAGCCTTAGGTTCGATCTCACAATCAATTCCCTTATATAACTAAAGAATTTCTAGATGCAACGTCGACCAATTTGGCTTGGTAATCCTATAGGCAGTTGCTATGTCTTGAGCTTGCGTTGGTTTTCCTTGAAAAGGAAAGGGTGATGCAGAAATAGTAGCGTAAGTATTTCCTCAGTTTTTGAGAACCAAGGTATCAATTCAGTAGGAGTCTCCTCAAAAGTCCCATGCACCTACACAAACAAACAAAAAACTCGCAACCAACGCAATAAAGGGGTTGTCAATCCGTTCACGACCACTTGCGAAAAGTGAGATCTGATAGAGATAATATGATAAGATAAATATATTTTTGGTATTTTATAATATAGAAGAGAATAGTAAAGATCCAAATAAAAGTAGATTGAAAGTTTATTTGATAAAAGATAGACCCAGGGGCCATATGTTTCACTAGTGGCTTCTCTCAAGATAGCATAAGTATTACGGTGGGTGAACAAATTACTGTCGAGCAATTGATAGAAAAGCGAATAATTATGAGATTATCTAGGCATGATCATGTATATATGCATCACGTCTACAACAAGTAGACCGACTCCTGCCTGCATCTACTACTATTAGTCCACACATCGACTGCTATCCAGCATGCATCTAGAGTATTAAGTTCATAAGAACAGAGTAACGCACTAAGAAAGATGACATGATGTAGAGGTATAAATTCAAGCAATATGATATAAACCCCATATTTTTATCCTCGAGGGCAACAATACAATATGTGTCTTGCAACCCCTGCTGTCACTAGGTAAGGAGACCGCAAGATTGAACACAAAGCTAAGCACTTCCCCCATTGCAAGAAAGATCAATCTAGCAGGCCAAACCAAACTGATAATTCGAAGAGACTTGCAAAGATAACTCAATCATACATAAAAGAATTCAGAGGAGATTCAAATATTTCTCATAGATAAACTTGATCATAAACCCACAATTCATCGGATCTCGACAAACACACCGCAAAAAGAGTTGCATCAAATAGATCTCCACAAGAGAGGGGAGAACATGGTATTGAGATCCAAAAAGAGATAAGAAGCCATCTAGCTAAGAACTATGGACCCGAAGGTCTGTGGTAAACTACTTACAACTCATCGGAAGGGTTATGGTGTTGATGTAGAAGCCCTCTATGGTCGATTCCCCCTCCGGCGGAGCGCCGGCGAAGGCTCCAAGATGAGATTTCGCGGATACAGAAGGTTACGGTGGTGGAAATTGTTTTTTGGTTGCCTCCCTGAATGTTTTCGGCATACGTGGGTATATATAGGAGGAAGAAATAGGTCGGTGGCTGCACAAGGGTCCCACGAGACAGGGGGCGCGCCCAGAGGGGGTGGGCGCACCCTCCTATCTCTTGCCCGCCTTGATCGCTTCTTGACTTGCACTCCAAGTCCTCTGGATCACGTTCGTTCCAAAAATCACGCTCCCGAAGGTTTCATTTCGTTTGGACTCCGTTTGATATTCCTTTTCTTCGAAATACAGAAATAGGCAAAAAAACAGCAATACGGGCTGGGCCTTCGGTTAGTAGGTTAGTCCCAAAAATGATATAAATGTGTAAAATAAAGCATGGAACAATAAAAAATTATAGATACGTTGGAGACGTATCATGCATCCCCAACCTTAATTCCTGCTCATACTCGAGTAGGTAAATGATAAAAACAGAATTTTTGATGTGGAATGCGACCTAGCATAATTCTCAATGTAATTTTCTTTATTGTGGCATGAATGTTCAGATCCAAATGATTCAAAATAAAAGTTCATATTGACACAAGAAATAGTAATACTTCAAGCATACTAATCAAAGCAATCATGTCTTCTCAAAATAACATGGCTAAAGAAAGTTCATCCCTACAAAATAATATAGTTAGGCTATGCTTCATTTTCGTCACACAAAAATGTTCCCAAATTCTACACCCCCGATGACAAGCCAAGCAATTGTTTCATACTTAAATAATCTCAAACTTTTTGAACTTTCACACAATACATGAGCGTGAGCCATGGATATAGCACTATGGGTGGAATAGAATGTGATGATGGGGATTGTGTGGAGAAGACAAAAATGGAGAAAGTCTCATATTGACGAGGATAATCAACGGGCTATGGAGATACCCATCAATTGATGTCAACATGAGGAGTAGGGATTGCCATGCAACAGATGCACTAGAGCTATAGATGAATGAAAGCTCAACAAAGGAAAACTAGTGGGTGTGCATCCAACTTGCTTTCTCATGAAGACCTAGGGCATTTGAGGAAGCCCATCGTAGGAATATACAAGCCAAGTTCTATAATGAAAAATTCCCACTAGTATATGAAAGTGACAACATATGAGACTCGCTATATGAAGAACATGGTGCTACTTTGAAGCACAAGTGTGGAAAAAGAGGTAGTAAAATTGCCCCTTTTATTTATTAATTTTTCTTTTTCTTTTTTTCTTTTTTTTCTTTGGACTTTCCCTTTTTTGGCCTTTCTTTTTTTCTTTTCTTTTTTTTTCTTTTTGGGTAATGTTCTAATAATGATGATCATCACACTTTTATTGATTACAACATATGAATTACAACTCAAAACTAGAACAAGATATGACTCTATATGAATGCCTCCGGCGGTGTACCGGGATGGTGAAATGAATAAAGAGTGACATGTATGAAAAATTATGCATGGTGGCTTTGCCACAAATACGATGTCAACTACATGATCATGCAATGGCAATATAACAAAAGTAATGCGTGTCATGATGATAAACGGAACGGTGGAAAGTTGCATGGCAATATATTTTGGAATGGCTATGGAAATGCCATAATAGGTAGGTATGGTGGTTGTTTTGAGGAAGATATAAGGAGGTCTATGTGTGATAGAGCGTATCATATCAGGGGTTTTTGTTGCACCCGCGAAGTTTGCACCAACTCTCAAGGTGAGAAAAGGGCAATGCACGGTACCAAAGAGGCTAGCAATGATGGAAAGGTAAAAGTGCGTATAATCCATGGACTCAATATTAGTCAAAAGAAATCATATACTTATTGAAAAAATTTAGAAGTCATCAAAAATCAAGCACTACGCGCATGCTCCCAGAGGGATAGATTGGTAGGAAAAGACCATCGCTCGTCCCCGAGCGCCACTCATAAGGATGCACAATCCAAGGACACTTCATATTTCAAATTTGTTACACAAATTTAACCATACGTGCATGCTATGTGACTTGGTAACTTCAACACAAGCATTATTTAAATTCATAATCACCCAACTAGCATGACTTTAATATCACTACCTCCATACTCAAAACAATTATCAAGTATCAAATTGATCATAGTATCCAATTCACTTCCTATGATAGTTTTTATTATACCCAACTTGGATGCCTACCATTCTAGGACCAATTTTTATAACCATAGCAAATACCATGCTGTTCTAAAAGACTCTCAAAATAATATAAGTGAAGCATGAGATACTAGCAATTTCTACAAAATTAAGCCACCGCCGTGCTCTAAAAGATATAATTGAAGTACTAGAGCAAAAGCTATCTAGCTCAAAAGATATAAGTGAAGCACATAAAGTATTATAATAAATTCTAATCAAGTGGGCTTCTCCAAAAATGTGTGTACAGAAAGGATGATTGTGGAAAAATAATAAGCAAACACTAATATCATACACGACGCTCCAAGCAAAACACATATCATCTGGCGAATAAAAATATAGCTCCAAGTAAAGTTACCAATGAACGAAGACGAAAGAGGGGATGCCTTCCTGGGGCATCCCCAAGCTTCGGATTTTGGCTATTATTGAATATCTTGGGGTGCCATGGGAATCCCCAAGCTTAGGCTTTTGCCACTCCTTATTCCATAGTCCATCAAATCTTTACCCAAAACTTGAAAACTTCACAACACAAAACTCAACAGGAAACCCTATAAGCTCCGTTAGTGAAAGAAAACAAAACCACCACATAAGGTACTCTAATAAACTCATTCTTTATTTATATTGGTGTTAAACCTACTGTATTCCAACTTCTCTATGGTTTATAAACTATTTTACTAGCCATAGATGCAACAAAATAAGGAAACAACACACGAAAAACAGAATCTGTCAAAAACAGAACAGTCTATAGCAATCTGTAACTAACGCAAACGTATGGAACTCTAAAATTCCTACCAAAATAGGAAGTCCTGGACAATTTGTCTATTGATCAGCAGAAAAAATAATCAATGCAAAATCACGTCTCTATGCTTTAACAAAACTAATTTCGTGCGTGCAAAGTTTCTATTTTTCAGCAGAATCAAATTAACTATCACCATAGGTTCTACTTGGCACAAACACTAATTAAAACATAAAAACACAACTAAACAGAAGGTAGATGCAAAATTTATTACTAAACAGAAACAAAAACAAAAAGCACAAATAAAATTGGGTTGCCTCCCAACTAGCGCTATCGTTTAATGCCCCTAGTTAGCCATAAAAGTGAAGAAAGATCTAAGTAGTGCCATCTTTGGCCCTCAAATCCTCAATAGAGCACTTATAATCTGTAGGGGCTTCTCCCTCTTTAGCAATGATTAAACCTTTAGTGAAAAATTCAAGAAATTCGTTTGTAGCAAAAGGTTCCTTAATGATAGAGAGACAATTGGGATGAACACTTATGGATTTGAGATCCGCGTCTCCCTTACTAGAAAATTCACCCATATTTTTAGGAACATAAATAAATTTGGTAGTTTTGGTAGGAGTTTTTGGAGTGTTTTTCATGGAAGAAAAAGCCGAACCTAAGTTGGTAATGATATCCTCAAGTTTACCAATTCTTGCAGAATCTAGATCTATTTTTTCATTAACTATAGGTTCTTTCTCTTTAAGATTTTTCAAAGTAACTCCAACCCTAGATCCGTATTGGGTAATCTAATTATGAATCTTTTTATCCAAATTTTCAATCAATTCAACAGTGGAAACTTTATTTTCAATAATTTCAAGCAGTTGCATCACATGTTCTAAAGTTAAAATAGTTCCATTAACCAAAAGAGGTGGTGGTCCAGACAAATCTAACATAGCATTATAAGCATCAAATGTATGGCTACTCAAGAAATCCCCTACGGTAACGGTATCAAGAACACATCTATTCCAAGGAGTAATGCCTACATAAAAATTGCGAAGAAGTACGAAAGTAGAAAGCTTCCTAGTAGATTTATTTTGAGCATTGCAAATTCTATGCCAAGCATCTTTTAAATTTTCTCCCTCCCTTTGCATAAAATTGAGAATTTCATGTTCGGGAGTAAACAAGGATATGAGGACTAGCCATTACGACAAGGTAAACGGTCTAACATACGAGCAAACGCAAAAAGGCAAGCGAAAAAGAGAGGAGAAGATTGGGAAAGAGAGGGCCAATAAATATGGCAAGGGTGAAGTGGGGGAGAGGAAAACGAGAGGCAAATGGCAAATAATGTAAATGCGAAGGAGATGAGTTTGTGATGGGTACTTGGTATGTCTTGACTTGAGCGAAGATCTCCCCGGCAACAGCGCCAGAAATCCTTCTTGCTACGTCTTGAGCTTGCGTTGGTTTTCCTTGAAGAGGAAAGGGTGATGCAGCAATAGTAGCGTACGTATTTCCCTCAGTTTTTGAGAACCAAGGTATCAATCTAGTAGGAGGCTCCTCAAAAGTCGCACGAACCTACACAAAGAAACAAAGAACTCGCAACTAACGTAATAAACGGGTTGTCAATCCCTTCACGGCCATTTGCGAAAGTGAGATCTGATAGAGATAATATGATAAGATAAATATATTTTTGTTATTTTATAATATAGATGTGAAAAGTAAAGATCTAAACAAAAGTAGATTGAAAGCTTATATGATAAAAGATAGACCCGAGGGCCATAGTTTCACTAGTGGCTTCTCTCAAGATAGCATAAGTATTACGGTGGGTGAACAAATTACTGTCGAGCAATTGATAGAAAAGCTAATAATTCTGAGAGTATCTAGGCATGATCATGTATATAGGCATCACGTCCGCAACAAGTAGACCGACTCCTGCCTGCATCTACTACTATTACTCCACACATCGACCGCTATCTAGCATGCATCTAGAGTATTAAGTTCATAAGAACAGAGTAATGCATTAAGAAATATGACATGATGTAGAGGGTTAAACTCAAGCAATATGATATAAACCCCATCTTTTTATCCTCCACGGCAACAATACAATACGTGCCTTGCAACCCCTGCTGTCACTGGGTAAGGACACCGCAAGATTGAACCCAAAGCTAAGCACTTCTCCCATTGCCAGAAAGATCAATGTAGTAGGCCAAACCAAACTGATAACTCGAAGAGACTTGCAAAGATAACTCAATCATACATAAAATAATTCAGAGGAGATTCAAATATTTCTCAATGATAAACTTGATCATAAACCCGCAATTCATCGGATGTCGACAAACACACCGCAAAAAGAGTTACATGAAATAGATCTCCACAAGAGAGGGGGAGAACATGGTATTGAGATCCAAAAAGAGAGAAGAAGCCATCTAGCTAATAACTATGGACCCGAAGGTCTGTGGTAAACTACTCACAACTCATCAGAAGGGATATGGTGTTGATGTAGAAGCCCTCCGTTGGCGATTCCCCCTCCGGCGGAGCGCCGACGTAGGCTCCAAGATGAGATCTTACGGATACATATGGTTACGGCGGTGGATATTGTTTTTTGTTGGCTCCCTGGATGTTTTCAAGGTACGTGGGTATATATAGGAGGAAGAAGTAGGTCGGTGGCCGCACGAGGGGCCCACGAGATAGGAGGGCGTGCCCAGAGGGGGTGGGCGCGCCCTCCTATCTCCTGGCCACCTCGATCGCTTCTTGACTTGCACTCCAATTCCTCTGGATCACGTCCATTCCAAAAATCACGCTCTCGGAGGTTTCATTCCGTTTGGACTCCATTTGATATTCCTTTTCTTTGAAATACCGAAATAGGCAAAAAACAGCAATACGGGGTGGGCCTCCGGTTAGTAGGTTAGTCCCAAAAATGATATAAATGTGTAAGATAAAGCCCATAAACATCCAAAAGGGGTAATATAATAGCATGGAACAATCAAAAATTATAGATACGTTGGAGACGTATCAGTAGTCAGGCTCTGATACCAAAACTGTCAGGACCCCGACTCAAAGCCACACCGATCTAGCATGTAACACCTCATATCACTTTGCAGCCTCACGCACGGTATTCCCACGGGTGCCGCCTTACTTTGCCCGAGACCGTTTGCGCCTTTTGGCACACGTATATGATAGTGTCGCTAGCATCCATATGACAAGGAGCCCGAGCTAACATGGCTAGTCATGAACCCAAAGTGGCACTAACATACAGGGACATGCATACAAGACCCAGCAACGAACGTGTCGGTCATCAGCGAGTGAATCCAGGCTGAGCAACTAGGCTAGCAGGACTCCGGTAAACCGGCCTGTAGCAGGCTAACAGGACTCCGGTAGACACCGCGTGACATTTCCCTGAAGGAACAGACATATGAATGAAGAAGGACACATGCCGGCCAGCCTAAGTGTTCCGGAGCAGTAGCAAGCTACCAAGGCTCAGTGGAAGCACTAGGAGACATTTCCCGGTAAGTCTCTCTACAAAACATAAATTAAGCAAACGTGAGTACAAATGTACCCAGGAAGACTTACATCAGAACTAACTACACACGCATCATTATCAACAAAGGGTTGGTGGGGTTTAACTGCAACAAGCTAGCTTTGATTCGGTGGCTATCCTGAACTACGACTGCAAGTAACTCTTTTGAGGTGGCGCACACGAGTCCACATATTCACAATATCAATACACCACTATGGATCCACTCCCGTCTCCCTACGAGAACGCCATCCATAGCACTCACGCTTACCTTGCGTATTTTAAAGTATCCACTTTCACTTGTCTATGAACTGTATAGGCAACCCAGAGGTCCGTTACCACGGACGCGGCTATTCGAATAGATGATGTTAACCCTGCAGTGGTGTACTTCTTCACACACGCTCTCACCACTTACCTCCGTTTACACAACATGTACTCGGCAACCTTCAAGCAGAAGCCCAATGAGGGTGTCGGCCACAGTCTACCTAAACACTCAAGTCTCTAGTACAGGTTTATCGCCTATTCAGGATCCGCTGAATTGTAATTATTCAGTCAATTCAAATAAGGCATATCTTGTTCAAGCCAATAAATAGAGCTGGGGTTATAGTTAAGGCAGCCAGTAGAAAACCCAAATAACTAGTTAAAGTAAGCATGAAAGAGTTAAATTCCATTTTTTTACTACACTACATATGTTGGTAAAGCATTTACCTAAGTTATGGAAAATTCATAATTCATTCCGGCCGAGGTTCCCACATACGGCCCCGAATGATGTGTACAGGGTTCCGCAACACCAAACGGGCGCCCGACATACCCAGCCACGTCCCTACCGCATCAGAGCCCACCCCTCGGGTCAGCTCTACCCACGGCTTCCAGCATACTACAAACACAAGAAACTACTTGCAACTCCTGGACAGAGGACAAGAGTGATTAGGAACGGAGAGGGTCCATTGGTTTCGGGCCCAATGCGTGGTACTAACTGTTTCATGGATCACAAACACAGAACTCAGTTCCTGAGGACAACTTCAATGAGACAACCCACCTTGTACTCCTACATGGCCTCTCACCGCTACCTTTACCAAATCATGTTCACACACTTAGCTCACACACAGTAGGACATGTTCATCATTGTTCCAATTCATCCTCGATGAATCAGACCTGACACAACTCTAAGCATGGCAGGCATGACAAACAAGCATGAATGAGTAGGCACATCATGGCTCAAACAACTCCTACTCATGCTAGTGGGTTTCATCTATTTACTGTGGCAATGACAGGTCATGCAAAGGAAAGGGGTTCAATTACCGCAACAAGTAATAGATGAATCATTGTTGTCCTAATACTGTAAAAGAGAGCAGGAGCGAGAGAGTGGGATTATATCGAAATGAACAAGGGGGCTTTGCTTGCCTCGCACTTCTAAAGAAAGTATAGTTCTTCATCGGTGTCATCGAACTCATCGTCGGCACCACGTCAATCGAGAGGGGACAAACACTGGCAAACAAGGAAGAACACAACCAATGCAATGCACAACATGATGCATGATCATGACATGGCAATATGCTGTGGTTTGAGTTAATGCAACTAGCAGTAGGTTAAATGGAGTTGGTTTGAATCTAAGATTCAAATTCAAACTCCATATATGACATTTCAAATGCCATTAATTCAAATTGTTGTATACAACAGATTTAAGTTGTTCAAACATGCATGATAATGCCATAAATAGATTCTTTGCATTTTCTGATCATTTTGCATATATAATTTATTTCATTTGGAGCTATAGATAATTTTCTAACAATTTTAGAATTTTAGAGCATTTTCTGCAATTTCCTTAATTAAGTTTAATCCAGAAAAAGACTTACTGCATCAGCATTAGGTCATGCTGACCTCAGCAGGTCAACTGGCGCCGTCCACCTCAAACCTGATCAATGGGGCCCACTGGTCAGTGACTCAGTTAGCTAACTAAGTTAACTAGAGTTAAACTAATCCTAACTAAATGTCAGCAGGGCTGGGCCCACGTGTCAGTGGCTTAACTAATTAACTAAATTAATTAGCGCTAGCTAACCTAACACATAATTAAACAGGGCCTGGCGCACACGTTAGTGACACTGGGGGGTCAAACCCCAGGTCAAACGATGTCAAACCCGCCGGCGACTCGACGCCGTCGAGGCCTGAGACAACGGCGCGGCTCGAAAAACGCCCACAGGGCACGGACGAGGCCGTTCTTGGGCTCGTTAGAGAGCTCTTGCAGGCGCGCGTCGAGTGGTGGCGGCAGCCGGAGTTCAGGCGTGCACGGAAACGAGGCTACGGAGCACGGTGTGAGGATCTGGTGGGTGTGCTCGGCCCTTGGGAGTGCACTGAGTGCAGTTACGCGCTCGGATTAGATGGAGGCGAACCAGAACGACGGTGGCGACAAGTCCAACACCATGAGGTCTCGGTCTCGATGGAAACGAAGGCTACGATGAGCTAATGGACATCAGAGCAGGGGGCATTGGTAGAGAACCTCACGGCGAGTGCAGAGGTGGCCTCGGCATGCTTGGGGAAACACCAGAGCGAGCGGAGCGGCGAGAGGGATCTCCGGCGGCCGGCTAAGAAGATGATGAATATGGCATCGATGCAGGGCCTCTGACGAGGCGTGGCTCAACAGAGAAGACAAGGGAGGTGTGGCGATGCTCGTGGACACGTCGGGGAGGCGAGGGGAGCATGGTGGCTGCGTCTACGGCGTGCGGCGGCGACGAGCTCCGCTCGGGTAGAGAGGGAGAGAGAGCAGAGGAGGGGCAAGATGTCGGGAGAGAGTGAGAGGGTTCTAGGGGGTGGCGTGGCGCTGCGAGAGACGTCCAGGGGGGAGGAGGCAGCTAGGCAGGGAGGAGGTGGCTGGCGTGTGGATGTATGCGTCGGGCACGCGCCCGTGCCTACTGGCGCGAGGAGGAAGGTGACAGGGCAGCTCCTGGTGGGCTGGGCCGAAATAGCAGGAGGCCAAAAGTGCTAGGTAAGGCCCAGGTGAGGTTTCTGTTTTATATTTCTGTTCTGTTTTTCTTTTATTTAATCTTTTGCCACTGTTTTGAAATCAAAACAGATTCAAAAAAAGTAAAAATATCCTCTGGATATTTTTATGTTGCTGAATGGACTGATCCAAATGCACATAAAATGTTCCAGGGTATTTGAAAATATATTCTATACATATTATGAATATAATTCCAAATGAAACTAGAATAATGATTTAAATTCAGTTCTCAAAATATTTCTCAAAATTTTTCATTATTTTTGGTTTGGTGCAAAACCTTTGCCAAAATATAACCTACATTATTTAAGGTCATTTTGGAAACATTGAATACATTTTCTAGGGTTCTTTGCCCTTCTTTTAAGTCAATTTCTGAGGTTTCAACAATCCTTAATTCAAGTTTCAGAAATTTAAACATGGTGCACGGATGCTAATGCAGAGTCAGGCAAGGACTAAGCTAGGGCTGTGACAACCGCAAAATCTCGAAGCAAATCCCGGAGCAAATATTACAAACCATAATTGTCTTTGCAATACCAAACGCAAGTTTAAATGCCTCCATGAGGCATGGTGCATGTGCAGGAATTAAGCAGGAAAATACGCCATCACCCTTGTACATCACCGTCCCCCACCGGAGACTCCATCCCTGTGGTGGTGCCTGAGGGAGTCCTGGATTAAGGGGTCCTCGGACAACCGAACTATATACTTTGGCCGGATTGTTGGACTATGAAGATAAAAGACTGAAGACTTCGTCCCATGTCCGGATGGGACTCATCTTTGCGTGGAAGGCAAGCCTGGCAATTCGGATATGTAGATCTCCTTCTTTGTAACCGACTCTGTGTAACCCTAGCCCCCTCCGGTGTCTATATAAACTGGAGGGTTTAGTCCGTAGGACAATAACAATCATAATCATAGGCTAGCTTCCAGGGTTTAGCCTCTACAATCTCGTGGTAGATCAACTCTTCTAATACTCATATCGTCAAGATCAATCCAGCAGAAAGTAGGGTATTACCTCCATTGAGAGGGCCCGAACCTGGGTCAAACATCGTGTCCCCTGTCTCCTGTTACCATTAGGCTTAGACGCATAGTTCGGGACCCCGTACCCAAGATCCGCCGGTTTTGACACCGACATTGGTGCTTTCATTGAGAGTTCCACTGTGTCGTCATGGTAAGGATTGATGGATCCTTCAATCATCTTCAACGATGCGGTCCAGGGGGAGGTTTTCCTTCCCGGACAAATCTTCGTATTCGCCGGCTTCATACTGCGGGCCAACTCGCTTGGCCACATGGAGCAGATCGATAGCTACGGCCCTGGCCATCAGTTCAGGTTTGGAAGCTTGAACTATACTGTCGATGTCCATGGAGACATGATCTTCGATGGATTCGAGCCGGACCGTCGTGACGAGCATGAGTTAGATCTGCCATCAGACCGTGTTTGGGAGATTGCACCTGCGGCGGCCCCAGGAATCAATTCGGAGTAGATCACGCCTTCCGAGGACGGGTGGATGGACCCCGCCATGAAGGCCGCACACTTATCAGCGTCAGAGCCGAACACTGATCTCACCTCTTGTAGGGATGATGTCATTGGACCCCCAGACTCGTCTCCGGCTACAGGATCTGAACCATGTACGTCCATGCCTATCGAATCTGATTGGGCACTGGTCATGGAGTTCACCTCCGCGGATATTTTTCAACACTGGCCCTTGGGTGATATGCTAAACTCATTAAGGTCTCTTTCCTTGTCGGGAGATTCTTGGCCGAACTATGTTCGGCTCTAGTGGGAAGCGGACGACGAAGAAATTCGTTCCCCACCCACCACCCACTTAATAGCCACTTTCGATGACTTAACCGACGTGCTTGACTTCAACTCCGAAGACATCGATGGTATGGAAAACGATGTTGGAGAAGAACAGGAAGCACCGCCTATAGGGAGCTAGACAACCACCTCATCATATGATATATATATGGTGGGTACCCCCAAAGAAAGCAATGACAATGAGGCAACGGAAGATAACCCCTTGGAGAATCAATCTAGGCACCAGCGTCATAGGCGCCGCTCCAAGCCCCGCCATAGCAAAAATAGTGATACTGGCACAAGAGATAACAATCCGGATGGTGCTGAAGACGAAAACAATCCTGCCCAGCGAGGCTTCAAGCAGGCCGAGCAAGACGATGGGCAAGCTAGCCCCAAAGAATAGGCAACAGATGCAGAATCAGAGGACGATAATTACATGCCCCTCTCCGAAGACGAAGTGAGCCTTGGCGACAAAGAATTCATCATGCCTGAGTTTCCCGTCGAGCAAGAGCGCTTCAAGCGCCGGCTTATAGCCACTGCAAAAAGCCTAAAGAAAAAGCAGCAACAGCTTCAAGCTGATCAATATCTGCTAACCGATAGATGGACCGAGGTCCTGGCTGCCAAGGAATACGGAGTCGGGCGCCCTACCAAAAGTTACCCAAAGCGTAGGTTGCTACCTTAACTCGAGGAGGAGGTGTTAAAACCCACACTACCAGCGCATTATGCGGCTGACCGGCCACCATGTGGCCGCGACAAAAGCGGCATACCATCCCAAAGTCCAGCCCGCACCCCGACGCCAAACAAGCAAAAACGCGAAGGCCCGGGGCTCCACTTATGACCTGCGAGACAAATTGAAAAACAAAGCAGGACAGTCAAGATCGATCTACGGATCATGGGGGCGTGCCCCAACGTGTGACGAGGACCGTCACGCCGGATACAACAACAAATCCAGCCGGACTGAATACAATGTAGCCCGGCACAGAGGCACTGCACACCCCCTATGCTTCACTGATGAAGTAATGGATCATGAATTCCCAGAAGGGTTTAAACCCGTGAACAATGAATCATATGATGGTACTACAGATCCCGTCGTATGGATAGAAGATTTTTTCCTCCATATTCACATGGCTCGCGGAGATGATCTACACGCTATCAAGTACCTCCCACTAAAACTCAAGGGACCGGCTCGGCATTGGCTGAATAGCTTGCCGGCAAACTCCATCGGGAGTTGGGAGAACCTGGCAGCTGCGTTCCTTGACAACTTCCAGGGCACCTATGTGCGACCACCGGATGCTGATGATCTAAGTCACATAACCCAACAACCCGGAGAGTCAGCCAGGAAATTTTGGACCCGGTTCCTATCCAAAATGAACCAAATTGTTGACTATCCGCATGCCGAAGCCCTAGCGGCCTTTAAGCATAACATCCGTGACGATTTTCTCGCCCAACATCTCGGCCAAGAAAAGCCAAAGTCCATGGCAGCCCTCACAACACTCATGACCCGCTTCTATGCGGGCGAGGATAGCTGGTTGGCTCGTAGCAACAACACAGCAAGCAATCCTGGCACATGAAAAGCCAAGGATAGCAACGACAAACCACGGCGCAACAAACACAAGTGCCGCAAAAACGGTGATAGTGCTCAAGACACGTCAGTCAATGCCGGATTCAGTGGCTCCAAGTCCAGTCAGCAGAAAAAGCCATTAAACAAAAACAATTCAGGCATGTCCAGTTTGGACCGCATACTTGACCGTCCATGCCAAATTCATGGCACCCCAGGAACACCAGCCAATCATACAAACAGAGAATGCTGGGTCTTCAAACAAGCCGGCAGGTCAGATGCCAAAAACAAGGGGAAGGGGTCTCAAAGCGAAGATGACGACGACGATCCCCGATCACCGAATACAGGAGGACAGAAGAAATTCCCTCCCCAGGTGAAAACGGTGAATATGATATACACAAGCCACATTCCCAAGTGGAAACATGCACTAAGGGACGTCAACGCAATGTTGCCAGTGGACCCAAAGTATGACCCATGGTCCTTTTGCCTAGTCACTTTCGATCACATGGACCACCCTACTAGTATTCGTCATGACGCTTCGGCCACACTGGTCCTCGACCCCATCGTTGATGGATTCCACCTCACATGAGTCCTTATGGACGGTGGCAGCAGCCTGGACCTGCTATATTAGGATACAATGCGCAAAATGGGCATCGACCCCTCAAGGATCAAGCCCACAAAAACCACCTTCAAAGGAGTCATACCAGGTGTAGAGGCATGTTGCACGGGTTCAATCACACTAGAAAGTGGTCTTCGAATCTCCGGACAGTTACCATACCGAAGAGTGAGTCTTCGACATCGTCCCCTTTCATAGTGACTATCAGGCATTGCTCAGATGAACCATGTTCGCTCGATTCAACGCGGTGCCACATTATGCCTTCCATAAACTCAAGATGCCCGGTCCGCGCAACGTAATCACGGTTAATGGCAGGGCCAAACTCCCCTTCTCTATTGATGAATCTACCGCCGCTTTAACAACAAGAGCAACGGATGGCACCTTTCAATCGAACCTCGAGTGGACGGCCAAGCTCTCGGACACCGCTAAAGGAGTCCAAACTACTGCATGGCAGGATAGCCCGGCTCGCCCAGAGCTTAATTAAAAACATTGCAGAAAAATATAAGACAAGCCACATACAGCGGCTCAACCGCTCTGTGGCGTAAAACCATTTCTCATTTTGTTTACAGGTTCACCTTTATGTAGGCTAGGATGGATGGTGTGGAAACAGTTTGAGCGCGTAAGGGAATCCCTAGATATCCCCCTCTGTGATCATCCGACTACACTGCAGATCCGAATACAACTTCCTCCCGCTTGGTCTCAGTAGGCAGCGAAATTTCGCGTTACGCCTCAATATGCCAGGGGCTTCTTTATACCCATAATATGGCAATAAAGTCTGAACACCTTCACAGCAGCTCGGGACCCCGAACTTATAGCATTATATGCATCAGCTCCGAATCATGTCTTGGGTCAATAGTTGGGTTTGCCCGGCTCCTATGTTTTGGTACCTTAAATTCTGCTATATCGGCTAAGGTAGCACTGGGAGAACTACTCCGATTGTGTCCCGGTTCTTCCGGACGAGCACCTCAGTAGAGAAAGCCGAAAACTGACTGTCATGATGCAGCGAGAGCTGGTCAGCTGTTCGAGAGGTTCTAAAATCTTTAAGGATTTCTTCCGCATAATGCGATAACCAATGCAACGTGCGATGGATCGGCCTTTTTCTGATCAAGCGCTTGTAAAGCCCCTCGTGCGGTCTTCCAAACACCAGGGGTTGCGCCTACCTTCCTTTTAAAACTCCTATGGCTAAGTGAGAGTGATAAAGCCCTATAGTATGATTGCCTGGTTCGTTGTGTGAACACCTCCTTCAAGGACCCAAAACTGGGATAAAGAGTGTTCAGGTTTATCCCGAACACCCCTGTGCTTACCACGAGGGGGCAGACGCCAACGACTAGCCAACTCTCAGGATTAGTATATAAAACGGCCGCACAGGAGGAAAAAATCTCAAAAATCAAGCAATAGATGATAGAAATGCTCTTGTTCAAATATTACAAAGGACAAACATGACTGTATTCATGGAAATATAATGTCCTTGGTGCATTGCTCCGCCGCAAGGCGGGCTACTTTCAAGACACCTTCATAATACAACTCGGGCTTGCTGTGCTCCTTTCCCTCCGGCGGTCCCTGGGTCATCGGCTTTTCCGCATCCATCTTCCCCCAATGCACCTTCGCGCGGGCGAAAGCCATTCGCGCACCGTCTATGCAGACCGACCGCTTGATGACTTCGAGTCGAGGGCAGGCACTCACAATCTGCTTCACGAGACCCAAAGTAACTGCTTGGAATCGGCTCAGCGGGCTACAACCGGATAATCAAATCTTTCATGTCTAGCTCGGCCGCCTTGTGCACTTCGACCAGGTGCTTCAGTTGATCGAAAAAAGGCACCGGATAATTCGGCGCCAGATACTGCATCCAGAACAGGTTATCCGTGGTGTTATGCTGCGTGGTAGCTCCGTAAATACCCCTGGAGAAATCAGAATTTAAACTCTTAACTTGATTTTCTCCTTTCAAATACCCGCTTTTGTATAGAAAAATCCTTACCAGCCGCAATATTCCTTGCCTCCTGGATTTCCTTCAAGGCACCTTGGGCTTCCCCCCAGGCCTCACTTGCGGCTTGGCAAGCCTGGGAGAGTTCAGATTCTTTCCCTGCTAAACTCTGCTCCAAGGTATCACATTTCTTTACTGCCTCTTGAAGCTCTTGCTCAACCTCAATAACTCGGGCCTCGTGCTTCTCAGGGAGAGCCTGCTCCATGGCTGCCTTCTTCTCGGCTTCGGCCACAGCCTGTTTAAGAGCCTCAATTTCGGTCGTCGCCCCTAGAGCACATTACAAAAATATTTTCATCACGCACACCTCTTCATTTGTGCTAAATAAACAAGGTTTTTTGTATACCTTGGTTGTCCTCCAGCTGTTCCTGCACCCGGCCAAGTTCTCCTTCCGCCCGCTCCAGACTATGCCTCAATCCGGATACTTCCGCAGCATGAGAGGCGGCAGTCGCTACAGATGCCTGCTTATATCAAAGAGTGATAGATGTCATCAAATGAGTCTCCTACGAACATAAATTTGATCCTCTGTTCGGTTCTTTTTTTCACCGAACAGTGTATCAGGGGCTGCTATCTATACCATGACATTCTTACAAACCTCATAAAACATACCTCAAAGTCTCTTATGAGGCTGATACAGGATTCATTCAGTCCACTCTCAGCGGACTGAATCTTCTCAATCACCGCACCCATAAGGGCACGGTGTTCATCAAAGATGGACGCACCCTTCAGCGCCACCAATAAAGTGTCCGGCACCTCTGGTTGGACAGAGGTTGGCGGTGGAACAGACATACCTCCTCCAGCTGACGGAGGTCGCTTGCCTGATCCTGGAGCCTTATGGGTCTCCGGAATAGTGTCTGGCGGGGGGCCGGATTCAAGATAACCCCCGTCATCGACGTCCATGAGAGCCTTCTCTCCCATGTGTTCGGGCCCTGAAGGCTGGCCTCCTGGCGTCGCCTTTGCGATCCCCCCCTTGTGGCCTGGGTCCTTATGGGACGAAACCTCAGTTTCATTCATACGTTTAAGGGAAGGGGCCTTGGGGGGTGTCCCGCTCTCCATTGCATCAGAACCCAGCAAATCCTCTGACGAGGACTGTTTGTCGCGGGACCTCGCCGGACTGAAAGAAGTATGGCTCGGATTAAAATATCACGCCATGACAAGTCTGGACACATGAGCGTGTTCAGATTTTATACTTACGAGTTCACCAGGGGCTTGGCCCTGGGATCCCACCCCGGGCTGCTATCGGCGGCGGCGGTGGGCTTGTCTGGAAGAGGAGTTTTTCCCCTCTTAGGCGACTAGGCCTCCAGGGATGTGGAGGTTGTCCTTTTATTTCTTCCCACTCGGGGGATTCGTCTCCTTCCTCCTCCTCATCCTCTCCAGAGGAAGAATGGGCATTGGAGTCTTCAGATCTTGTGTCCGAAGCGCCACGATGACGGAGGCCGCCCCTGGTATTCTTGGCCTCCTTTTCGGCCTTCTTCTTTGGTGCCTTGTAAGGCGCCGGGACCAGCATCTTCATCAGAAGCGGGCCGGCCAGTTCTTCTGGCAGCGGAGCCGGATAGTAGATCCGCCCCGCCTTCTTCGCCCAACCCTAGGAAATTTGAGGGAAACACATCAAGCATTTTTCTAAGGATATGCGAATAAAACATATGAATTGTCAATGAACAATCACTTACCAAACTTGTCGGGCGGGACAGTTTGTACCCGCGGTCCTCGGCGGAGTCTGGCCATGATTTGCCGGACTTAAAAAGCACCTTGCAGATGTCCTTATGCGAGGAGCCAAAGAGCTCTGACAGGGTCTGGTGGTTGGCCGGGTCGAACTCCCATAAATTGCAAGCCCGGTGTTGACAAGGTAGAATCCGGCGAACTAACATCACCTGGACTACATTAACGAGCTTGACGTTCTTGTCTTCCATGTATTGAACGCGCGTCTGGAGCTCCGATAGATCCTCAGACGAAGCCCAGTTCAGGCCCTTCTTGGGCCAGGACGTAAGTCGCAGGGGGGCGCCGGGTCTGAACTCTGGAGCGGCGGCCCATTCCTTGCCGCGTGGCTAGGTGATGTAAAACCACTGCTGCTGCCACTCCTTGACAGAATCATTGAAATTATTTACTAGCCATGTAACATTGGGCATCTTGCTCACCATGGCGCCTCCGCATTCGTCATGCTCGCCACTCTCTACCTTGGGCTTCACAGTAAAAAACTTCAGCCATAAGCCGAAGTGCGGCGGGACGCGGAGAAAGGCCTCACAAACGATGATGAATGTCGAGATATTGAGGAAAGAATTGGTGGATAGATCATGAAAATCAATCCCATAATAGTACATGATGCCGCGAACAAATGGGTGGAGGGGAAACCCTAGCCCGCGGACAAAATGAGGGAGGAATACCACCCTATCGTGGGGTTCTGGGGTGGGGACGATTTGTCCCCCCGCCGGAAGACAGTGGCCGATTCTCTTGGGCAAATACCCGGGGCCTCGAAGCTTTTTGATATCCTTATCCCGGACGGTAGAGTCCATCCACTTGCCTCCTGTTCCGGACCCGGACATTTTTGGGAAACCTTTTTTGTGGAGAAGGCGAACGCCTGAGCGCTAGGGCTTGGGCAACAAGGAATGGATGAGCAGAGGAAGCAGGCGTAAGTGAAAGAGGGAGTTCTTATCCCCTTATAAAGGCAGCAGAGATCCTGCGCCTCCCCACTTGCCCGTTAAAATCACTTATTTCCCAAGCACCGTGATTGATGGCACGGTTGGGTTACCCACGCTAGTATTGATGAGAATCCTGCGATGAGGGGACACGATCTCTGCTTCGACAAGACGTGCCGATAGAACCGCCTCGCGATATGTGTGGTGGCAGTTTGTAAGAAACGGTTCGAATAATGACCGGGCCGTGGTGTGATGGCACGCTATAAAAAGTTGTCAGCAGATTAGATTTGTGGAATATTGTGCTTTCTGCGGTGGTATGTGGAATTTGTTTTGCAAAGCCGGACACGATTCTTGTGTTCCAAATCTTCTATGGAGTAGTCAGAGAAGGAACCCGCCTTGCAATGCCAAAGACAATCTATGCGCCGGACTCATCATCATTGAAGCTTGGTTCAGGGGCTACTGAGGGAGTCCTGGATTAAGGGGTCCTCGGAAAGCCAGACTATATACTTTGGCCGGACTGTTGGACTATGAAGATACAAGACTGAAGACTTTGTCCCGTGTCCGGATGGGACTCTCCTTTGCGTGGAAGGCAAGCTTGGCAATTTTGATATGTAGATCTCCTTCTCTGCAACCGACTCTGTATAACCCTAGCCCCCTCCGATGTCTATATAAATAGGAGGGTTTAGTCTGTAGGACAATAACAATCATAATCATAGGCTAGCTTCTAGGGTTTAGCCTCTATGATCTTGTGGTAGATCAACTCTTGTAATACTCATATCATCAAGATCAATCAAGCAGCAAGTAGGGTATTACCTCCATCGAGAGGGCCCGAACCTGGGTAAAACATCATGTCCCCTTTCTCCTGTTACCATTAGCCTTAGACGCACAGTTCGGGACCCCCTACCCGACAACCGCCGGTTTTGACACCGATAGCGCCGCCCGGGGCCGCAGGATCAGCAGCACCACCTGCCGTGGGCACAGGAGTGAAGGCACAGAACTTCCCCAGCAAGGCCTCCACCTGGCTCTTCCGGGCTTCAGTAGCAGCAGTGAAGCGCTCGTTGTCCACGGGCTCCAGCAGCTCGTCGAGATTGGCGTCAGGGTTGCGAAGGTGGAGGTGGATGAAGACGTGCATCAATGCTGCGGAAGAAAGGACTCGAGCTTCTACCTCGGCCATGGGGTCGACGCCATTCACGACTTCCTCAAGCGCCTCGACCAAGAAGGGAAGCAGCTGGGCGGGGACCTCTCCTCAAGGAGAGCGTCTTCAGTGCTGCGCGAGACCTCTCCTCAAGGAGTGCGAAGGCTACCTGGTCCTCGGCCAGGACCTTCGCCTTGGCGTCCAGCTCGGCCCTCTCCGCCCTCAACTTCTGCTCCAGCGTCTCCAGCCGGCCACGCTCAGTGGTCTGCTCCTCCGCCAACCGCGTCAGCTCGACGTCGTGGTCCCTGGCGGAATCCTCATGAGCCTTCACCTTTTCCTCCTCCGCCTGGCAGCCATGAGCTTCTTCGGCGTGCTTGTCGTGCAGATCGTTCAGCTCGGCCTCCAGCACCTTGCAGCGGTCCTGGGCGACTGCGGCATCCTTCAGTGCGGCCTCGCGAGTAGCCGCGGCCTGGGTGGTGGCTTGCTTCTTCTCCTCAGAAGCTGCGGCAGCCCGCCTCATCGCTGCCCGGACAGAGGCATTAGAATGAAGCCAGCCGGAAACCAGCTCCAGGCACCCGGCTACCAAATGGGAGTCGGTGCCCTGGACGTCTTCTCGCAGTTGGACCACCCCGGAGAGGGCATGCTCCAAGACATCCAAGGTGGTTGAAGAATCTGGAACCAGCACCGCAGAAGGAGGAGGCGGCAGCATAACCACGGCTCGGGAGACTGGGGGCTCCTGATTCTTGGCTACCTCAGCAGCAGCATTGGGCAACGGCACCTCCGGAGCCAACGGGGCCATGGGGGCTGGCGCCCTGTCAGGACGCTTCTCCAGGTATCGCGAAGATGACCAGGCAGGGGAGGCATGAGCGTCGTCGCCTCCCCTCTCCACGGATGAAGGAGCGGCCGTGGCAGATGAGTCCGCCCCAGACGGAGTCATCGCGTCCCCCTTCCACTTCTTCGTCGTAGGCAGCGGCCTAACCAATTGATAGAGAACGTCAAGCTCCGGCAACATAACCAAGAACAAGATGTGCGCGAACACTTAGTGGTCAACCGTGGCATAGTTCATCGCCCTCTTGCCGAGCTTGAAGCCCGAGAGCCTCATGGACCTGGGCACAATTGCAAGAGGTCCAGGAGCAGAAGATGGTGCTGCAGAAGGGCTGGAGGCGTCTCGAGGCAGTACCTGGGCAGAAGCAGCCTCTCGGGAGATCAGCATCGTCCTATCCTTCTTCGGGATCGCGGGTGGATCCTCCTCCTCTTGGGCGGCGACGGCCTCGTCATCGCCTGGCAAGGTGCAGAGGATGTCGGCCTTGCATGGGGAGAGGTCTCCCCCATCCCCTCAAAGGTCGCCTCTGAGTCGCGCTTCTCTTCTTCTTCTTCCTCTCCTCCTCTACGGGAGTCACCTGAGGACACGTCCACCGGCGCCGTCGCCCCCTAGACCATAGGGGCACCGCTGACACCAGGCCGCGGCCATCAATGTTGGGCATGGCAGCCACCACCTGCGCCCTATCCTCCAGAAGGAACAAGGGGGCAGGGGCACCCTCCGGGCACTGCTGGTTGTCTCCAACCAAGAGGAGGAGAGCTGCGGCCAGATCCTCGTAAACCAAGGCTGCTCGATTCAGGCGAAGCTTGTCGTCTACATCCCCAAGCATCCATAAGGAGGGCGAGTGCGCCTGAAGTGGAGCCACCCGATGCATCAGGAACTCCCTCAGGAGCGCGGACCCCATCAGCTTCGCCGCCTTCACGTTGCCCGGCTTCAAGTCGGGTTTCATCTTCTCCAGCTCCGACTTCGCTCGACCGTCAGCAAGCTTCGCATGAGACCACCCTTCGTCAGGCTGGGGCATGTCCATAGGCAGCGCCCACCGGGGGTGGACGCACTTGGCGTCCATCATGACCCACTGGCTCCGGAAGTTGTCGGCCCTCTTCCCGGTCTTCGAGATCGCGTTGGCCTTGCCGTACGCGACGAAGTTGGCGCACGCCAAGGTGTGGTCACTGTTGGTTCAGAGAGAGAAGAAGTGGCATAGCAGAGCCATGGACATCATCACCCCAACACGCACCTCGCAGTAGTAGGCAAAAATTGACAAGAGGAGAACGGAGTTGGGGTGGAGATGAAGGGCTTGCAACCTGTAATGGCGGAGGATGGCGTAGAAGAAGATGGAGAAGTGAGGAACCAGGCCTGTGATGATGGCGTTCGTGAAGAAGGGGTAGAAGGTGCTCCCCTTAGCCTCCGGCTCGGCGGAGCCAGCCCGGAGTTTGGTCTCCCTCTACTCGCTGCCCTCCACCGCCGTCATCAGGCGCATAGCAGCGAGATTCTTCTCCGACACATTGGGGCGTCCAGGGCCGGCGCATACCAAGCTGGCAGCGTATCAACCTTGACCTTGCGAGGCGCCATCGCTTGATGAAAGGGAAGGAGTGATGAGGATCTGGAAATTTCGGAAGCAACAAAGCAAGGAAGGGGATCTCGAGCAAGAAGAAGGAGAGCAATGAAGGCAAGCCTTGCCTGCGCCAGCCTTTTGTCAGTCGGGCAGTTGCTGAGGCGGCATGGGGAAGCGGAGACACCCACGTCCAATCAGTCGCCACGCGTCGACCAAGGCCGCATGCTGTTGGGGCCCGCGGCGCTCCGCACTTGCTCTTTGTCTTTGCTGCTAAGCTAAGTCGGAGCGCGCCTTGGGCCCGGGGGCTACTGTCGGTGTTCTGGGAATGGGGGTCCCCAGACTTGCCTGCGTACGGCCCGCGGCATGGCTCAACGAGTGGCCCAGTACGGCCCGTCTTCATCAACCAATCACTCAAGACCCTCGCGAGGGGCCAAGCCTTGGGGGGACGATGCAAGGCCTCCTCATGAGTGGCCTCACCTGGCAGGCTCGCGAGGAGGCGGAGAGATCAAGGCAAGGGGTACCACGTGAGGTTCCCGTGACGCAAGCCATGATGATCAAGACTAGGTGGACGCCAGCCTGCACAGTTTCCTCGTTTCCTCTTTGGTGCTAAGGGGGAAAGTGCAGGCACGGAGTACCGAGGCATCTGGGAAAGGTTTCCATATCGGTGCAACAAGACCAAGACCAGCAGGACGGCAGGACGGAGGTCACCATGGAGCCCAAGACGGCGTCATCACTAGCGCCTTTGGCAGGCGAAGACCACCTTTAGTCAGGATAGCTTGTACTAGCTGTCCCCTTTCAAAATGGCCGTTGTTGGATCCCTTCGCGCTCAATATTTGGGAAGAGGACCAGGGCCTCTATAAATAGAGCTAGCCACCACCATTGAAGATGGATCGGATCCTTCCGAAGCAGAAGACCACACCACCACAAGAACACCTCTCCTCACGAGGCTGTTCTTCCCTTGTACTGTTCATGATCAGCCCAAGAGTCAATCCACCACCACAGATAGGAGTAGGGTATTACACCACAACGGTGGCCCGAACCTGTACAAATCTTGTGTTCTCTTGTGCTATGAGTTCACCGATCTAGCTTAGGGATCGCAGCGAGGCTGAGAGCGAGATTCGGTAGGAGGAAATCATCGTGCGCACCCCAGTGTTCAAACCTTAAGGGTTTTGCCGGAACCCGATATCCGGCACTGGGGCCCCCCAAAACTTGCATGCATGCATAAGCATATCATGAGCATAGCATGTTCATGTAGATAAGGTTGCATGTAGCTCTGTTTTCATCTGCACTTAAGCTACAGGAGTCTTGTCGCGGACTTGGTCCCGAAGAGAAGAAGTCGATACAAGCCTACTTAGCGGTCCCTGGTAAGCCAAACGGATAAGTTCCTTCTTATCCATACTTGTTCTGTAGAGTGAAAACTTGTGCATATGAAAACCACGTCACCTTGGAAACATAGGTGCTCCCATCCTTCGTCCCGAGTGTTGCTTCGGGCGAGGTGGTCGCAATGTCCTTTGATGCAGAGGGTTCGATGAGGGGCTGGTCCTTTTTATATTTTTATGCTCGGCAGGCTTTGCCCCACTACAACAAACTAAAGGCACCGGCAAGATAGCTTGCCGGAGAAAACTTGCTTACTTGAACGTATAGGGGCACCCCACCTCTGCATGGACATTATACATGCACAAGTACCCGGCAAGGCTTGCCTTTGTCATTAATATACTGATAAGCAAGTACCCATCTTACAGAAAACAAACTTAGGTAAAGAAGTTTATATCATTTAGACTAAAGTTTGGCAGATGCGTACACATTTTTAGACTAAAAAAAGATAAGTGCCTCATAATGCCTTTGCTCTGTCCCTCTCCTTCTCAAAACCGCAGGGGGAGACAACGAAGATGTAGGGGAGACCTGGCTAGGATTCGGCGCCTCCCCATGATTAGGAGGGCGCCGTTATCGGGTTGGGAGGAAGGAACCGGAGGGCAGGTCCAGATGGTGGTGCTGCCAAAGCCCAGCCGGTGATGATGGTGCTGCCGGCAATCACGCCACGTTGGAGTGGTCGTCCCCGCTCTTGACACGCGATGGGTTGCTGCCGCCCTCCTCGTCGCCATCTTTCAAATAGGCATGCCTGCCTTTGCTCGAGCCCCCGTTGCGGCAACCAGTGCAGACACCGGTCACTCTGGGAGGTGAGGGAGTCCTGGATTAAGGGGTCCTCGGACGGCCGGACTATTAACATCGGCCGGACTGTTTGGCTATGAAGATACAAGACAGAAGACTTCTTCCCATGTCTGGATGGGACTCTCCTTTGCGCGGATAGCAAGCTTGGTGATGCGGATATGTAGATTCCTTTGTCTATAACCGACTTTGTATAACCCTAGTCCCCTCCGGTGTTTATATCAACCGGAGGGTTTAGTCCATAAGACAGAATCATAATCAATTAGGCTAGACTTCTAGGGTTTTAGCCATTATGATCTCGTGGTAGATCAACTCTTCTAATACTCACATTCATCAAGATCAATCAAGCAGGAAGTAGGGTATTCCCTCCATAGAGAGGGCCCAAACCTGGGTAAACATCGTGTCCCTGTCTCCTGTTACCATCGACCTTAGACACATAGTTCGGGACCCCCTACCCGAGATCCACCGCTTTTGACACCCACATTGGTGCTTTCATTGAGAGTTCTGTTGCGTCGTAACCAAAAGGTTTGATGGCTCCATTAATCATCTACAACAATGCAGTCCAGGGGGAGATTTTCCTCCCCGGATAGATCTTTGTATTCGGCGGCTTTGCACTTTGGGCCAACTCGCTTGGCCATCTGGAGCAGAACGACAGCTACGCCTGTGGCCATCAGGTCAGATTTGGAAGCTTGAATTACGTGGTCGATATCCGCGGAGACTTGATCTTCGATGGATTCGAGCCCATGACGGCTGCTCCCTGTCACCACGATGAACATGACCTAAATCTGTCATCGGACCGTGCTCAGGAGATAGCACCTATAACCGCTCTAGCCCTAGATCCGGAACAGCTTGCGCCATCCGAGGACGGGATGCTCAACCCCGCCATGGAAGCCGCAGACTTAGTGGCGTTGGAGCCGCACACAGGTCCAACCTCGAGCGGGGCCTGTGTCATCAGAACCTCTGATTCATCTCCGGCCATAAGTTCTGAACTGCGTGCATCCGCGGCCATCAAACCTGATCAGGCGCCGAACATCGAGTTCAGCTCCGCGGACATCTTCCGACGCTCACCATTAGGCCATGTGCTAGACTCACTAAAATCCCTCTTTGTCACATCCTAGCTGGTTCATGCATTAGAGTGTTGCATCATGTTTACTTTTCTAGAAAACATGAAATGGGGATGACAGAACCCCCAGCACCCCCCTGAAAACAACTAGGGTTTACTAAAATTATTTTCAATGAACCTGAAATGCCCTTCTAAAAAGTCTGCCCTTTTTGTTTTGGGTTAGAACCTCTGACAAAATGGGTTCACATTTTTCTAGGACACATAAGGTCATTGGATTAAATCATTACTATTTGCATTTGGGCATATAAATGCTATAAAATATTTTAAATGCCCAAATAATTCCGAAAATAAGTGGGCTGTTGGAAATAATCTAAACAGAGCCCCTGATTATTTTCAGGATTTTTAAAGATGCCTAAGTATTTTTAATAAAGGCACACAGTTACAGAAAATTGAAAACAGAAAATAAAAGAGAAGGAGGGAACTTACCCGGCCGCAGCCCACCTGGCAGCCACCTGGAAGGCCCAGCACTGTGCTGGCCCATGCCAGCCAGTTGCTTTGTCCTCGCCAGGCAGGCACAGAAGTGACACCGGTGAGCACGAGCTCGCCACGGCGCCACCTGCTTGCCGCCCGCGCCCCTGGACACCTGGTTGAGCTCCACGTCACCGCCCCGACCCCGTGGACACCCCCATCGCTCTCCTGCGCCATGGCCGACACTGTTGCGCCCGCGCCACCGTAGTTCTCGCGTCCTCCGTCGTCCCCGCGCCGCGCCACCAAGTCAAACAGCTTCGTCGTCATAGTCTCTGTCGAGCAGCCCGAGCCCCGAGCGCTCAAGCGCCCTACTTCGTCCTCTTCGAGCTCGACTTCACCGAGCACCGCCGCAGATCCCCTTCGTCGTCGCCGCCGCATCAGCTCGTCCCCGACCGCGCCGTTTGCTCCTACGTGACCGCCATGAGCTCATCTACCTCCCCATCCTCTCCGTTTGCCTTCTTGTGCACCGTAGCGACTGCACGAAGCTCCACCGCACGCGCCTCCGCTGAGCTCGTCACCGACGTGACTCCTGCCACCCACTGGCCACACCCCCATGGCCAACACACTCCCCGCACTCGCAGGAACCCGTAGCACCACTCCACGTGCCTCGCCGTACCCTGTAGCTTCGGGTTCGACTTCACCCGACTCCGGCGACCACCAAGGTCATCACCGGCGATGTTCCCGGCCACCCCAAGCTCCACCACTGCCACCAAACGACGCGGCTCATTCCCAGCTACGCGTAAATGGTCTCCACCGTCCATTTGGTCGCCGGAGCACGAAAACGCACTCCCACCGCCGCGTCTGGCCTCGCCGGTGGCTAAACGCCGTCGGGTTTGACCCTGTTGACTTTGATTGGGCGGCCCCAGGTTGACTACCCCCTGAGTCTATGACAAGTGGGGCCCGCTCTGCTAATTAACCTAGGGTTAGCACTAACTAATTTTAGTTAGTTTAACTAACTACTAACACTCGGGACCCACTGGTCAGTTTGACCTGGACCAGCTCTGTTCACTGATGACGTCACCCTAACGCAATGCTGACGCTGTAATTCAATTACTGGAATTATTCTTATACAGGAAATTCCAGAAAATAGTACAAACTTCATAAATTCATAGAAATTGATCTGTAACTCCAAATGCAAAGTTTTATATATGAAAAATGATCAGAAAAATCCAATCTATCCATCTGTACCATTTTCATGCATGTTCGAGTAACCTAACCTTGCTATTTAGGTGAAACAAGTTAGTGCACTAATATGACCTCTTATTTTGGGTTTGCATTTGAATCCTTGATTCAAATGAACTCAAACCAATCTGTTCTAAGTTGCACTAGCCCAAACACACTCATTTTTGCCATGTCATTGCATGCATCATATTGTTGCATATTGCCATGTGGTGATTGTGTTTCGATGTGTTCTTCGTGGTAGGTTCTCCCTCCGAGGATATTCACGAGTATCCAACTGAAGGGCAGTATTCCACTACCACTCCGTCAGGCAAGCAAAACCCCCTTGTTCATTCCGATACAATCCTACTCTCTCGCTCCTGCTCTCTTTTACTGCATTAGGACAACAATGATTCATCTGTTACTTGCTGCAGTAGCTGAACCCCTTTATCCTCTGCTTGACCTGTCATTGCCACAGTAAATAGATGAAACCCACTAGCATGAGTAGGAGTTGTTTGAGCCCTGTTGTGCCTACTCATTCATGCTTGTTTGTCATGCCTGCTACTGCTTAGAGTTGAGTCAGGTCTGATTCATCGGGGATGAATCAAAGGTGTGTGAACATGTCCTACTATGTGTGAGCTAAGTGTGTGAACACGATTTGGTAAATGTAGCGGTGAGAGGCCATGTAGGAGTACATGGTGGGTTGTCTCATTGAAGCCGTCCTCAGGAACTGAGTTCTGTGTTTGTGATCCATGAAACAGTTACTAACACGCATTGGGCCCGAAACCAATGGACCCTCTCGGCTTCTTAATCACCCTTGTCCTCTGTCCAGGAGTTGCAAGTAGTTTCTGGTGTTTGTAGTATGCTGGAGGCCATGGGCAGCGCTGACCGGAGGGGTGGGCTGTGATGCGGTAGGCACGTGGCCGGGTATGCCGGGTGCCCGTTTGGTGTCGCGGAACCCTGTACACATCGTTCGGGGTCGTATGTGGAAACCTCGGTCGGACTCCCTGCGGATGGAACCTGAATAGGCAATAAATCTGGATAGAGACTTGAGTGTTTGGGTAGGCTGTGGCCGACACCCACGTTGGGCTTCCACTTGAAGGTTGCCGAGTACATGTCGTGTAAATGGCGGTAAGTGGTGAGAGCGTGTGTGAAGAAGTACACCCCTGCAGGGTTAACATCATCTATTCGAATAGCCGTGTCCGCGGTAAAGGACTGCTGGGTTGCCTATAACAGTTCATAGACAAGTGAAAGTGAATACTCTAAAATACACAAGATAAGCGTGAGTGCTATGGATGGCGTTCTCGTAGGGAGACGGGAGCGGATCCATAGTGGTGTATTGATACTGTGAATATCTGGACTCGTGTGCGCCACCTCAAAAGAGTTACTTGTAGTCGTAGTTTAGGATAGCCACCGAGTCAAAGCTAGCTTGCTGCAGTTAAACCCCACCATCCCCTTTGTTGATAATGATGCATATGTAGTTAGTTCTGATGTAAGTCTTACTAGGTACATTTGTACTCATGCTTGCCTATTTTACGTTTTTGCAGAGACTTCCGTCCTACTAGTAGTTCCGCGTGGACTTTGACGTTTAGCTTGTTACCTCAGCTACGATCTTGTGCCCTCGGCAGGATCTGGTAGATAGTCAGGCTTCTCGGCATTTTTCATTTGTAGATGTTTGTACTCAGACATGTTAAGCTTCCGCTTGTGCTTTGACTTGTATGCTCTGAATGTTGGGTCATGAGACCCATGTTTGTAATATCTCGCTCCTTGGAGCCTATTGAATAAAATACTTGAGTTATAGAGTCATGTTGTGATGCCATGTTGTATTTGCACATATCGAGCATATTGTGTGTATGTTATTGAAATGCTTGGTATGTGTGGTATCTGAGTATCTAGCTGTTTATCCTTAGTAGCCTCTCTTACCGGGAAATGTCTCCTAGTGCTTCCACTGAGCCATGGTAGCTTGCTACTGCTCCGGAACACTTAGGCTAGCCGGCATGTGTCCTTCTTCGTTCTTGTATCTGTCCCCTCGGGGAAATGTCACGCGATGAATACCGGAGTCTTGTTAGCCCGCTACAGCCGGGTTCACCAGAGTCCTGCTATCCAAGTGCTACAGCCTGGATTCACTCGCTGATGATCGACATGTTCGATGCTGGGTCATGGATGCCTGTCGCTATAGGTTTTTGCCACTTTGGGTTTATGACTAGCCATGTCAGCCCGGGATCCTTATCATATGGATGCTAGCGACACTATCATATATGTGTGCCAAAAGGCGCAAACGGTCCCGGGCAAAGGTAAGGCGACACCCGTGGGAATACCGTGTGTGAGGCTGCAAAGTGATATGAGGTGTTACATGCTAGATCGATGTGGCATTGAGTCGGGGTCCTGACACTCTCCTTGTTAGGAGACTCTCAGCCGAACTATATCCGGCTTGAATTGGAAGCTGATGATATTTGCTTCCTACCCACCACCCACTGCATAGCCACTATCCAGGACTTAACCGACATGCTTGATTACGACCCCGAAGATATCAACGGTACGGACGACGATGCCTAAGAGGAGCAGGCACAAACACCACCGCTTATAGGGCGCTGGACAACCACCTCCTTGTATGACGCATACATGGTGGATACACCCAAAGAGAACAATGGCGACAATGAAAATCCAGTTGAGGATAAGCCTCCTAAGACACAGCCAAAGCGCCGGCGTAAGCGGCGCCGCTCTAAGCCACACCGTGGTAAAAATAGCAATACCATCATAGGAGAAGACAATACTCCGGACGATGCCAAAGACAATGAAGACCCCGTTGAGCCAACCTCCGAACAGGATGAACGGGAAAATGGGTGAGTTAGCCCTGACGAACAGGCCACGAACAAGGACTCGGATGACAGTAACTACCTTCCGTTCTCTGAGGACTAGGTGAGCCTCGGCGACGAAGACTTTATCGTGCCTGAGGAGCCCATCGAACAGGAGCGCTTTAAGCGCCGGCTAATAGCAACTACAAGGAGCCTGAAAAAGAAGCAGTAGCAGCTTCAAGCTGATCAAGATCTGCTCAATGACAGATGGACTGATGTCCTGGCAGCCGATGAATACGGCCTCGAGCCCCCAACCAAAAGCTATCCGAAGCGCCAAATGTAACCCCAATTCAATGAAGAGGCGCTGGAGCCTGTCCTACCAGTGCATAATGCGGCCGACCGACCACCACGTGGCCGGGACAAAGAGGCAGCTCGAGCCAAACACCAGCCCGCACTACCTCGCTATAGAAACAAAAATACAACAACTGGGGATACACACATGACCTGCGACACGACTTGGAAAATAGAGCAGGCCAGACCAGATCGATCTATGGATCGCGGGGGCGTGCCCCGATGCGCGATGATGGGCATCCGACCGGACGTGGAAAACATAACCACGCCCAGAGCGAAGACCACAGACTAACTCCATCCGAGTTATGTCACGACTTGGCCCGGTATAGAGGCGCCACATACCCCCTTTGCTTCACTGATGAAGTAATGGAACTTGAATTCCCGGAAGGGTTTAAACCCGTGAACATCGAATCATATGATGGGACAACAAACCCCGCAGTGTGGATTGAGGATTTCCTTCTCCATATTCATATGACCCACGGTGATGATCTTCATGCCATCAAATACCTCCCACTAAAACTCAAGGGACCAACTCGGCATTGGTTGAACAGCCTGCCCGAAAACTCCATTGGCAGCTTGGAAGACTTGGAAGATGCCTTCCTCGACAACTTCGAAGGTACATATGTGTGGCCTCCGGATGCCGATGACTTAAGTTACATAGTTCAACAGCCCGGAGAGTCAGCCAGGAAATTCTGGACTAGGTTCTTAACTAAAAAGAGCCAGATCTTCGACTGTCCGGATGTCGAAGCCCTAGCGGCCTGCAAGCACAGCATCCATGACGAATGGCTCGCCCGACACCTCGGCCAAGAAAAACCAAAGTCCATGGCAGTCCTCACGATGCTTATGACCCGCTTCTGCGCAGGCGAGGATAGCTGGCTAGCCCATAGCAATAACAATGCAAGCGAACCTGGCACTTCTGAAGGCAGAAACAGCAAGCCCCGATGCAATAGACAAAAGCGTCGAAGCAATGGTGACAACACCGAAGACACAGCGGTCAACACCCGACTCAGTGGCTCTAAGTCCGGTCAGCGGAAGAAGCCATATAAAAGAAACAATCCGGGCCCGTCCAGTTTGGACCACATACTCGATCGTCCATGTCAAATCGTGTCAAATCCGGGCAAGAAGCATTAAAAAATCACTATAGCTAGGTCTTTCCCAGGTCTAGGAAATTCTTGGTGTATTCGTAGATTTGACATGATCGAGGTCCTTCCTGGTGACCTGATCGACGAACCTATAGAGGGACGGATACACCAAGACGGCAAGAAGCATTGGCGTATGGGGGAATTTCAGGGTGACCTGATCAGGTCCCTCTATAGGTTCGTCGACTTGGCCCGTCCAGGAAATTCTTGGTGTATTCATAGATTTGACATGGACGATCGAGTATACGGTCCAAACTGGATGGGCCCGGATTGTTTCTTTTATATGTAAAATCTACGAACCTATAGAGGGACGGATACACCAAGATGGCAAGAAGCATTGGCGTATGGGGGAATTTCAAGGTGGTTTCTTTTAAAAATTGCAATACCTATTTTTGAGGACCCGCACACAGCTCTCCCTTGCTTGTGGCATGTTAAATAGCCCTTTTGCTTATTGCGTATTCATACAAAATACGCGTTGACATATTAATCAAACTACAATGGAAAATAGTTTGCGGCCCAATTTCTGTGGCATTAGCCTATTGCTTCACTTTTATTTTTTGATATTCTTATCAATTGCACCCATACACTCTGGTAAGCCTTAATTCACTAGGGGCTTCATTATGCTCCATAATATGGCAACAAAGTCCGAACACTTTCACACTATAGTTCGGCACCTCGAACTCATAGCATTATATGCATCGGCTCTGATCATGTCTTTGGTCAATAGTTGGGTTGCCCGGCTCCTGTGCTTACTACATTATGTTCTGCTATATCAGCTAGGGTAGTAAAGGGAGAACTACTGCGATTGTGTCCTGGTTCATCCGGATGAGCACCTTAGTAGAGAAAGCCGAAAACTGACTGTCATGATGCGGCGTGAGCCGGTCAGCTGTTCGAGAGGTTACAAATCTTTAGCGCTTTTACGCATTATGCGATGACTCGGTTTTTATCCGATCAGGTGTTTACAACATCCCAAGTTCGGACTTCCAAACACTAGGGGCTGCACCTAAACTTCTATTATCAAACTCCTATGGCTACGTGAGGGTGATAAAGCCACATAGTCGGATTTCCTTGTTCGTTGAGCTAAACACCTCCTTTAAGTACCAAACTTTGGAGTAAAGAGTGTTTAGATTCATCCCAAACACCCCCGTGCTACCTACGTGGGGGCGGAAGGCGACGACTGGCCAACTCTCAGATTTAACAAAACGGCCGCACAGGAGGTAAAATTTAAAATAACAAGCATTATATGACATAATGATTTTGTTTCATAGTACAGGACAGGATAACATGAATGTATTCATCCAAAGATAACATCCTTACCACATTGCTCCGCCACATGGCGGGATCCGTCCAGGACACTATCAAAGTACAGCTCGGGCGTGCAGGGCTCCTTGCCCGCCGGCGGTCCCTCTGTCGCAACCTTCACGGCATCCATCTCCACCCAATGCATCTTGACTCGGGCGAAGGCCATGCGCGCACCTTCGATGTAGACCGAGCGCTTGATAGCATCAAGCCGAGGGAAGGCATTGACCAGCCACTTCACGAGCCCGAACTAGCTGTTGGGCGTAACTTCGGCAGGCCATAGCCAGATTATTAAATCCTTCATGGCTAGTTCGGCCACCCTATGCAGCTCGACCAGCTGTTTCAGCCGATCGGTAAAGGGCACTGGATATTCTGGTGCAAGGTACTGCGACGAAAATAGCTTCTCCGTGGAGCTCCCCTCTTCGGCTCGAAAGAATTCCGCAGTGTCTGAAACGCTGTGCGGAGTATCCGCAAATGCCCCTAGAGAACTCCAGATCTGGGTCAGTAAAAGGAACCTTTTCTTCACATATTTGCTCTGCATAATAAAGGCCTTACCAGCCGCGATTTTTCTGGCCTCCTGGATTTCCTGGAGGGCGCCTTGGGCTTCAACCCGGGCATCATGTGCGTTTTGGTGGGCATTGTCCAGTTCGGACTCTTGATCCGCAAGTTTGTGCTCCAAGGAATCGCATTTCTTCTTGGCGTCCTGGAGCTCCTGCTGGACCTCATTGACCCTGGCCTCGTGCTTTTCATGAGCGCCCTTTTCCTTGGCCGCTTTCTCCTCGGCCTCGGCCAGCGCCTTCTAGAGGCTCTCCACCTCGGATGCCGCTCCTAACAAATCAAATGGCACTTTAGTCAGCACAAATCATTCATCCTTCCTGAATATATACAAGGTTATTGCATAACTTGGCTATCCTCCAACTGCTTTTTAACGTGGCCGAGCTCCTCCTCTGTCTGCTCTAGACTCTGCTCCAGTCCGGAGACCTCAGCAGTGTGAGAGGTCGCAGCAAGCAGCGACACCTGCTTATTCACATTGACATTTTAGGTTAGTCTCCTGCGAAAATTATTTGATCCTCTATTCGGGTTTTCTTTTCGAACACCGGACAACTTCTCAGGGTATACTATCTATACTTTGACATTCTTTCCACATAGTTGATTGACTTACCTCAAAGCCTGTTAGAAGGATAGTGCAGGCTTCGGTCAGTCCGCCCTTCGCGGACTGTATCCTCTCAATCACCGTACCCATAAGGATGCGGTGTTCCTCAACAGTGGAAGCGCCTCGCTACGCTTCTAGCAAATTATCTGGTGCCTCTGAATGTACAGAGGTCACCAGTAGAATAGGCACACCTCCTTCTTTCGAAAGAGGCAGATGGCCTGATTTCGGAGCCATATGGGTCTCCGGAATTGTATTCGGCTGGGGGCCGAATTGGATATGGCCCCCGTCGTCAGTATCCATGGGGTTTTGCTCCCCCATGTGTCTGGCGGCCGAGGCTTCACCCTCCGGCGCCTCCCTAACGGCCTCATGGATATCTACTGGGCATGGGATCCTTCGGGATGATGCCTCGGTGCCATCCATGTCCTTGGGAGAGGAGGCCGCTGGAAGGGTCCCGCTATCCATCGCCTCCGGGTCCAGCGAATACTCCGAAGATAATGACCGCTTGAGGTTGAACCGAGCCGGACTGCAAATTCATGATTCAACACGTCAAAACAATGAAGTAGAGGGGCCGGATATATGAATGTGTCCGGATACTTACAATTTGGCTAGGGGCTTGTCCCTGGGCTGCCACTCCGACCTGTTGTCGGTTGCCGCGCTGGAGATGTCCGGAAGGGAAGCTTTCCCCTTCTTGGACGCCTTCGCCTGAAGATGCGTGGAGGCTGACCTCTTATTTCTCCCCCCTCAGGGGGGGGAACAACTTTCTTCTTCTTCCTCCTCTTCCTCGTCATCCTCGACGACGGAGGAATGAGACTTGGTGTCTTCGGAAGTCGCGTCTGAAAAGTGCCCTTGCAACGGAGACCACCTCTGGTCCCCTTGGCCTTCTTCTCCAGTGCCTGATAAGGCACCAGAACCAGCATCTTCGTCAGAAGCGGGATTTTTGGGTCCTCGGGCAGCGGAGCCGGACAGTTAATCCGCTCAGCCTTCTCTGTCCAGGCCTGAAAGAATCAATAGGGAGGCTTAGACGCCTTCCTCGAGTATGCAAGTAAAGGGTAGACCTTGAAAGCATGAAAAAACTTACCGGACTAGCAGAGTGGGTTAAGTCGTGCCCGCGATCTTCGGTCATGGTCGGCCAAGCCTCGTTGGACTTGAAGAGCACCTTCCAGATGTCTTTGTGTGTAGTGCCAAAGAGCTCCAGCAGGGTCTGGTGCTTGGCCGGATTGAACTCCCATAGATGGCAAGTCCGGCTTTGGCACGGAAGGATCCGGGGAATAAGCATCACCTGGATCACATTGACGAGCTTGATTTTGTTGTTTATCATGTTCTGAATGCGCGTTGGAGCGCTGTCAGCTCGTCTGGCGAAGACCAGGCTAGACCTTTCTCTTGCCACGAGGCGAGTCGCATCAGAATGTGATAGTCTGGTTTTTGCCCTCTTTTCTTTGCCTGGTTTTCAGTTGAGTTGCTTTTGAATTTGGAGTTTTTGAATCATTTCATTTGGACTTAACCACTTGGGTACCCCTTGATTTTCACCCAAGTGCTCCCTCTCCTCCTCAAAACCATCATTTCACCTCAGGATCATCTCAAAATATTGCTTGGAATATTTTTCTTACATGAAAAATATTCATTTAGCCCTCCAAAACCCTAGTTAGCCCTTTGTGCTCCAAAGCAACCCTAATTTTTCTTGCCCCAAAAATCCTGAGAGAAATCCCAATTATTCTTTGGACCCTAGGGCACCTTTCTGAGCAAAAATATTTCATCACTCTTTGGAATATTTTCGCTACAGAAAATAAATTCATTTCTGGACAAAAATGGTAGTTTCTACAGCAACTACCATTTTACTAGCTCCATTGTAGCTCCTTTTTCTTGTGCCTATTTACCTTAGTAAGTGTAAGTAAACCCCCAAAGCTAAGCCCTTAACTCCCAGTGGTGCGACCACAGTAAATCTCCAAAATTACTGTCGAGAAACTTGCCAGCAGTACAAATCCATTTCTACTGCACCTGGATCCAAGCCAAACCGTGGTAACACTTCAAACTACTAAGGACTACATGTCAGACATGAAGGTTAGCGCTTAGGGCATTCGCCCGGGCGTGCTGGCATGCAAAACATGCGCTCTGCGTGCCGCCTAGCGCTCTGTTTAGGGCGTGCTCGCTGCCCAGCTGGCCCTAGCATGCCATGCCTCGCCACCATCATCGTCTCCACCCCCTTAACTCCCCCCTGGCGCTTGCAAACGCCGGAGCTCACCGCAGCGAGCACTGGCACGGTCCGGCCAATGACACAGTGTGTGGTGCACTGTGCTTGTCGCTTTCCCCCTCGCTCATGTGCTCGTCCGCCCCCGCAAATAGTTCATGCCTGACCTCCGTCATCTTCCCCCTCTCTCTATGGCACCGTTCGTTGTCGGGCGCCGTGGATAGGTGTCCTCCGGCGGATCCCGAACCCTCCTTGCTGCCTGCATATAAATGCCGCCACTCCCAGCCTCTTTAAGCACCCGCAGCTACTCCCACACCCTCCACGAACTTGTAGAAGCCGCAGCCCGGCCGGGCAAGCAGCGGGCTGTCGTCCCGAAGCTCGAGCTCTCCGGCAATCCCCTTCAGATCGTCCCCACATCTCCAGCCCCTCCCAGGCCAGGGCGACCTTGCTAGGGCCTCCGCCACTCTTTGGTGAGGGAGTTCCACCCTGTTGGAGCCCTTGGAGCCGCCCCGAGCCACTATCGTCTTCGTCTCCGGCGACCTCTGCCCTCTGCCTCCGCTGGAGAGGCCGTTTCTGACACCGTCCGGTCACCTCTAGCTACGCTACAGGTACAGGCAGGTGCGCAACCTTCTTATCCTTCGATTCCCCCCTCTCGTTTCACCCCAAGAACCCTCGTCACTGGCGTGTGCTCCGGCGAAGCGCCGCCTCCCTTTGTTTCCCTCTCCCCTCCTTCTGGCCTGACTAGTGGGGCCTTCTAGTTAGCCACTCATTACGCGCGTGAAGCGGTATGAGTGGTGGCGCCCTGGGCGTTTACGCCTTCAACTTCACCCCCCCTGTTTGTTTATTTTTATTTCAAATTCATTTAAATCCAGGAAACTTCAAACAACCATAACTTTTTATCTATAAGTCCAAATGCATTGATTCTTTTTGCATTGTGTTCTTTGTCCAAAAATCTAACAACACCCAAAAGATGGGATTTTTCCTTGCTGTCCAGATTTTCTGGTAATTTTCAGAAGGTTTCTTGATGCTTTCTTTTCGTGGTTTTATTTATTTTCAGAAGAGCAAGCTTGTCTTTAGGATCACCAGGAGATTTGTGAACCTCATCAGCACTAAGGCAAGCCACAGCAACATTTTCATAGTGCCACTTCAATATTTGTGATTTTCCTATTTGAACTTATGATTATTCATGCATTTAAATTATTTATATGATAATTATATTTTGTTAGATGCTTGTCATGTTAAAATGCTTGATTTACAGAAGTTTGAAGTAAATCTTGTTGATAAGCTAACAAGAACTTAGTTATGAGTAATGAATAAATGATATGGTCATGGAGGTTAATAATTAGTTTAATTATTATTATTGCATGATGAAAAATGATGAGATTGCTAGAAATGATTCTGGTTTAAGTGAGGTTTGATCTTAACTAGAGAAGTATCTTGAGTTGAAGATGGCTCCGTGGGAGCATGGTTGATTTAGTTATTTTCATGGTTATGTGATGCATGTGTTAGTGATGCATAGCATGGCATTATGACACCGGTTATTTTCACTTTAAGTTGAACCTGATTAGTAACTCAACTTGAATATGTTGTTGACCGGGTCATGGTGCCGCTGAAATGAGTCTTTGCCAGTGCAACCACATGTGCTGGTATGGGACGGCCTTAATGCGTTTCATTGTCATGCCTCTGGTCGGTGCCTCCATCTAGGGAAGGTTATGGGCGTGCTGAACCCTGGCCCGGTAAGCAGGCATAACCTTGTGAGCCCATTGTTAAGTTAAGTTTTGGTATCGGGTCCCAAAGTGGATCGTGGCCATGACGGTGGTCGAAAGCAGGGTACACCATGGGTCAACACTTAATAAATTTGCACACTAAGTTTGCATTGAGGATGGCAGTAAGGCCATCGTGTTGAGTTGGGCCATGTATTGGTCGGGTTGTGATCGCCATAAGGATCACGGGCCATGTATTGGTCGGGTTGTGATCACTGTAAGGATCAGGGGCCATGTATTGGTCGGGTTGTGATCACCGTAAGGATCACGAGTTTGTTTTTGAGATCATCACGTTTTTGGTCTGGAAATGATCATGTTCGGTAAGCCAGTCAATGGGACGAGTACTAGTTGAGCATATTCACAGCATGTTGGATATATTGTTGCATTGTGTTAAATGGTAAATATCATGATATTGTTTGTCATTATGTTTATGCTTGTTGTGAGCTTGCAAGTACATTCAATGTACCAACCTGGCGTGTCATGCCAGATTTCAGGAACGCCTTGTTGGAAACGAGTGATGTCCGAGTCTCGATCGTGTACACATTGGTGTCCCTATGCTATGGAGTTCCCCTATGACGTTGTTTCGCTGTCGCGTAGTTGTCATGATCGAGGCCCCTTTATGTGCACTAAATAATGTACATATTGTTCAGCCGCACCGTGTGTGCCGCTTGGCCTCGCTAACTGTTGTAATGTAAACTATGCTCCGCTAGCATGAATAAAGCGGTTGTTTTTCTGTACCAAGTTGTTGTGTGCTGCCAGAAGACAAGGTATCTGGGCTGGCAATGCAAGGTAAACCGGTCGCTCTGAGCCGGGGTGCCACAACGCTTTGTATCAGAGTCGCGCTGACTGTAGGTCACGCTAGACTAAGCCGAGTTAACTGGACGTTAGATACGAGTTGTAGATGAGTGCCGGTAACATTTGTAGCTAGTTGTTGCATTGCATGCACTGATATTATTTTTATGCTAACTTTCTAATGGTTGTGAGCGTAGATGGCTCCGGTGTTGTATCCGTGCCAGTTGTAGCTGATGCTGTACACGTCGCCGCATCTCCTTCGTAACGTGTGGCGTCCGCTGTACCCTCACGGTGATGATCCAGTGTATCGTGTGTACCAGGAGTGCCTAGCTGACTCAGTGTATGAGTATCACACCGTGGTTACTCTGCGCACCAGTTCTGATTCCAGCTCTTACACTTGTACCTCTCGAAGCGGCTACGCTTCTACCGCTTCTTAGGCTGTGCAGTTTGCTGCATTCGAGGTACTTGTTGAGCTCCGCTACAACAAGGTCCGGATGCAGAACCACCCAGGTTTGCATTACTATCCTTCTCTCCACGATAATGGTCGTGTTCGTTTCCGTGTCATTGATCTGGAGTCTGATATTGTAGCTAGCCACCTTTCTCGCTACATCACTGCTAGCTATCTTCTGATCTATGAGCTGGCTCGTGAGCTGAGTCGTGCCCGTACTTCTTTAGCCTCTGCTTTAGTCTCTGCTAGCTCAACCACTACTCCACCATCTGTAGGACTTACTTCCTATATTCCTGCCAGTTCTAGATCCCATGTTTCCCTAGTTACTCCTCCTAGTAGCTCGGGCACCGCGACTGTGAGTCCACTTAGTGCTCCTACTGAGTGGGTTTCACTCCTCGCCACTCCTATAGCCCCGATGATTCACCCTCCACCTGCCCCAGAGGGCGAGCCCTCAAGGCAGCGTCGTCGTGTCACTTTTAACCCGGAGGTCTTAGTTAACCCCGTTAGTTCAGGATCCGAGTCCGCTTCATGAGAGGACCCCGCAGCACCAGCAGAGCAGTAGAGCTTCCGTGTATTCGCAGTTGTCAGGATGGAGTATGGATGTAGTCATACGAGTCATGATGTTTCGTTTCATGTATGAGGGTAGTTGGACCTGGCATGTTGTTATCTTTCATGTATGAGTCTATGTATAATTATGTTGGACTTTATTTTATTCGCCGTATTTTATTCGCCATTTCGGTTTTACTCGGATTTTTGTTGCTGGCTTCTCCCCTGTTTATTTTGAATGCTTCTCATCTCGGTTGCCTTGCCTTGGGAAAAAAATTATATTAGGATGATGTGGGGAGGCTGCAGTAGTAACGTTCGCGAGGGTTCTCCTGTTCGGCGTTCTGCACGACAGGCAGGACAATCACCCGATCCGTACGTTCCACCACCGCCTCCACCGCCAAATCTGCCCTCCACCGAGCAAATTATGCGTATGTTCGAGGAAAGACGAAATAATGATCTGATGGAAATATTCAAAAGTATCCAAGCTATGGTTGGACAGAATGGAAATCAGCCCGGCCATCACTCCAAGTTATCTGATTTTCAAAGGACTAAGTCTCCTAGTTTCAATCAGGCCATTGATCCCTTGGATGCAGATGATTGGCTAAGAACTATGGAAAAGAAGCTTGAGGTTGCTCGAACTGATGAAGGGGATAAGGTTCCATTTGTAACACATTATCTTGAAGGCGCTGCTGCCATATGGTGGGAAAATGAAAAAGCCATGGGGACTGCTGATGAAGAAATTACCTGGTCAAGATTCAAGGAGCGATTCCGGAAATATCACATCCCTACGGGAATTATTAAGACTAAGCGGCGTGAATTTCTCGTGCTCCTTCAAGGAAGTCTGTCTATGGGAGAATATTTGCAGAAATTCAATCACCTGTCACGTTACTCTCAATATGACGTGGCCACTTTGGAAAGAAAGATGGACAGGTTCCTTGGTGAATTAAACCCGCAACTCCGTTGTGTTCTCAGTATGTTTGATTTCCCAGAGTTCCAAACTCTGGTAAACAAGGCTTTCATTGCTGAAAGGGAACACAAGCTTGTATCGGACACTAAGCCCGTCAATAATGATCACTAGCGCAAGTTTTAGTCTAGAAAGGAAATGCAGCCAATGCAGAAGGCTCGTACCTGGCAGCCGACTCAGGTAGCATACAAGCCCAATTGGCAACAAAATGTTAACAAGGCCACCACCCAAGTAAAGAATGATGTGCTCAACCCAGTTCCGGAGAATCGCCTACTCAACAATTCTTGTTACAGTTGTGGACAAACCGGACATTATGACAAACATTGTCCCAAGAACAACCGGACCGATGCTACATTCAAGCCACAAGTCCATTATCTGGAGGCATGCCCAAATCATCACAACATCATGGGATACGTTCATCACATTTCCGCCGACGAAGCCCAAGAGAATCCCGAAGTCGTCATTGGTATGTTCCATGTTAATAACCCGCAGTAATTTTATTTGACTCTGGGGCTTCCCACTCTTTTAATTCTTGGAGTTTTGTTGCCCAAAACAAATTTCCTTTTTTCGCTTTTGGGCTAGAATATGCTGGTACAAACCCCAGGATCTCTAATCAGAAACAATCTAGTCTGCCGCAATTTGGAAGTCAATATCAACGGAGTCCGTTTTCCAACCTCTTTTATACTTATTGAGTCTGATAAGTTGGATGTTATCTGGGTATGAATTGGCTAACTCAGTACCAAGTGTGCATAAATTGTGCGACCCGAGAAGTCAACTTGACCAGCCAAGAGGGACAAACTACAAGATTTATTGCTTGTGGGAGCATACCCTCCAAGGAAATGGTCTTCACAACAATGTCTGAAATGGACTTAATTCCGGTGGTCAGCGAGTTTCCTGATGTATTCCCAGAAGAACTGCCACGCATGCCTCCTGATCGAGAGCTTGAGTTTGCAATAGATCTTGTGCCCGGAACCACACCAATACACAAGAAATATTATCGAATGCCGTCATCAGAATTAGTGGAGCTAAAGAAACAGCTTGATGAAATGCTCCAAAAAGGGTATATCCGCCCCAGTTCCTCACCATGGGGATCACCTACTATTTTCGTGGACAAGAAAGATGGTAGCCTCCGCATGTGTGTGGATTACCGTCAGTTGAATGATGTCACAAGCAAAAACAAATACCCTCTGCCAAGAATTGATGATTTGTTTCATCATCTCAGTGGAGCCAAGGTGTTCTCCAAGATCGATTTACGGACTGGATATTATCAGCTCAAAATTAAAAAGGAGGATATTCCCAAGACGGCATTCACCACTCGCTACGGTCTCTATGAATATACAGTCATGTCTTTTGGCCTCACCAACACCACCGCCTTCTTCATGCACGTGATGAATAAAGTATTCATGGACTTCCTCGATAAGTTGGTGGTTATGACACAGGGATGTGGTGGCATGCTACTAGCTCGAGGTAAAAAGTGGTGGATAACTTGACTCCTAACTGGCAGCTCATCGAGCGTCGAGGTGAGGCTCGATGAATTTATTTTTGGGGTTGCGGAAGCGGATAATACAATGACCAAACAGGATCGCATGGGACTGACTGGGACTCCTCTAGGCGTCGGACTCACTATCAAACTCTTCATCCATGAGATCGCCTTCATCAACATCTGGCCGAATCAACAAGCCATGTGAGTACTTTGAAAGTACTCGCAAGACAGTTCGGACAAAAGATATAATCAATGAATGCATGAATGTGTCACGAATAAAAATGATGCTCATGCAACAATAATAATATTTATGCACGACTTGATAAGTAAACAAATAAATGAAAACCGATCGGGTGTCTGGAGCGACGCCTCGAAAGGTAAATAAATAAAACTCATGCCGCAGTCGGGCGTCTAAGCGACACCACATAAAGGGCTTTAAAAGAAATGCCACAGTCGGACGTCTGAGCGACATCACATAAAGGGCTTTAAAAGAAATGCCATAGTCGGACGTCTGAGCGACATCACATAAAGGTCTTTAAAAGAAATGCTACAGTCGGACGTCTG